>NW_006432447.1:1105564-1156939 GCF_000325575.1 Pteropus alecto
ATTCCAGTTTAAAGGCAGAGAATAATCTATTAGAAAGAAGAGTAAGATAGCATGGGGTCAAAACTTATCGAAGTCTGAGAGATCTATAACTCTAAGCAGAATAATCCCTTCTTCTGGTGCTGTTGGGAGTAATAAATGAGCTAATCTGTAAAGTGCCTGACACATGTAGATAATACCTGGTGAAAATATCACCTTCATTTTACTTAAGAAGACACAGAGCCTGGCTCAAGTTGGGGCTTGCCCAAGGTCATGCAGCTAACAAAGGGAAGACAAGAGAGTCAGATCTGGG
This sequence comes from Pteropus alecto, assembly GCF_000325575.1. Classification (NCBI taxonomy): domain Eukaryota; kingdom Metazoa; phylum Chordata; class Mammalia; order Chiroptera; family Pteropodidae; genus Pteropus; species Pteropus alecto. The sequence goes on from NW_006432447.1 coordinate 1,105,854, forward strand.
TGTTTCACAGAGCCCCACCTCTTGTAATGGAAGTGTAGTTGGAAGCTCAGGGGAGGGAGCAGTTACATGGGCTGGGTGGGAAAGCATGTCACAGAGGATGTGACATTTGAGATGGCCCTCAAAGAAGAGGAGAGGCATGCCAGGCAGAAGAGTAAGCATAGACTAACCTAGGAGGTGTGAAAATTCATAGAATCACAGGAAAATGTGGGTGAACAATTAAGTCACTGAACTTCCCTAAGCATCAATTTCCACCTACAAGGAATGAAGGTAAAAATTGATGCAAAATCATTCACCTTCTCCTGGCATCTTGTGATCCCCTGAAAATATTAATAGTTAACACTTCCTCTGTGCTTACTGTATGTCAGACACTTTTATAAGTACTTTATATGATTTCTTATTATTAAATTAATAATTATAACAATATTGTTGATCATCACAATAATTCTGTGAGATATGCTACTTTACTCACCTTCATTTTACAGATGGAGAGAATTTAGGTAACTTGGCCAAGGTCACACAGCTACTAAGAGGTGGGATTTGAACCTAGGCAGGACTAATTCTAGAATCTACATGCTTATCCTTTTCCCTCTACTTTCAGCCTGGTTAATTTATCAATGACAGTAACTATTTACAAGAAAAGATTCTGATTATTTACTTTATCTTTTTGAAATTCAGCCTAGAATATCTATACTTCTTAAAGTCAAACTTTCATCACCTATTTTGAATTCAACACAACATATAGGATACAGTGAGGCTCACCTTATCGCTGAGAAATGCTTCTGAATGTTTATTTACTTGTTTAAGGTTTCAAGAATCTCAAAAAGTATAAAGATGGCTGACCCAGGCTCAAGAACTTTGAGAAATCTAATTGAAATCACTAAGAAGAGAGAATATGGTCAGGGACTGAAACATAGCTCTGTGACTCGGGAGAAGTGGGAGAGAAGAGAGTGAAGAGAAGAGCCTGGGAATGACTCAGAGCCTCAGAACCTCATCCGCCAGACAGAAGAATCAAGGAGCTGTAATCAACCGGCACAATTTCCTGTATTATGGGATGCTGATGACTGGCATTGACACCAAAAATAATGCTTAACTTGTATCTATTAAGATCTGTCAAAACAGCCCACCGGAACACATTGGTAGGTAGAGACAATTTAGCTGGTTCGTCCAGGATACTCTGTTCTGCTTTCATAACATCCACTCTTAAATTGCTTTCTAAGCTTCAACAAGAAGTAAAGAACTGGTGACTATCCTGTGGCAAGTAAGCTGTGTGGCTGGCTCTGCTGACGCTCTGGAGAAAGTCAAGGGTATCTAGGCTCTCTGCCTTCTAGCTCGTAGCCCCAGACATTGCAGAACCTGTCAATCACCACTCCTTTCTGCTACTAACATTTAAACACACCCTATCTCATGTGGGTTGTGCTGCTGGCAAGCTTCGGCACCAGAGACGGGATTAACGCGAACCGAGATTTTTTCCTCAAGTAGGGAAAAAATTGGCAATTAATAGATCCAAGAAAATGAGCTGAGAAATAGCCAAACAAAGAGTAGTGGCTGGATGATTCATAAGGTGGGGTGCTCCTCTTCGGCAAGACAGAAAAAATTATTATTATAAGATTGTAATTTGCTGGTGGCTGCCTTATTCTTTAACGACCACATTCTCTTTCAGAATTATAAGTGTAGGTTAGGGCTAGGAAGAAGGGAAGAAGTTGAAATGAAAGACTTTTACTCTAAGGACATGATGGTGCTTCTGGCCCTACAACCGAGTCAGGGTTGCCCCTGCCCAGGCAATGTGCTTCATTATGTTTTGCCACCTTGGAAGACACAAGGAGGAAAAGCTTTTAAAATTCTGCCTTAGTTTATTCCAAAAAGACCTGGAGATGATTGACAGGTTACACGATTTCCAGGCAAGTAAAATTTTCCTCATTGCTATTGTGAGCGTTTTCATTGTTTTAAGCAAATAATAGCCCGGGTGCAGCCAGGCCTTTTTTCTTCTGACAGGAAGGCCACAGGAAGAGCTATCAATTAGTAACCATTCACAATGTACAATTGGTGGGTATCTGTAATTTCCAGCGCTCCTGAAAAGCTAAGAGTTTGGACATACAACTCTAAATAGAGTAAAGAGAAAGATAGGATAGCAGTGACAAGATTCCAATCACACATGTGCTCCTGGAGAACTGGGTGTGAACCAGCCCGGCCGGGAAAGAACTATCGATTAAATTTCCCTTCTACCATTAAAAAGAAGAAATGTGCGATAATCTGGTTAAATTTGGGTTTTAGACATTGTTTGCCTGGATTTGAACCTGGCATCTTCAAAGTATTTGTTGTGTGTGCTTTATTTGGTTATTTCACCTCTTAGTGCCTCCTTAATTTAATGTAAAATGGGGATATAATGGCACCAACACCATGGGCTTGGGGGGAGATCTCATTCATAGAAAGCATGGAGTAAGTGCTCAAGAGATGTTAGCTATTATTATTAGTGCTACATCACAATAGCTCTTCTGTAGCACAGAAATTCCAGAAATTTTTAAATTAGCTATGCAATATTGGGGCTGAATTTTCTCATCTATAAAATGAGGGAGTTGGATCAGATAAGGTCTAAACTAACCTTAGAAGTCTAGAATTATATTCTTTGCATTTTCCTAATGAAAACACTGAGGCATACAAGTAGTATCTGTCCTTGATAAATGATAAACCAGTGACAGTCAGGATGAGGAGGTAGCTGGCCACCAATCCCTTGGCATTGCTCGTTTTCTATTATTTTATCAGATAATCACAATCCATGGCTCATGTGAGTGTAACCTAGGACAACATTTCTGGAGGTCCATCTGGCAATATTTATTCAAAGCTTTAAAGTTATATTTCCCTCAAAATTCCATTTCTACTTTTTCCTAGGACAATGATAAATAATAATTAACAATGTTGCAAGGTAGCTACAAGGATGTTCATTATAGAATTGTTTATAATAAGGAAAAACTGGAAAAATATTAATAATCGAATGGAGGATTGGTTAAATTATGGTGCACTTATGGAATGAAATTCAGTTGTAAAATACAATTAACAAGGCATTTTTTTTGACATGGTAAGAGGCTTACATATTGTTAAGTGAAAAATAAATTATCAAACAACATATATACTATGACCCCAAAGTGGTTAAAACCAGTATATATCTTTCCACCAAAAAATCCACCAAATCCATCAAATATATAACCAGTCCACTAAATATACCACCCAAACCCAACAAAATGTAAACACTGCTTACCTCAAGATAGTGATTGGTATTTTCACTTCATATTTAGATTTTCCTGAACTTTTTGTTTTGGAAAAATTAAAATGTAAGCAAAAAAAAAAAAAAAAAAACCAGAAAAAATTGTGATAGGGCCCCACTACCAACACATATCCATCACTGAATCTCAGCAAGTATTAACTCGTGACCCATCTTGCTTCGTCTTGTATTACCTTTTAATAGGGGGAAAAAACTACTTTAAACCAATTCAAGACTCTAAGAGGAAATATTGCTTATTTCACTCTAACAAATCATAAAGAAATTAGTTGAAGATCCAGAATGGTGGTCCAGAGCATTGCACGTTTAATTATATCAGAGCGGGGAGTCCTCCAGTACACTTTGGAGACTCTCACTTTGGGGGTTCTCTGGCAGCTGTAGACCCGACAGCCCACTTCTGTAAAGGGCCTGACATGCCTCCCTCTGGCTTTCATTTTTCCTTCTTTTCTTCCCCCTTATATTCTTTAAATGTGTTTGACACATTTAAAGAATCAGAAACTCGACTATCAGTGAAAAGTTAAACCCTAAAATGGCATTATCTTCTTAAAAGGTCTGAGGGTCGGTGGGTCATTCGGTAGCTCAGTGATGTCATCAAGAACCCACGCTCTTTCATTTTGCCACACTCTTCGTGTGTTAGCTCTTGGCTTCATGCTTATGGTCTCAAGATGGCCGCCCCAAGGTAAGGCATCATTGTCCTCTTAGAACTTAAACATGAAAAACAGAAAGGGGGCCAAAGAGCTCTATTTCATGCAGTTCTCTCCTATTTAGGTCAGAAAATTTCATCTAAAAAGCATCCCAATAGGCATCTATTTACTTCTCATTGGCCAGGGTGAGGCCACATGATCATGCCTAGACCAATTACCGGCAAAGGGGATGCTAGGCTTGCAGCTTCCCTGAGCAATATTTGGCATCTGTGAAAGGAAGGAGAGATGGCTGTTGGGTAGGCTGCCATTTAATCCCTTTCTCCTTCTTTTCAAGTCCTTCCCAAAAGCAGAGGGCTTGGGACAGAGTCATGGTCAGGGTCAAGGAACAGGAGACATGGTTTGCTTATTAGTGAAATTCATAGTTATTCCTTCTCAGACTATTTGACTTCTGTGTTTTCCTAACTTTCCTAAGGCCTCAGAAAATTCTTTAATTCCAAACTCAAAAAAAAAAAAAAAAAAAATTGTACCATGTATTAGTTTCCTATGGCTGCTGTAACAAATTATCTAGTGATTTAACATAAATTTATTCTCGTACAGTTATTAAAGAACAAAATTCATCTGAGTAAATTTGAAGATCTAATTGGCTTTATTAAGTGATTCATGAATTGGGCAGCATCTCATTTAGCAACTAGAAGGGCATTCTGAGGAGTTGTACAAAATGGAGAGTTTTTACAGGCAGAAAGAGGGTGAGACAAGAAAATTAAAGGAGTAGATTATTTCATGCAATGATACCTTCCCTTAGGGGAAGGCAAGGGGTCTTATCAGGCAGATTACCTCACTAGTGCTGATCAGGAAATTTCAGACTGGTTTAAAATTTCACTCCTGGGAGTGGCTGAAACTGCAATTAGATTAGGCATTTAATGGAGCTTAGCAAAAGTGACTCCATTTTGAGTCTCATTTGTTTTTAACACAGTTCTGGAGACCAGAAATCCAAAATCAGTTTCACGTAAAAGTCAACGTGTCAGTTGGTTCCTTCTCTAGGATCTGAGAAGAATCCATTTCCTTGCTTTATTCAATTTCTTGTGCCTTCCTCTATTCCTCAGCTTGTGGGCCCTTCTTCCATCTTCAATGGGTATCTCCAACAGTGGCATCTTCTTCCTTGTATCTCATAGCCTTCTCTTCTGACCAACTCCTCCTGCATTCCTCTTAGAAGGATGGTTGTAATTATTAATGCAGGATAACCTCCCTATCTCAGGATCCTTAAATTAAGTACACCTGCAAGTCCTTTTGCCATATAAGTAACATTTACAGGGATTAGGACGTGAATATCTTTGGGGGCCATTATTCAGCCTACTACACACCTGATCCTCCAAATCTCAAAAGTTTTAGAAGGGGGAACATATGGGGCAGGAAAGAGTTCCAATATCTTCTCAGTGACATTCAGCAGCCCAGCAGCTCATTATTGTGGCTTTTGGGGTCTATGGCTTAGGTTTGTGGCAGGTGCTTAGGGTGGTGTTTGTGCCTGAAGGACAGAACTCCCATCCAAGAAAGTCTTTCTTGGAGCCTGTGAGGGACACTTTTAACTCTCTGTGCTTTTTTGTATTTTTGCAGATGAATGAATTGTTTTACGTCAGTGTATATGAAAGAAGTGGCAGATTCCATTAACCTGAAGTGACTTCCATCAACTCACATTTTTAATGAACCCCTGCTGTAGAATGATGATTCAAGCTCTGGGACCTTATGTAAAATTTTGGTTGTGAGCTCACAGACCACTCAGCCCATTTTTCTTTCTTTGCGTTCCTTTCCTTTTGTTTTGGTTCTGGTGCTTGCCTCTGACTTTCCTGTTCTTTTACTCTCATCTTTTTAAATATTAGTAGCCTCCCCTGTAGCTTTCTCTGACATTTCTTAGCCATTCTGCCTGGTGAGTGTCTCTTAGGGGCAATGACTTATGACTCTTTGGTTGGTCTCTCCCCTACTGTCTTGCCTACCCCCTGCAAATAGAGCCAAAGCTTGGGGCAGATCCTGCTGGGTCTTGGGCAGAGTCACAACTAATTAACCACAATAAATTGCAGGGACAAGTCAGTGAAGTGCTGGGAAATGCTTCACAATCCTCTCTCCAGAAAGAATAATTCCCGATTCGTAGGATCTGCTGGTATTCCTGGCAGATACATCCACTATGGCCTAATTTAAGCTACCAAGGTGAAATCACCCTAAAATGTGGAGTTGGGAAGAGGTGAATATGATTGGCTTCAGCACAGCACAGGGCCAAGTACATGCACGTCCTCATGACACCATATCTCAACAGTCTACCTCTTCTGAAGTGAGGAAGAAATAGTCACACACATTCTCTCTAAAACTTCTCCACAGGAAACCTTCCACACACATTCTCCCTGAGTCGGTCTTTGGTATACGGTATGGTTGTAAGTAAGCTTTGACTTGGAACTACATTTTCTTAGTCTTTCTCACTGTTCCTCCTTTTCCATGTGAGAGGTAGTGCTAGCTAATTATACTTACTTTTACTGGCAAGATGGTCACTGTGTATGGAGAAATGAAAGGGCAAAATATAGGCAACTCAGCTCCTTCTGTGTGTTTCAAGTGTTACACACCAGAAAACTCTCAACTTAATGTAACATCTGAGGCTAATTAGCCGAGGGATCTATGGCTACAAGGAAAAGGGGAGTGGGAGAAAGTGAGCAGAGAGTATGTCATTTAAATTCTCAGAAAATCCAGATTTCTGTTAACGAGTTTGGTTTTCTTCTTAAATTCCTGTTCCAAAATCAAATGGATGGATTGATTTCTCTTCCTTTCTGCATCCCTACACACAGTGGGGTAGGGCTCAGTGAGTGGCAAAATGACCGAAAATGGACTATGGGAGAGAGAGGCCAGGTGACCAGATAGTCCACAAACTGCATATAAGCAATTTAGAACTGATCACTGAACTATGACAGGCAACGTTGCTGACAAAGACTTATAAAGTAATAACAATCATGAAAACTCCGCATGTCTGGGCAAAGTCCCTCACCTCAGCATCTGCCGTGCTGTTTTATGGGTCTAGCCCGGAACACAACCAAGGAGAGACAAGGGCCGGAGGGCACTGGCTCCCAGAAGCCAGGCTCAGACAAGGGCATCTGAATGTTTGGTTGAGCTGCTATTTCACCATTGTCTGCCTTGTTACCAGTTATGACATGTGCCAGCGTGGCCTTCGCCCCTTCATTCCACTGGCATTTGTTAAAACAACACTCACCACGATCCAGTCTGTGCCTTTTAGCCTGCCTGTAACTTTCCACTTTCAGGGAGACGAAATAAGGAGTGTTTACAAGTCCTAATTTCCCAGCTTTTCCAGAACAAGGATTGTACAGCATAAACCTGGGGGAAATTTTTTTAAAAAGCAAACGAAGAGGAAAAACTGAATTTCGCGTCTTAAATCCCCCCTGGGCATTGTGTTTCTTGGTCCTTGGAATCAACTAAAAAGTGACAAGAAAAGCAGGGAAAAATTATTGATTCATATTGGCTAATAGAAATGCCCAGCCCAAGGGGGAAATAGGATGGGTGTGGTCTGTTTGGGACTATATTCCCATCTCCTACAATAAGGCCTAGCATATGATAAGCTCTGAATTAATGTTTGCTGAATGAATGGACATAGGTGATTGTTTTTGAAGATGCACAGAAATAAAGAAATGCAGTTTCAAAAGGATTTTCCTAAGTATCTACACCTGAGCTGTCTAATCCACGGGACCAGAATTAGGGTGAGTGGAATGAAAGGCCTAAGGTGCAAAATTGAAGGGGGCACTTCCTTCCAGTTTGTGCGAGTTTCGACTCTGTGGTTGCCTGACCCTGAGAGTGATTGCTGTCATAAATGTTGTGCCCTAGGGGCCTCACTCACTTCACTTTGGTCCCAGTCCTGCTAGTCCATTTAGGACCTACAAAATATATGTATTTTTTAAATTATTCCTTCCTTGTGCTTGGCCCACTAACCCTGCTGTGAGGCCCACAAGAGACGTTTAAAGCAATAGGGACAGAGGCCGTTTCTACCATGGGAAACTAGTGACCTCATAGCCAAGAGTTGTCAGTAGACCTGGGTTTACTCAGCACTTACTGTGTACTTGGATAAGTCCGTTAACCTCTAGAGCTTTCCTTTCTTCATCAGTAAAATTCAGATAATAAACAACACCTACTTCACAGGTTGATTGTGAGCATTGGGAGGAATACACGAAGAATGCCAAGTGCAGTTCCCGGCACGGAGGAGGTGCCCCATGAATGGAAGCTTTTGTTTCATTATTATTATCGGTAGCAGTAGTGGTGATGTTGGCAGCTCTTGGGGTGAAAGAGAGGAGGCCACACATGGACTTGTTGGAAGAAACTCACAGAAGCTGTATAGGAAGGGAGATCTGACAGATTCGGGCAACTCAAGTGGAGCTCTGTGTGCCAGGTGCTGTGCTAGGAATTTTTCTGCATTTTTTTTTAATCCTGACCACAGACAATCCTTAAGTCGATTATCTCTATTCCTGGACAACAACAGATGATTTTTTTAACATATATATATGTCTCGTGCAATTTTGGGAATATACTTATACTAGAAAAAAAAGTTCGTTTGTTGTTTTCTGCAATTCAAATTTAACTGGATATCCTGCATTTGAAGAGGCAAACCTTGGAGGAGAGCTGTTCGCCAAAGCGGCACCCGCCTCTGGGTGTGTCTCCAGAATGCGAGTTTGCCCTGACCGCCTCAGAGGCTCACACACAGCATTACTAGCAGGTGAACTTCTAAAGCCGTCTTTGGTTCTTCTGGCTCCTGGCGTTTCCCTCCCTGCCCCTCCTTGCCTGACAGCTTCTCCTGCTGCATGCAGGAACTATGGGCATGTCAGGAATGTGTGTGACAGCTGGAAGTGCAGATGGGACAGGCAGGGTGAAAAGAATTGGTTTAAAAATATGTAATAGTCAACTGGTCTTATGCACCTCGACCAAAACTCCCTCAGCGGAATAAAACCTTACTGGTGCTTGGCTCACTGCCTTCTGGGCCGGCCACCGCTCCCGTCAGCCCTCTGTTTAGGCGCTCTTCTCTCTGCTGTGTGTTTCATAAGAGAACGAAAAGGGAGAGGGCTCTTGCTGAGAATCTGCTCAGGAAAGCAGAATTTCACAAATATGCCTAGGAGTTCCTTGATGCCATTGTGACATTCTGGGTTGTGTTAATAGATAATCCTCAAAAAAAAAAAAAAAGTGTGTGTGTCTGTGTGTAAAATCGTACTGTCATACAGAAATAAAAATGAATATGCGTTAAGAATTTTATTTAACTCATCCATGAGAAAATTAGCATTATAACCAATTCAAAGAAGTTATAAAAATCATAAATTTATATGGAGTAAAGGAATGTTGAATGAGCAAATGGAAATAAAACTGACTTAGTGTTATGCCACTAAAGGGTGATATGGACTGAATTGAGTCTTCCAAAATTCATGTTAAAGTCCTAATCCCCGGGTACCTCAGAATGTGACTGTACAATAAAATCGTAATAACTATATATGATGTCAGATGGGTACTAGGCTTATCAGGGTGATCGCTTGATAAGTTACATAAATGTCTAAGCACTATGATGTACACCTAAAACTAATATAATACTGTATGTCATCTGTAATTGAAAAAAGTTTTAAATAATAGAAAAAAGAATGTGACTGTATCTGGAGATAGGGTCTTTCGAGAGTTAATTGAGTTAAAATGGGGTCTTTAGGATGGGCTCTAATCCAATATGACTGGTGTCCTCATAAGAAGAAGGACAGAGGAAGACCATGGGCAGACAGAAGGAGAAGGCCACCGTCAGAAGTCAAGAGGAGAGACCTCAAAAGACTCAACCTTGCTGACACCTTGATCTCAGACTTCTAGCCTCCGGAAATGTGAGATAATGAACTTCCGTTGTTTGAGCCCCCTGGTCTGTGGTACTTGTTATCATAGCCCTAACAAACTAAGGGAAAGGGTCATGTGCAGGTCTATAGACAAGAACTGTTTTTCAGGAAAGGCAAAATAATTAGTTAGCTACAATTCACAGAGTTGTAAAATAACTGCATTAGAATCGGATAACCCAGACAGTTTAATAATAAGAATTTATTTATGACTGAGATCAGTAAACTACTGCTTATGGGCCAAATCCAGCCCCACCACCTGTTTTTGTAAATATAGCTTTATTGGCACACAGCCATACTCAGTCCTAACATACTGTCTACGACTATTTTCCCACTACAAAGGCAGAGTTAAGTAGTTGCCATCTGCAAAGTCGAAAATATTTACTCTCTGGTGTTTTACAGTTTGTAGATCCTCTGCTAGGCCATGCATCATTTTTCATTGAAACGCGAATGTTTCCCTGCAACTGGAGTGTCATTCAAGGTCATCTGGGCCAGGGATTCCCAGGTTTCGACATCTAATGGGTCAGTAAAATTTCGAGAAAAAAAACCTGAGGAACAGTCATGGGGTCTGCAATTACTTAGCCTAAATGACCCCAAAAATTCAGTAAAGTCTTTTTAATTTTTTGGTAATCAAAAGGCCAATATGGTAAGTCTTTCAGGCCAAAAAAAAAAAAAAAAAGAATTCTTACATCTATTTTTTTCCCTCCTATCATTGTTTTTCTTCTTATGGCTTATAATTGCCAAGAATAACCATTTAAGAAGGAGATTTTCACTAGTTTTTATGTTTTACTGTCCAAACAATTTACGTAATTTAAGTCTTATTATTAAAACTCTCTAATGATACATATAATGTAGTGATCTTTAAAAACTGATCTGGTAAATGCTTACGATTTCCAAACACGTAATTCCTAAGAAGTAAAGTTTAAGTTATTGAATTATTTCATATTCATACCTGGTCACCTAAATGAGAAATGTCTTAGACTTGATATTCAAAAGAAACAATTGAGAGTACCTCTTAACTCTTTGTGGCTTGCCATCTTAAAATCAATAATTTATCACTATTTCCTATGAAAACATCATCCATACCTTCTCCTTTGGAGGGCACTTCTAAGCCCTTTCAAGCAGTTTATCAAATCCATCTCCTCCTTTAAGAAACAAACATTTCGGGGGAAAAGAAAAAAAGGAAGAAAGAAAAAATAGAAAAAGAAAAGAAAACATTTAAAATAATCTCCGACAAACTGCAAGAATAAAAATGACCTCTCGCTGGTTCTTCTTTGTCTAACTATTTCGCTTATATACGTCTTTGTTTCCCCTGACATTTCATTATGTTTAGAAAACTTTTCTAGAAAAGCATAAGCTCATTTTAACTTTTTAAATGAGCTTAACTTAATCTCTTTTCAAAACTTATTCCCTTCCTTTCATGAGACATCTGGTTGCATCCTATTTAATAAGTCTTTACTTGCATCCCACCCACAACCTGAGGGAGTCCTTTGCATTTGTTTATTTCTCTCCATCTCTAGCATTTAATTTCCTGACCAGGTCTGTCCCTCACTGTGCCCTGCCCTGGTCTAGATGAGCCTCCTTCACTCTAACTTGGGTCCAGGTAGGTCTCCCACTTGGCATATGATGAGAATGAGGCCTGGGATGGGCCCCAGTGTCTCCAGTTATTCTAATTCAATTTTTCTTTCATTGTGCATAAAACTTCCCTTTTCAACCACTCCCCAGGACCCAGCTCTGTACCTTCTCTCACCTCCTGGAAATTTTCATTAAGGTGGCCCAATTTAGCTGTTAAGAGTTTGTCCCCTAACCTAGAATCATTAAACTGTTCTACTTACTGGCCATAGTCTTCAATTTATTATTCCCCTACTGTCTGCAAATCATACACTATGTGCTTCACATACATTATTTCTAGTCTTCACAACAACCCTGCAAAGCTGGGTGACTTTGGAAATGCTACGAAATATTTATGAGTTTCGGTTTTCTCATTTAACAGGTGAATAATGACACCAACAGGAGTCTGCATTCTGCACTACACTACATGTTTTTTCTAGATAGTTGTCTTATTTCTGTCTGGTGTCTCTAGTGCTACCCAGTATAGGCTTCAATGTATAATTAAAGCTCAACACATTCTTGGTGATTGTTTGAGTATCATCTTATTCCATTATTTTTGAGTTAGTTCTAAAAAATGAAACACATTTGTATTTAAAGTTTATTGAAAGCAGTAGACATTCAATTAAGGAACCAATGCAATAAGACATTACTTTTAAATGTCTCATGTTTATAAAGCTAAATCCTGCTTAATTGGATTTCTGTTAACTGTTCATTAGTTTTTCGTTAAAATAGACCTGTTAGAAATTTAGAAAGTTTATCAAATTTTACAAAATTTGAATCTACTCTCTTGCCTTAGGACAAAGAATCTGCTGGACACATCTGTATCCTGCCTGGGTGATCCAGGCTTCCGCAGTGTCTCTGGAGCGGGTTTTGGAGCATCAGAGAGCTCACTGGATGGAGGATGAGAAGAGAGTCGGTGGCATGTGCATGAACTCAGGACTCCACTCCACGAGGATTTCTTCCTACTCGTTCCACTATGGCTAATGCTGTCTTGTAGTTGAGGAGTACTCTTAGCTGGATTCCAGGTAATCAAAAAATTTTTGGCTGGTGTTTTTGCAACTCTTGGCTCCCTTACTCAAGGAACAAAACTTTTAAAATGACTTTAGCCAGGCTTCTCACCATTAGAACAAATGAGATTTCCTTATGCATACCTATACCTTTTTAGAAAGATAACAATAATCACCCCAGATTTCTATCTGTGTCCTAAATATATTTTGCAGCCTTAGAATCCTCACTTTGGCTGTGCTTTTGAGAAGTGCTAATGCTACAATCAAGTGCTAGCTGGGCAACCACTTGAAATAAGGGTCACCATTTGTTCAAATTAGTTTCTAAGCTCATATTTCTTCTTCCGATTTTGAAATAGTCAAGAGATCTGCTTCCCAAGGTATATATGAGGAATTAAAGTGTATAAGGACAAGAAAATCTACAAGATGAATACAGATTATCTTCAGTTTCGTTTACGCTGCAATTGCCAAAATTACATGTCTTTTGGACATTTGAAAAGTTGCTGTCAAAATGTGTGTTTGAAGTTTTGAGCAGCCAAAGCAAAGACCCATGTGAGATAACATTTAAATCTACACAGCCATGGTTCCTAAGCTTTGATGCACATTAGAGTCACCTGGGGAGCTTTTGAAATGCTAGATGCCCAGGCTGTACTCCAGACAAATTAAAATCTGGGGCTGGGAGGTAAACATTAGTATTTTTTAAAGATCCCAAGTGACTTCAAAATTCAGATAAGTTTGGGAAACAATAGCATATGGAATTATATGTGTAAGCAATTTCGTAGTATATTATTTAAAGGACTCAATTTACAGAATACTTTAATTCACAGACCTCATGTATATTCACATTTAAATGCTTCAACATTAACATGGCAAAGTATTTCAAAAATATAAAAGACTTTTGGTAAATTAAAAATTATCTGAAACATTGCCAAAATATTATAATCCACTTCTTTTTATGGACAGAATATCAGGAACTTTTATTTCTAGCTTCAAAATCCTTTTTATAAGTACAGAAGCAGAAGAAAAACTCGAAAATGAAGGGAAGAAAGGATATAAACAATGGAAAACTAAAATGATTATTTACTAAGAATTGCAAATGCTCATTTTCTGAGTACACCACAAAGTTCCTTTCTCTGTTCCTAGGACTTTGTGTAATTTTCAGGGACATGATGGTAGAGAGCTGATGCTTTTAGTTTATCAAAATAAACCTGAGTGTTCCTTTTTCCAGTCCTTAGCGAAAACTGAGACTTTACTCATATTTACGAAAAAAAGAAAGAAAGAAAAAGAAAGAAAGGGAAAGAAAAAGCAAGCAAGCAAGCAGTAATTTGTTGGTTTTGCCCTGCAGCTGTTAACTAATTAACCCCTCTTGTCTCTTTCTTCCACCCTCCAGCCTGCTGTAATTTAATTTAGGACATCTTAAAATTTTCTCCTTGTAACTAGTTACAGGTAGCATGAGCAGTCACCATTAATATTCCCATCCAAAGACCCAACACATAAAAGCATCACTGGGGGCTGCACCGAGGATGCTCAGGAAGGAAGAAGAAAGAAAGAAAGAAAGAAAGAAAGAAAGAAAGAAAAAAAAAAAGAAAGAAAAAAAAAAAAAAAAAAAAAAAAAAAAAAAAAAAAAAAAAAGAAAGAAAGAAAGAAAGAAAGAAAAAGAGAAAAGAAAGGTGTCCTAGAGGTGAGCTCACCTGTCCTTTGAACTGTTTTATGGTTGAAATGCCCCTCCTGATTGATCAGTCCTCTAACAGAGTTTCATGTGTTAGGAATGTAAACAACAATATAAATGGAGCGATTTCATCTCTTTTTATAGCCGAATAATATTCTATTGTATGTATAAATACTGCCATTTGCGACAATGTGGATGGACCTCGAGATAATCATGCTAAGCGAGATAAGCCAGACAGAAAAAGTTGAAAACCGCATGATACCACTTATTTGTGGGATATAAACCTAAAAGCAACAAACAAACATGAAACAGAAACTAATGGACATGGACAATAGACTAGTGGTTACCAGAGGGTGGGTGTGGGGAGGCAAATGGGGCAAAAGTGATCAAATATGTGGTGACAGAAAGAAATCCAACTATGGGCGGTGAATATACAATGCGATATATATATGACTTACAGATGAATTGTACACTTGCAACTTACTGAATTTCATTAACCAATGTCACCATAATAAACGAAAAAAAGAAAGAAAGAAAACAAATGTCCTTAAAGTTAAAAATAAAATAAAAATAAAATGGAGCCAGAGCTGCCATGCCAAAGGAACTGCCCTGCACGTCTTATGCCTCAAACCTTTGGAATGTTAAAACAGGGCAAAATAAGCTTTGGACAACATTATGTCCCCAAAAACTGTTTGCAAAGATAACAAAAACAGTTATTATGACCACTGGACTGATGACTACTGGACTGAAAATTAAAAACATTATTTAGAATTAACATCACTATGTTACGTTATCTGCACCAACGGAAATGCCTTCCTTTTATTAATGTAATGGTTCCCCTTCCCTTTTTCATAAATACCCTTTGCCTTTGTTTTCTAATTAGAACACTATTTGGGTTTCTGCCTGCATCAGTGCATCCCAGATAGCTATCCTTATTGATCTCAATAAATGCTTGCTGCCTCTCACTTTGAAAGGCCTTTTTATTTTTAGGTTAGCGGGAACATTCGAGGATTAGGTCAGCTGAGACTCCTGCTGCCAGTCTAGTAGAGAGAACAACTTATAATAACAAACACACACCAGACTTGGATGAATTACCCTCTCCACCTGCAGGCCTGTTGGGGTCATTCAATTCTTCAAACAGTCCCGTTTCTATAATCTCCTCCTGCCATGCTATGGGGACAGCACCTGTTGCAAATCTTTGGAAGAACTTCTGATCTTTATCATCAAATTCAACCCCCCGGACCTCAGAGAAATCTTCGATTTCATCGATGTCTTTGGCATATACCACCGAAGGGTCTGGCACAAATGGGGGTTCGACTAGGCCGGCTTCCAGGCGAGGAAAGTTGATGGTTTTGAAGAAAAGATGTTTCCTGGGATCATCAGACTTTTCTCTGTAAGGAAAGGAGATTGTCAGCGTGACACACAGTAACACACCAAAATAGGAAATGTTCTGACAATACAAAGGATGTAGCATTCTTTTCCTATACATTTCAATTATAAAGACAATGGAACGACATAAAGAATAACTTAGAAAAATAATAACTTTAAAAATCACCCACGATTCCACCATATGCGGACAGTAGCACTTTCATTGTTTGCAGACAGCTTTCACATGTTGATGTGATTTTAAAAGAGTCATACAGTTGACATGACTTTTATTCTTGGTGTTTCATGGAAACGCCAGCAAGATTTAGTGGGGCCAGAACCTGAAACTTCTAGTCATTGCCTCTTGCTCTGCCCACCAGGATCACACAGAACAAATTAAGCGTGACTTGTCCTACATGACCACTATTCACAGTTGAAAAGACCACAGTCATATCTCCTCACTCTTCATATGACATGATTTCTAGGAGCCCACCGACCTCCCTCAACTGCGACAATAATCTTTAAAAACTTTAATAAAATCCATTAGTAGTTTTTAGTAGCATGAATGAGCATATATTTGGTGCTCAAGACCATGGTTATTTATTATTAAATCTTCCTTCCTTATGCTAGAAATTATAGTATTTGCCTTGGAATAAAGGAAAAAAAATATGTTTCCAATTGTGTAACCTTTGTATTGGTTACCTATTGCTGTGTAATAAATTGCCCCAACATTTAGTAGCTTAAAACAAAACTATTTTAGTTTCTGTGGGTCAAAAATCTAGACATGGCTTAACTGGGTGCCTCTGGTTCTTGTGAGGTCTCTTGTGGGGTTGCAGCAAAGCTGTTGGTTAGGGCTGTGGTCTTGTCTGAAGGTTCGACTGGGGATGGGGAGGAATGCATGGAATCTGCTTCCAAACTTATTTATGTGATTATTGGCAAGCCTCCGTCCCTCACCACATGAGTCTCTCCACAGGACTGCCTCATAACATTGTTATTGCTTTTCCCCAGGGCAAATAGTAGCAGGGAGGAGGAGGAGAGAGAGAGTGTGTCCAAGACAGAAGACATAGTCTTTTTATTGCCTAACCTTGGAAATGACGTCTCATCACTTCTGCCATATTCTATATTTTTAGAAACAAGTCCATAAGTCCAGCCTACACTAAAGAAAAGAGATTACACAAAGGTGTGGATGCCAGGAGGTGGGGATCTTTGGGGACTATATTAGGGACAGCCTACCACACACTCTCTTGGTTTCTTTTCAGTCCACATTTTAAAAAAGTAAAAAGGGGGCTGTTTTGTGGCATCGGAGTCAAATGATTTTTTTTTCTTTATGTGAACAAATATGCTGGTGTGAGTAAGACATGTTTTCCTTTTGGAAGAAGTCGATTTCTATCATAAATCAACCTTAATTGAAATTAATCGCATTCAAGGTCTTTCCTTTTACATTTTCCATTCTGTTTTCAATAAGCTTTTAGGAGAAGGATCGAGAACTTCCTCCATACATCCCCTTCGGAGACCTCCTTCATACATCCTGCCATGTTGCATGATTACTGCAGGAGGCTCTGCGCAGTAAGATGACTAGAAACTAAACACAATAATCACATTACTAATAACGATATCGAGAATAGCTAACAGGTATTCAGAACCTACTGTCAGCTAATCCAGTGTTAAGCTCTTCACTTACGTTATCACATTTTATCATCACAGCAACCTGTCTGTTTTTTAACTGTCTTTTTAACTTCTTTTCACCTCTTCACTTGCTTCTGCAGCCCTAAAATAGCTGTGTGCCGAGAAAGCAAGAATATATCGGTGAATTTTTTCAAAGGAAAATTTGTAATAAAATATTATCATGGAAAGGAGAAACTCGGTTGGAGACATCTGATATCCAGTCATCCTCTGGGTGGTCGTTCTGTGATTCTGGCCAACCTCAACCTGAAAGGCCATCCAGGACTCCTTGGACTTTTCCCATTATGACACAACCAGAAAGACAGGTATGGAGAGCTGTTTCCTGAGATACTACAAGGTATTTCTTTTCTTCTAAAAGCTGCTAAGTCTCCATCAATTGAAAGAAAGGAAAATGCAGGCTCATCATCTGTTAGAACCTATTGACCAATGGCTGGGTGTTTTATATCCTGTAGAGTAAGAGCCTTGAGGGAGGGTTGCTGAGATAAACCGAAGCTTCGAGGATACACTAAAATAAAAAGACATAAAGAACCATACTGAGGTATAGTTTACACAGCAATATGTTCCATTTTCAGGTATCAGATAGATTTGAAATGTGGCAGAACAAAGGAAGAGCAAGAATTCCATTCAAGTAGACTAGGAATGAACCATAGGCCTGTGTGTCTCAGAAAGAACAAAGGAGTTGGAATGAGACCAGGTGCCATGAGGAAGGAGTTTGTACCACCTTGATGGCTGCTGGCAGGCAGGAACATACCGTCCCAGAGGTCGAGAGGGTACTTTAAACTCACTCTAAGCAGCTTTAACTTGGATAAATGGAGAGTGCCTAGGGGCTGATAACCTCAGGAAACTTGACAAACCAGTCTTCACATCAGTATGAACAGTTCTCAAGTAACATCTCAAGCAACCAGGCCCAGATGGCCTGGGCTTGCCCATCAGGGGTGGCTGGCTGCTGCCCTTTTGCAACTAGTTGCAAAAGACAAGAGAACAACTGAGCACTTTGGGTTTTTCATTATGTTCCTCAGCACCCCAACTAGATGCCCCTGGAAGGCAGGGCCCGTGCCTTATACCTGTGGAGGAGAGACAATTCCATGACATGACCACTGTCTGACTGCTGCCGAACCTGCCAACTAGATCCTGGCCAGAACAGAGATTGCGTTCCCCAACTTCCCTCAGAGACTGTGTGACCGACCCTCCCCTATGCCCCAGATGTGCTGGTCTCTTGGACAGGCTGTTGTCCAGCCCCAAGCAAACACAGAAGGTATTTTCGCCTTATCAGTGGTAGGTCACACCCCAATAAGGCAATCCAGCCCGCTCTGCCCTGTATAACCCCTTATCACCTGCCAGGTGGTGGGGAATATATTGATGTTGTCTTGCCAGTTGTCCCCAACATGCTTTGTAGATAAGTTCCCTTAATAAACTCTTGATGTAATGATGGAGTTGTCAACCTCTCTCAGCCCTGGAAAATTTTATGTAACGATGCCCTTTTCCAATGAATATCTGTGGTTGCCGATGCTAACAAAAGACTAGGCTTTGCGACTCCTATTCCTTTACCTCTGTGTCCAGGCTACCACACACTTATCGCTTTGATCTGTTGCACTAGTGGCTCTAACCTCAGTTCTTTAATTAGAAAGAGCATAAAGATGACTTTGCTCTTGAATCTTGCTCTGGCACTTTGTGCAGGGCTTTTTTGGCCCTCCTCATGCAGTGTGCTTTAGACAAAGAGGAGAGGCTATTTATGAAAGCAGCATCTTTTATAATAGCCAAATCAGGAGCTACAGGAAGACTTCTGCTGCTTGGAGTAAAATATGTTTTTGAGCATTAACAGGGGCTCTTGTGTTACTGAACCCCACACAGAGATTACAATGGATTTTCTTATACCAGTCAATAAAGACAAGATACCACCTGACCATACATGAGGACCACACTGGGGGCGTCTTCTAAGAACAGGGTATTAGCCTGAAATTGTGTGTCGGAGATTTAGCACTTTAGTCAGAGACATGCATGAGTATTTGCTCTTGTTCTGTTGCACTGACTAATAGGAATAAAACCTGCAAAATAATTAAGTGACCTTCACATTTTATTTTATTGGAAAACATCATAGCTGGCTCTATCTGGAGCCCCTATGAGATGCTCAGAAAAGCTTCTGGTTTCTCTGCAAAATTAACTCACAGACCCATAAAGGCAAAGGAGGAGATCCTCATTAGTGATGCCTAAAGAAGGAGAAGGGTTTTTAATTTATTTCAAACACTTGTAAGTGCAAAAGGGAGGGGGCACTTGACCTCTCCACTGTGCAACATGCTATCTTGACATTTGCTCTGCTTTGATGGACACCCATTAAATTAAGCAAATGTTATCTTATTTAAATGAATTTTTAAAAAATACAAAGACTTCAAATGAAAATGCTGGAAGGTTTTCTTTTTCACTGAACAGCTGGCTTTTATATGCCTTTTCTATAATGTAAACAGTTTTATTCAGAAAAGTCACAACAACAGATAATTTTATAAAAAGGTTATGCTCGATGGAACTGCTTCAGGCAATGATCCAGTGCTTTAAGGTGGCATTTTCCTGAAGTTTGTCAACATTTCATCTTATAGACCCAAAGTGTGCTTATAAAGAATTGAGATTTTCAATCAAACACGAAAAGAGGGTGGTGTTTTCTTCAGGAAAATCATGTAAAAAGACTTCGCTTCCCACATTGCCTTAGCCACTGTTAACATGACCTCTGACACTTCTCATACTCGAGAGCCAGGACAGTAGAATTGGTCAGTGGCCACCCTGTCTGCTTCTCCTTTCCTTTCTGGGCACACAGAAGACCACACTAGACAGCCCCCTACCCATAGGCAGGGCCCGAAGACTGTTCTGGCCAACAGAAGTGTGTGTGAAGAGGTGGGTGAGTGGGTTATTTCCTGGCTGAGGCAGTACAAAATTGCTTGGGCTACCTTCTCTTGCCTCAGCAACTGAAAGCCACCAATTCTCATGGAGCTGCAAGATGGGAACAGCCTGAATCTGAGCCACGGCTCAGAAGGGAGATAGGTAACCTGGAGAGCCACTGGACCCAGAGTGGGCTTTGTGTGTATGAGAAATAATCCTTTAGGTTTAAGCTGCTGAAACTTTGGGATTCGCTTGTTATAACATGGTCTATTCTGACTAATACAACGATGTTGGCATCGACACTATGGGAGATCACCTTCACATTTGATGTCACATGAATGTAGAGTCTCATCCAATTCCCACATACTCACTTGTTAGTTTGGTTATCTGTCATGCTCCAACAGTTATTACAAATGAATTTTCTTTCACTATTTAAAAATATCAGATCAAAAATGGAAAACTTGCTTCCATATGCAAACATTTTGAGCTAAAGCAGCCTTGTTTCAGAACCTCCACTGGCAACTACTTGGAAGATTTAGAGTAATCTGGCTGCCTAAGTTCTGGTGTAATATTAAAAATCAGTCATATTATTTTATGATTGTAGCTTTCATATTTTTATATATTTTTAGATTTTGAAAATTCAATTCAAGTAATGTAAGATAGTCAAGATCATCGTTTTGTTAAAATATTATCTGCTATCTCCCTTAGAACAAATTAATAATACTGTTATCCCTTGCTTTTTGAAAGTTCCCTTTACAACACTTTGCTTTTACAAAAGATCTATTTAATAACTGTTTCCACAATTTGAAAGAAACCCCAAAAGGACTTCACTTTTATTAAAAAAGGGGAAGTCAGAACAGTGTTTGGTGTTTGTTTTGCAGTGAGCAGTTATAGACACAGTGCACATCCTCAAGGATAGTGGGCCTGCCAAGCTCCTTTTCCAGAAACCACACTCAGCGTCTCAGCAACAAACCCGCAGGGCTTTGAACTGTGTCTGTGAGCATCTGTGCTTTATCTGGACTTATTTTGTGCACCCATTAGCAAGATATGTCCTATCAGAAAGGCCTAAATGAGCTCGTAAGGGTGTTAACACTTAGCATAAAACTATTAAGATGATACAATTCTAACCACATCCTAGTCACATTTTTCTGTGAACTCTTATCTATGTACATGAATTAAAAAAAATCAGTCTTTTGTCAATTTTATTTGTAGGCCTCCATTCTTGAACCTAAGAGGGTGGAGAAATAAATTTTTCCTCCCTAACAGTCGTGTGTATATATATGAGAAAAAAGAAGTTTATTTTAAGGAATTGGCTCACACTATTGTGGAGGCTTGACAAGTCCAAATTCTGCAAGGTAAACTCTCAGGCTGGAGACTCAGAGAAGAGTTGCAGTTCAAGTCCAAAGATGGTTTGTTGGGAGAATTCCCTCTTCTCCCAGAAGTGTCAGTTTTTTTTCTATTAAGGCCTTCAACTGATTGAATAAGGCCCACTCACATGAAGAATAATCTGCTTTACTCAAAGCCTGTTGATTTATATGTTAATCTCATCTAAAAAAAAAAAATACCTGCACAGAAACATCTAGAATAATGTTTGATCAAATATCTGAGTACTTTGACCTAGACAGGTTGACACTGAGATTAACCATCACACCTACAACCTCTCTCCCCCACCCACACCCCCCATTTTATATGTGGGGATATTGAGACTCAAAAAAAGTAATTCAATTGCTTGAGGTAAATTGACCAGTACATACTAGAGCTACAGCAGAGCTGGAATGTGAGTCTGTGACTCTAAGCCCTTGGTTTTCTCCACACACGACAGTCACCCACAGCCAAGGGTCTTTTCACAGGCTAGCTTTTACTTATTTTTTTCTTCTAAGATATCCTGATCTTATTATTTCATTGTAAGCAATAAAACTGGCCTTTTCTTAAAACTTTTTTTATAATTCCAACTATACTTAATTTAGCCGGCGACATCATATGTACTCATTAAATATCTGTTAACTGATTGATGATGATATTTTACAGAGATTTTTAATAGGGGCACAATTTTCCAGAGCTATGGCTATTGCTCTTTATGGCTGTTTTAGATTTTATTTTAAGTTTTAATTTTATGCCTTTTCAAGTAGATAATTGATTCACATGGTTCAAATTTTAAAAGATAGTAGGGTTATATAGTGACCATTTTCATTTGCACCCCTGTCAACAGCTCCCAAGTTCCCTTTATTAGAAGCAACCAATTCTATACAGTCTTTGTATACTCAAAATATTCTATGCAACGTTTTGAATTATACATACTTTTTATTCTTTTTTATGTATGCTTCTTTTGCACCTCACTTTTACACTTTAAAATATATCTTGGAGATTTTTCCATATCAAGCTCTCATAGTGTTTGAAAGTACCAGAAATACTTAACCATATAATATGCAAATAATAATAGGAAAAATAATACTACATAATCCCAAGGCTTTGTTACTAACTCAAAATATTCTTCAAATCTCTGTGGACAATACTGACATTCATCTCCGTTATGTGGTAGTTTACCTGCTTCCTAAGCGTTGCTCTGGCTTTTTAGCCAAGAAGAGTCTGCAAATATCTTTTGCTTCCTCTGTGAAGTGATCATGTTGGAATCTGACCTCTTCTTTCAGAGTTCTTTGCTTTAAATCCTCTTTGCTGACTTTTTCTTTGTAATCTTTGAATGGTGTTCTTCCAGCAATCATTTCATAAATACTGCATCCCATTGCGAACCAGTCCACAGGATAGGAATAACTTGCTTTTTCCATCAGGATTTCAGGAGCCATATAACCATTTGTTCCAGCCTGTAACACTCAAACAAAAAACAAAACAAAACAAAACAAAAACACTAATGTGAGTGTAATAGACGTTGCTGATTGTCTCTCCAATACCCATTCTCTTTTTTTTTCTTTGTTAAGGGAACCCTATATATGTAATGGGTTTCACATGTTGATTACTGACTTGCATTCAGAACATGAAAAAAGGTTGACAAGTGTTTTAGCTGTTCATTAGGTGATTTTTGTCTAATAGCTAAAATATGTTTTTTATGTGCACAGTATAGGGAATGCCTTAGGAATATTAAATTTCATAGATAATTTTCACATGGATGACAACAATTAAAGAGTTAAATGAGCCAAGCACTAATTACGAGTCATTGGCTTGTGCAAGAAAATTCCAGAAGTGACTGGGGTCTGGCAAGCTGGACATGAGTCAGCGTGGCACTGCTGTTTTCACAGAAGCAGTGTATGTAACATGTAATTTGGGTGACCATATATTCCGGTTTACCTGAGACAGTCGTAGTTTACATCTGTTGCCCTGGTGTCTTGTCTCATTTTGCATTTGCCCAGACAAAAGGGTATCGTAGGCTCCTCTGAGGCCCAGGATATACTTACTCATCTTTGTATCCAAACCAGGTACTTACCACAAGGCCTTTCTTGGTACATGTCCAAAAAAACGTTGGTTAAATAAACAACAGTAAAGGTGGTAGCTAGATATTTTTCATTCACTATCTAACAAATATTTATTGAGCCATCCCCTGAAGTGAGTTCTAGGGACACCAAGACATCCAAGGCCTGCTCTTGAGGACTTACAGGTTGGTGGAGATAGACAGGTCAAAAGGTTAATTCGATAAAGTAGGATAAATACCATAATAGGATTTTAAAATAAGCACAGAGAAGCCAGTGTGTATGTGTGTGTGTGTGTGTGTGTGTGAGAGAGAGAGAGAGAGAGAGAGAGAGAGTGTGTGTGTCTGAGTGTGTATGTCTGAGTGTGTGTGTGTGTGTGTGTGTGTGTGTGTGTGTATGTTGGAGAAACGTCACTGAAGAGTGACACGAGCTGAATCATGAAGGAAGAATCTGTCACACAGAGAAAGCTATGCAAGTAATGGACATGTGCAAGAGATGGAGTCAGGAAAAATGTGCAGGAAACTTTAAGGAATTTGGCATTTCTGAAATATAAGATCTGTAGGATGCAAGGGTGGGAGGGGAAACTAAAGGGGAGATGTCCTCGAGACTGAGAAACGCCGTAAGCCAAGGCAGCAAAAGTCCATTCTCGGTTTCCCTTTTCCCTTGTACCCCTCTACTACAGAGGCCAGAAGGCTAAGTACTCCACCTCCCAGGACCTTTGCACCTAGGGTGGTCATGTGATAAGAGCTTTATTTGAAAGGTGAAGGTGCTGAGGGTTGGGAAGAAAAGAGGCGAGCTTATGTGAAAATACATAAAAGATATGATGAATTAAGGGATCAATAGAAAGATGGAAAAATGGATAAACTCATGATAGAGCAAGTCAGTCTAATAAAATGTTACTGATATTCGATGAATACTGTTTGACTGTGCAAATAAATGAAGTACTGATACATGCTGAACCCAACATGGATGAACACTGAAAATATTATGCTAAGTGAAAACAGCCAGTCACAAAAGACCGCCATCGTATGATTCTATTTATGTGCAAAGTCCAAAACTGGCAATTCCATAGAATCAGAAAGTAGATTAGCAGTTGCTTAGGGTTGGAAGAGGGGAAATGGGAGTGACTGCTAAAGGGTAGGGCATTTCTTTTCAAGGTGAAGAAAATATTCTAAAATTGTGATAATGTTTGCCTATCTCTGTAAATTTACTAAAAGCCATCGAACTGTATACTCTACATGGGTCAGTTTTATGGTATTTTAATTATATCTCAATAAAGCTGTTTAAAATGTCAAAGGTAAACTCTAGGTAATGGGTTTATAGGTGCTCCCTGTGAAAAATTTTCAACTTTCCTGTGTATTTTAAAGTCTTCATAACAGGATATTATGAAGGAAAAAGAGAATGAGGGAAGAGGAGTGTGATGCCAGGTATTACCAGACTGACTGCTGGTTTACGGGACACAAGGGACCCTTCCAGAAAGGTCACGTGGAGGAACCATAGGAGGGAAAAGAGGAGGAAGAATCTACCTGTCCAGCTCCCTCCTATCTCCTGTATCCATCAGTCGAGAATTACCCAAAAGCTAAGTTGTCTGTATTTCTACATTTGTCATTCATACCCATAACAAATCTCTGGCAACAAGGTCCCACATCCTATGGTATGATATTTCATCTCATTCAAAAAGTGGAGGAAAAACTCTGCCTAGAGGTGATACCCACAGGGGTTGTCGGAAAGAGAAATGGAGACAGCAGAGGGACTGTAAGAAGGTAAGCGAGATTGTGGGTCAGCATCCCAACTTTATGAAATTTCTCAATGATGTACTTTGATATGGGGCTTTTTTTTTTTTTTTTAATATATGGTGCCAGCTACTGATTGGCCTCTCAATCTAGAAATTAAGAACTATCGGTATTGGAAAATTTTCTCATACTATTTTTTTTTATCATTTCTCCCTTCCATTTTCTTTCCGTTTTGTGAAATTCTGAAATTTTCCTTTATGTTTCTGATCTTTTACTTCTATTTTCCATCTCTTTCATTTTTTTTTATGGGAGAATTCTATTTTTTCTTCTTACTCCTCTATTTTTTTTTTAACAAAAAATGTCCTATTATGGGAAATTTCAAATACATGCAAATGAAGTATACACTATACCCAGTGTACTCTACACTCAGCTCCAACAATTATCAACACACAGCCTATTTCATTTCATCTGTGGACCTGTCAACTCCCACTGCTCCAGACTATCCTCGATCTTGTATTATTTATAAGTATTTCATAATGAATCTCTAAAAGATAAGGGCACTTAAAAAACCCCAAACCAAGCACTACGATACTGTTATTTCACTTAAAAAAATAACAATGATTTTTTAATATTATCAAATATCTGGACATGTTCACACTTTTCCAATTGTCCTATAAACTTGTCCTCTAAACAAACAGTTTGTTTAAAGTTGGAGTCAAATAAGGTTCATACAATGTAATCGATTGATCAATATGTCTCTTAAATCTCTGTGAATTATCAGAGATTTGCTTCCTCTGCATGTTTTTGTTGGGAAAAAAACAGCTAAACCATAGAGTGTGCCACAGTCAGATTTTGCTGACTGCATCTCTGTGGTGTCATTTAACCTGTTCCTCTGTTCTTTTTATTTCCTGTAAATTGATAGCTAGATCTAGAGCCTTAATCTTTCCATTGAACTTTCCATTTTTGCAGATATGTTTTTGTTAACATATAATTAACATACAGTCATGTGCACAAATTTTAGATATTCGGTTAAATAAATTTTGATAATTGAATACATTCACATAAATGCCACCAAACAAAATTTAGAACATTTCCATCCAAAAGTGTTCCCTAGTCCATTCTCCTCCCCACTTCCCATGCAACCTGTTTCTGATTTCCATCACCACAGGTTAGTTTTGTTTGCTCTTGGATCTCATGTAAATGGAATAGTATGGTAGATACTTTTTTTGTGTCAGACTTCTTTTTTTAGATAACATTTTTGAAATTTATCCATGTTGTTCTGCAAACCTATTTATGTTTTTTTATTTCCAAATATCCTTGTTGTTTTTCTCTGAATGTTTGTTTTATAGCACCTGTTCTTAATTTCATGATGCAATATCTTTTCTTAAATCTCAAAAGCATATTAATTATAAAAATCTTTTAAAAACGTTCTCTTCTACTTTCTACATTGTTCCTGTTTCCTGCAAGTTTCTTATTCTGCTCATTTTGGTGTTGTCTTTTATTTTGGAGAGATTTTGAAATGAGAAATGATCTGTAACTATCTGTTCATATTTAAGAGTGCAACACTAAAAGCTAACAAGAAACTTGTCAATGGATGGGCTTCGCCGTAGTGTGAACCTGCCAAACCATTTCAATGGGGACCTCACCCCTGAGTATCTGTAGACCTTTTGTTAGTCTTCTCAATTTCCTTATAGAGATTCTCCAATATTCCACCGGAGAGGGGTCAGCCTGCTTACCCTCATTCTGGGAACTGAGGTGGGGCAGGGGCTGAGGGTCTTCCTGTATGTAGTATTTCACTGTCCATAACTCTCAGTTGGGCTATATGTTCCTAGGTCCACATTCTTTCTGGTTCAAACTCTTCTGCTGGGGTGGGAGAAGCACAAAGAAAGACTGTAAACAATACCTAGCTGCAGTTCAGACAGTGGCAATTGGTAAGTTCTTCTCAGCAATATTTATTGTGAACTTGCTCCGTGGGTGGCACCCTTCCAATGAGCAGATTTCAGAGGTGAGTGACTTTAAGGATTAAAATCGCTTATTAGGATACCAGATAAACATCGGTTGCTTAGTAGAAAGTGTAAGGTGAAAATGGAGAACATGCCTTTTTCTTAAAAAAAAAAGATCATGAGACACATACTGGGAGAAAAATTGGAAATAATAACGGACAATATTAACTGAGTGCTTAGTACATGCTCAATATTTTCTCAAGTGCTTTATATAAACTTCTTGTTTAATCTTCATGATAACTCTATGAGACACAGATTACTTTATCTCCCATTTTGCAGATTAGAAAACTGAACCACAGAGAGGTTAAGTCTTGCCCAAGGTCAGCCACCGAAGAGTCACACACAGGTCTGCACTTTGAACCACTACATGACACTGCCTCCAAGGAAATAAGTGAAGTGGCTTTTTCTTACCCCTCCAAGTCTCCTTCGGGATTTATTTTCCTCCCCTGAGAGTCCCCTCCTTCTCTCTTCCCATTTGCCAAGAACTAAGTCATTATCTTTTTCCTACCCCTCCTTCCCAGTAAGTTCTCCTTTCTTTGCCTGTATCTCTGCTCATCAGATGCTGGCTGAGCTGCTCTACATTATGGAGGTTGCTGAGAGGTGGGGACCAGACCCTGAGCCATATTCTAGGATCGCTTTGCTCCCTCTCCAAGAAAATAAATGAAGAATTGGCCACCGCCTTTACTGTACTATAGTCTCTTGGTGTAGTGGAAAAAGTATGAGACAGCACGCAGGTTAGCCTGGGATTCATTCCAAATAATATTCAGGACTAAATTTACCTCTTGGCCCTAAAGACAGAAAACGTTGGTGATTTTGAAGGGCACCACCTCCTTGAAGAGTAGAGGTATTTCACAGAGGAGAATGGAATTAGAGGCACACGCCAGAGTCTAAGTACCCAAATTCCATCGCAGCCTCCAGCTGAAAAAATTAATTGCCTGGCCTTCATGCCATTTGTCTTCTTCATGTGAACTGCCTCCTCAGAGTGGGGTGGGAGGAGGAAACGGGCCAAGCAGCATGGGGCAGGGTCCAACCACGCTGACCTCTCTTGGCTCTGTTCAACTCCTGCAGTTACAAAGGGCCCCCGCACATCAGTCTCTGTGCCATCAAAATAGTCGCTTTCAGTTTGTGTGACCAGAACTGTCATTGCCAAGGCTGTAAGGATTACCCAAGTGTCGGCAGTGACAGAACTCTTAGTGGAGGCTTTTGTGTGTGGTTTGTCTTTTATTTTATTATTATTATTTTTTTGGCTTCATTTTGTTTTGCTTTTGGTTTTGTAGTGCCCTTTGGCGAACCCACGTGGTCAACACCTGGTCAGGCAAAACACAGCATACCCAGCATTGCAGAGCCTTAAGTATCAGACCTCACAGGGTTTAGGAAGCCAGGTATGGCTGTCCACTTCCCCACTATGCCCCAGGGGACAGCAAGAAGTTCATCTACCACAGTCATTGTACATGGATTGCTTAGTCCCATCAGAACCACAAGTCACCTACAAGTGTCCAGGCTTTGAGGAAGGTAGACACTCTAAGGTGGGGTCAAGATCAGAGCCAGCCTGTTAGGACCTGTGCAGACACCCCCATAGCTCTAGCTGTTGGATGCTGGTTTCCACTGACCATGTAGCTGTTGTCACTCTCATCCCCCGGGGCCTGGGGGCTGAGCGGCAGGGCCAGGGCTGGGTGGATTCTGCCTGGGAGTAGTCCCAGTTTGGCTCTGGGCAGCCTAGACTGTGACCTCTGGCAGGGATGAGAACCGGGAGGGGCCTTTCAGTGGGTCTCGGAGGGTACGATTCACATCTTAATAGTTTTACATGTCCACGAGAAAATGCGTGTGTGTGTGTGTGTGTGTGTGTGTGTGTGTGTGTGCGCGCGCGCGCGCGCGCGCGCGTAGGTCCTTCAAGGTCAGGAGGAAACCTTTAGCTCCAGTTGAATCTGAACAGTTGGCAACTTTAAATTCCATCATTAGGAGGAATGCGGGTGCTGTGCCCCTGGTGTGGTCAGGCCAGGCTGGATTTGATGATCGGGCGGGGAGAAACACAGAAAAGGAAGCTCTCTGAGTTTCTCGGCGGTGGCGGCGGCGGCGGTCGCCCAGCAAACTGGCGAGAGGAGCAAGAAATTGCCCGCGGATGTCTCTTCCCCCCAGCTCATCACAAACCAGATCCACTCGACAGCACAATCCAAACAGAAGAGGGAATCAGAATGTACATCTTTTGTTTGCCGTGGCAGGAGAACTGTTGAGCAGAGGAAAAAAACAAGCTGAGCTTAGCGCTATCAGCTGTTTCCTGGGGCTCGCTCCTTCCTTCCTCCGAGGGGGGCCTGGCCGCTTTGTTCTCGTTCCCAGCTGCTCCTCTGCTCCTTTAAGCGGTGGCCTTTGCAGACCTCGGAGGAATGCGGCCCTAGACCCCAGGGGACTTAGCTCGGAGGCTCCGCCCACGTTCTCGGCCCAAGGCTGCAGCCTCGGGAGCCCGGCTCACCCGGGCCTCCGTTTTTGCTCCTCGACCCGCCCGCAGGTCGCTGTTCGCCACTTCCTGGCTGAGGAGCACAAGCCACACCAGCGGAGGCTGCCTGCTCTTTCTGACACTCCTGGGAGAACACCCGTTTCAGAGAGCCCCAACGGAGGATCCCCAAAAAGGGTCCCAGCGATCATGCCTTTCTAGCTACACAGCCCGATGCCGGTCTGCTGGGGTTCAGATTCCAGCTCCACCAATTATCTCACAGGACTGTGATGAAGATGAAAGTGACAAGACGCACTGAGTGCTTCCCCCAAGCCTGGCATAGAGCAGACCCGCAAGAGGTTAGCAAGGATGGTCATCGAGCCCGGTTTCTGGTTGTCTCAGACATGGTAGCTACATAGGAAGAAAAACCCGGAAGCCTCTAAGACACCATCACATTGAAAAACGGGCCTGGCTTCCACTGGACTGTGTTCTTTGTTGGTTTCATGTTCTGTGAACCTATCTAGCACCCATGGTGCCTCCAAGATGCCCAAAATCAAACCACAAGTGAAGTTCTACCTGGCTG
Organism: Pteropus alecto; assembly: GCF_000325575.1. NCBI lineage: Eukaryota > Metazoa > Chordata > Mammalia > Chiroptera > Pteropodidae > Pteropus > Pteropus alecto. The sequence goes on from NW_006432447.1 coordinate 1,136,029, forward strand.
TGAGGAAGCGAGGTAACTGTGTGTGCCTGCTCGGCTCAGCACCGGGGTGAGCTGTGCCCTCACCCACTGCCCGTCTGGTGGAGCTTTGGGCTCCTCCTGGCTCCCTGTGCCTCTCAGAGAACAAAGCACAGCTGCACAGGTCACCTGAGCAGCTACAGTGCCTGCTGGATGAGGCAGAAACAATGCGACAGTGAAGATTGTGACAGAGGGGCTGGTGCTTGGCTTCTTGGAGAATAATCAGAGCAGTCATTTTTTGATTCCCTACCAAGTAGCTGACCTTCTGCTAGACATTTAATCTCATGTTGCTTAATCTCATCAAGCCTAAGAGGCAGGTGGTATTAACCAGGCTCAGAGAAGAGGCATGACTTGCCTGGGGTCAAGTGCAGTGCTATGGCCAGCCTGAGTGGCATTTAGAAGAAGGCACTCTGCATGGCTTAGAACGCGGAGCATGTTGGCCTTTAGTCCCTCACTGTCCCCGTAGTTGGTGACCCCTGTGAGGGGTCAGCCCATGCGTCTGTATACAGCAGCCATAGTAAGTAGCAGAGCCGGCATTGGCATGCTCACGCTCCTTCCATCTCGTGATCCTGTGGATATTTCATCAACCGCATTTCATCTAACTTCTGGTCCCTTGATCACACCATGTTGCATGACAGCCCCTTTCTGCTGCACCTTGCAGGCCTCCTGGCTCTCTTTCTCCTCACCCCCACAACTCATAAGACAATGTGCTGGCCCACAGAGTTCCCAGATCCTCTGCTTCACACCCCTCCTGTTTACCTTCTTCCTGACTATCTTTCACAAGGCTCATTTTGTCACCTCCCTGCCTGAAAACCTTCAGGGCTACCCAACACCCTTGGCATCTGTTACATCCTCTAGTTGTATCTTTTGTCACCCCTCACACCCTGTGACTCCATACCCTAGGCAGCTGCAGAGCCACTCTGTTCTGTGACTGAACTCCTTCTCCCATCCTGTGACTACCTCGGCCTGGGTTTTTAACTGTGGCACTACTGACATTGTGGGCCAGATCATTCTTAGTGGGGGAGGAGGACTGTGCTGGACATTATAAGACGTTGGCTGCATCCCTGGCCTCTACCCACTAGATACCAGTAGCAATTCTCCAGTCGAAAGTCCCCTGGGAACCCCAATCCCCCTCAGTTGAGGACTATTGGCCTATGCTTATCCCTTTTCCTGGCCTACTCTCTTTCCTCTCACCTGTCCAGCTTCTGTTTGCTTGTAAGTCTTGACATTTCCTCCTGGAAGCCCTTCCTGACCCCATGATCCCCTGCCAAGCTGGCTGCCCTTTCTAGGATCCCAATTTAGACAGCCCTGACCATACTGCATTGTCACTGACCTTTTACTTATGGGTATCTTCCCTAGCGTAGGGCTTCACGAAGACAGGCATTCATTTGCCTGATTCCCTGTTAGACTCAGGGCCCAAGTCTGTACCTGCAACAAAACTTTCCCTAATAAATCATCCCGGACCCCTCTCTCTTTACCCCATATCCAAGCCATCACTGAAGCCTCTTCCCAAATCTCTTCCCAGTCCATCCACTGTGCTCTGACTCTACCCCCACTCTCCCTTTTGTGGGCTGAGCTGCCATCATCTCTCACCTGGATGACAAATGACCACAATCAATCTGAATCCCCTTTGATCTGTTCTTATTTATGATAGAGTAATTTTTTTCAAAACAGAATTCTGAGCACGTTGCCCCTTTGTTAAATCCTTTCAAAGGCTTTCCCGGTGCTTTTAAGCAAAACGAAACAAAGCAAAACAAATCAAACAAACAAAAAAAGAGTCCTTTACATGGCCCATAATGCCAGGTTTGGTGTGGCCCCTGCTCCCTCTGCAGCTTCGCTCGAACCATATTTCCTCTTGTTTTGTGCTTTTTACTTCCTGGCCTTTCGTTTCCCCCAAAGCAACAGGTACTTTGCACTGGCTGTTCTCATCGCCTGACATGTTCTGCCCCTCCTGGGGTGGATCCTGGCATACTCTGCCCAGATCTCCTATTCAGGGTCTTGGCCTCCACTCCCTGGCTGCTGGGACCAGGACCAGCCAGTGCAATCAAACAGGGCCCTGTAGTCAAACCTGTGCTGTTTGAAGGGAGTCTGGACACATTTTTGAATTTGGATTTTGTAAGTTGAGTCCAATGAGACAATGGAGTACGTGCCTAGGTCTTGGAGCCTTGGTTCACACCCATGGAGTCCTATCTCTGGTCACCTTCCTGCCTCCCAGTGATGGGTTCTTAGCTATCTACTCCCCTATCTCTGCTCAGCAACTGTTGCTACCCTCTGCCTCCAATGGGGGCCTGAACTCGTGTGCAGAGAGGGCTGGGTCAGGCATGTACCAGTTGCAGGATGGGGCCCTAGATGTCTGTTAGGGTCTCCACTCACACCCTGTGTATCTCTAAGCTTGAGGGAGTATGATATTAAATAGCAAATTAAAACAAAACAACCCCCTCCCCCAAAAAAATCCCACCATGACTGAATGAAAGACTGAACATGGAAGAAAAGAGAAAACTTTTTCCTGATATTTGAATAAGGGGCTGCACATTTTCATCTCACCATAAGCCCTGAAAATTATGCAGCCAGCCCTGGCTGGGACCATTGACTGCTGATGGCTCACAGCTGCACCCCATTCTGGAAATTGCCCTCTGCAGCAGGGAACTGTCTTGCCCAAGCTGCTCCCTCTGGCAGCTGGAGGGATACAAAAACTTGGACCCCACTTAGATTTGGGACAACTCTGAGAGCCATCCCAATTCCCAAGCTTGCTGAAGGACTGCCTGAGATCTTAGTTCTACCTCATCGAGGGTCAGCTTCTCTCCCTGCCTAATCCTGCCTTCCTCATGCATGAATCTCATAGGCGTGCACCCTAATACACCTTCCACATGTAAATCTGTCTCAAAGTCTCTTTCCAGGGAACCAGTCTAAGACACCACCGCAACTGCTTTGCTGAGTGAATTCGTATCTACTTTCTGATATCAAGTAAGTTGTATTTCCCTATGGTTAACTCTGATCCTCACATGTTAAGTCAAATCCTCCTTGGAAAGCCCCATGTACCACATCTTCACAGCATCCATCATAATTGAAATTTTACATTAATTCGAATGATTATTAAGTTTTATTTCTCTCATTAGACTGTAAACTCCACGTGGGAAGGAAACCACGTCCATTTCTTTGCTCATCATTCTATCCTTCATGTTTAGCACAGTCCTGGGAAACGGTCAATCAATATGTATTGAATGAGTGAGTGAATAAATGAATGACTGCCTTTTGAATGAAGGAATGTTAAAAATAATCCCAAGACTGTTATGAAGGTTTTTGAATGCCCTTAATAGTGGTAAGTACTTTGAGAATGGATTTGAAGGTTTTGTAGTGATCAAAAATTACTAGGAACTACATTTAGTTAATGATAGTGGTTATAATTTAAGTGGAGATCAACCTGTGACCATGAAGTAAGCAGAATGCCTCTCCTACGGGCTCTTAAACTGTTACTCAAAAGTAAATTCTCAAAGAGAAAAGATTTTGGAGCCGGGTCATAATGGTTATGATGTATGTAGGTGTTAATTTCTGATAAAACACATTTAAAGATCTTTTAAACATCACTTATTCGGTGCATTACATTCAGTATAACACAAGCTTCAAAATAAATAAAATGCCCAATCTCTGTCATGCATTATCCCTCTAAATGTAAGGAGTTGGTCAGAGTCTTCAAGGCAGCACGAGGTAACCAAATATGTCACAGGCTTTTGGGTGAGTCACTGTTCTAACTTCATTCCCACTCCTGACAAAAGAGCAAGTTGCAAAGACTCATGTGTCATAAAATCTGGAGGTCACTGTTCTTCACATAGAATGCTAAATTTGAAAAGTCCCAGCATGAACCCCCCTGCCCAACATTCTTATTCTATTTTCCTCAAGTCTCTAAAAAGTGATACGAGTTTGTTTTATTGTGTGCATGTAGATGCCAGCTGAGAACAGGCTGGAGTGCTTATCACATTCAGTAAAAGGGAATGGAGACAGTGGCTGGGACCGCGTTTGATGACATTGTGCCTAGTGTGTCGTGGGAGGCCGGCTCTCAGACGCTGGTCACGTCATTCTCTGTAGGTGGGGGTTGCTCTGCAAATGAAGTCTTAACTCTGCCAGTGATTCAGCAAGTCTTGTGGTTGGTGTCTGTGCCAGACCAGACTGAGGAAGACATGCTAATGCCATCATACGTACTTATTGTTTTGAGTTTTACTGAGTAGAGAGCCTTTTATAGTATTAAAATTTGTAGGCCACATCTGCCCTGTGTGGGAACTTAAGGTGGCATCAAAACTGTAAGTGCCGTTGAATCTGACATAACTGATTCTTATCACATACTAGCAATATGACTTTGGATGGGTAACTTAACCTCTCTGAGTCTCAATTTCTCCATCTGTAAAATGGAACTAATCCTAGTCCTACCTCATAGAATATTTCTGTGAAGGATCTAGATCCCATTACCCTGTTACTGGGGTCAGAAAGCTTCTGAACTTTTCAAGCCATTGAGGTAACAGTAGCTATTAGAGGCATCCACAGTTTTTGTATTACTGTTTATTTTCCATTCTTTTCCATTCTGGTTTTCTTCTGTAAAACACATTCCTCTGCTGTCAGTCCGTGAGATCTAGATGGGACAGACCTTCCCCCGGCTCCTGGAGATAGCAGTGACCTTGTCCTAGCCTAGTGGAATGGGTTGTGGTTGGGCATGTGACCTGCATTGTCCATCGAGAGTCTTCCCTGGCAATTGTGAAGGAACCGTTTGTAAAGAAGTGTTTCCTTTCCCTGGGAGTTGCTCACTTGGTAGGATGTGTGGACCTGCTGGTGGCCTCTATGTGGGGAGCACCTGCCTGAGAGTCAGGCCAACACTGATGAGAGCAGAGCTGAGAAACAGAGGGAGAGATTTCCAGGGACACTGCTCAGACGTCTGGGTCAGGCCAAGCCTCTGGGCTTCTAAGTTATGTAAACCATTAATTTCATTTTCTTAAGTAACTTCATTTTGTCCCACAAGAACCCTGAGTGATAGTCCAGTAAATCATCGTAACTTATTCCATATGTCCATCTTTTGAGTTTACAAGTGTTTTCCTCCAAATAATTCAAATACTATCTCATAGACTCATAAAATCTTAGAGATTAAAGAGGTCCCGGGGCCTGCCTGAGATGGCAGACACAATGAATCAGTGAGAGAGCTGGGACAGCAACCCAGGCTTTCTGCCTCCTAGGCCAGCACTCTGAAGTGTCCTTGCCACTTCTCGCATGTCTGCTCCAGTCCTTCCAAACCTGGGCAGGGACGCCTTGCACCTTTCCTCCCCTGAGGTGCTTCCCTTAGTCACCACATTCTAAGAGTGGCTCTGTGCCTCCCTTTCCCCTCCACGGAGGGCAGCCATACCTTAAGAGAAGTAAGTACAGACATGGGTCTTGATGGAAGCTGGGTGAGAGGCCAGGGGGTTGAGCTCTGGACCTAAGACTATTCAGAGCCAAGGGCGCTACCTCAACCTTCATTACCTCCCGTGCAGATCATTTACAGTAACTCCTTGTGGGTCCTTCTTTCTCTCCAATCCTAGTCTCTTTCTCCTTCAGTCTATCTCATATAGTGTCAGAGTCATCTTCTTAAAGAATCCCTCTGGTCATGCTACTTTCCTGTTGAAAAACCTTCGATGGCTTCCTACTGTCTGTGGAACAATTGTCCAAAGAACTTCACCTAGTGTCTCCCCCCAGTAGCCTGAAAGGGCCTGTGCCCCGCCAGGGAGGCCCAGCTCCTACCTAGAGAAGAGTTACCCACTTGGAAGAGTCACACCCAGAGTTTCAAACTCTATTACAGCCTCGAATTCTATTGTAATAGGTGGCATTCTGAGCCCTGTTGGAAAGGAAAACAGTGTCCCTCTAACAATGTTTAGCATCTTGCTATCTTCTCCATTAATTTGGATGCTGTCATTCAAAAAATCTTTCCCCTAGCTACCTTCCTTTATTAACGACTTGTATGAGATTTCCCTTGCTGTGTAACAGATTACCACAGACTTAGTAGCTTAAAACAACACCCATGTATTAGCTCTAAGTTCTGAAGGTTAGAAGTTTGGCACAGCATGGTGGGCTCCTTCGGTCAGGATCTTACAAGGCCAAAGCCAAGATGTCTGGTGGGCTGCATTCTCATCTGGAGCTCAGGATCCTATTCCAGATGCATGTGGTTATGGCAGAATTCAGTTCATTGTGATTGCAGGACTGAAGTCCCTATCAGCCAGAGGCAGCTCTCAGCTCCTTGCCACGTGGCTCTCTCCATCTTCAAAGCCAGCAGTGGTACAATGAAGCCCTCTCATGCTTTGCATTTCTAACTTCTGCTGTCTCTGACCTCCACACTCATATTTAAAGGACTGGTTTGATTAGGTCGGACCCACATGGATAATTTATTTCTCTTTTGATTCACTCAAAGTCATCTGGTTAGTAGCCTTAATTATGTCTTCAAAATCTATTTTGCCTTGTGATGTAATATAATCATGGGAGTGAAATCTCATCATATTCACAGGCTTTGCCCAGACTCAAGGGGAGGAAATCATACAAGGGCAAGGGTCATTGGAAGTCATCTTAGAATTCTGCCTACCACACCATTTCAACAGTTATTCTCTAGTTTTAATTCCTGTGTGAATTAATAAGCTGAAGCAGATTTCCTTATCCTTATCAATATTTTTTTCCCTGTGGGCTGGTATGACAGTTGGTGTCAGCTCACTCGATACCTAACATCACTCCCTTTTTATCCTCTCCATCCCCTACACCAGAGGCTGTAAAATGAAAAACTTTATTTTTCAGGCTCCCTTGCAGCTAGAGGTAGACATGTGGCATGGTCCTGGACAATGGGGTCTAAGACTAAGTCTGTTGACATTACTTCTCTTTCCCCCTTTCTTTCATCCTGGAATGTGGACTTGATATTTGGGGTAACAAAAGCCATCTTGTGACAACAAAGAAAAGGCCAGGAGATTTTTATAGAGACTTTGGCCCTGGACGGTTGAGAATCTGTTGGTATTCTGTTACATGTAGTAGGAGACAATTCTGACTTACACAAGACTGAATGAGTAGCTGAATGAGAATAATCTAGCCAATGCTCCAGAGCTATGATGCTTTAACTTTTTATAAAGGGCTGCACAGAGTCAATGCAGATATCAACTTTTAGCATCAGAGTGATCTTTCTTTTGCACCTTCTTCATAATATTGACAGTAATTCTTTATATAGTATGCTGGCATTAAAACAATGTTAGTGGTTACAGAAGCCTTGTAAAGATGTCATTTTTTATTTCTTCTGTGAAATGTGAATATAATGACCTTAAAATCCAATTGGGGGCCTACTTATATATAAGTATTTCTTACTTAAACAGGAAACCGAGGGGCTTTCCTTAGATCTGCAGAGGGGTCAACAGTAAAGGAGGAGGCTTTCTTTTCTTCTGTCTTTATTTTTATGGCTTCCAGTCTTGCTCTCTGACTCTTCCTCCCACCCCCCAAACCCTCCTGAGGTCCCCTGGGCTTCAGTGGCAGGCCTGGGGACCAAGGAATAAAACTTCTTAGATGGGGCAAATGGTCTAAACCCTGAAGTTTGGTCTCATGGGACAGAGAGGGACTAAGGAAAGGAAGAAGGGCCAAAGGTCTCTAGGCAGTAAACTTCTCCCCCAAGTGTATCCATTACAGTGGATGTTATCAAGGAGGCACAGAAAGCTTCCTGAGGTTCCAACAAGAACTGGAGAGCTGGACCCAGGAGCCACCGAAGGAACTATACTTAAACATTCTCTTGGCCCATGAACAGAGCTGGAGGGAGATCGAGAAAGGATTTCTAAGAGAGATCCAAAGCCATGCGTCTCCTAAGCCTCCAGCAAGGTGGAGATATATCACCAGTTAGCATGACATGTGCATATGGGACTCAGAAGGAACCTTTCTACTCTGCATAATTGACAATATAAATTCAAAACCCTGAAGTAATGCGCTTTGGGGGTTTTTTGGTTTGTGTGTGTGTGTGTGTGCGCGTGCGCGTGTGCACCTGCGCGTGTGCACACGCACGCACACATAGACAGACATGGATTCATGATTTTTTATTGCCATAGCAAGGTCCCAAGCAGGCAAACACCGCCTCCTCCCCTGACCATCCCTCCTCCCCTGACCATCGCTCCTCCCCTGACCATCCTTCCTCCCTGACCATCCCTCCTCCCCATCCACTTAGGTAGTGTTCCCGAAGGCCTCCATTCCATCCCACCTCTTTCTTGGTTTCTCCTCCATCATTCTTTTTGGTTTGTGTGTGTGTGTGTGTGTGTGTGTGTGCGCGCGCGTGCGCGTGTGCGCACACACGCACACATAGACAGACATGGATTCATGATTTTTTATTGCCATAGCAAGGTCCCAAGCAGGCAAACACTGCCTCCTCCCCTGACCATCCCTCCTCCCCGACCATCCCTCCTCCGATCTCAAGAGTTTGAGTTTAGACCTTGAAAATTGCTCTTACCGAGGACACTGTGGTTTCCTCGCCTCCTCCCCTGACCATCCCTCCTCCCCTGACCATCGCTCCTCCCCTGACCATCCTTCCTCCCTGACCATCCCTCCTCCCCATCCACTTAGGTAGTGTTCCCGAAGGCCTCCATTCCATCCCACCTCTTTCTTGGTTTCTCCTCCATCATTCACCATCTTTCCTTCCAAAAGAACCAGCATTTTCTCTCCTGATTCTCACCTCAGCATCTAAACCCGCTCCACCTCCCCACCTTAAAACGCCACCCTTCTCCCCGCGGTCCCCTCCAGCGACAAGCCTCCCTCCTTTCTTGGTTTCACTCTCTCCTTCCAGGTCAGTCCGATCTCAAGAGTTTGAGTTTAGACCCTGAAAATTGCTCTTACCGAGGACACTGTGGTTTCCTAGTTGCCAAACCCCACAGACTGTGTGACCTCCGCGGCATTCGACAGCATTGACCGCTCTCCTTCCTGAATCCCCCTCTCCTCTGACTGCTCTGGCAGAGGTGGCCAGTCCCCTGCTCTTGCTTTCTTCTTCCTTACTAACTAGAACTCCCCTCTACCCCTCCAAAAATAGAAATACATTTACCAGCTTTCCTCGCAGATAGGAATGGCAAGATAACAATTCTAGCCAAGGAGATTGAAATGGAGGCTGTCAGATAAGGCCTCCAGGAAAGCTCCTTAAATAGAGGCGTACTTAGCTGCTGTGTGCACACCCATTTACTTCTGACCCTTCCTCCTTTCCCCTCCATGGAACATGGACCTGGTGGCTGGGGCTAGAGCAGCCATCCTATATCCCATAGAAAAGGCCCAAATCACAGAGATGTTGCTCCCATCATCCTGTAGCTGCTGAGCTCATACCGGCTACTGGTTATCTCTATACTACTTGTTACATAAGAAAAAATAGCCCATCTCTTATTTAATTCATTGTTATTTGGGTTTTGTATCACGTGCTACTGAAATCAACTCTTAACCGATACAGCTCCCAAGACGATGCCACTCCTGCTTTTAATGTCTTAAACCTCTTCAAGGCCCCTCTTCATCGACAGTCCCTACATGTTGATACTCCTCAGTGTCTGTCCCCAGTCCACTTCTCTCGCTATTTCTCAAATGTCTCAGTGGGCACTCAATGGTGCTCAAGCCATGGTGACTCTAAGTCCGTGTGTCAAGCCTAGACCTTTGTTCGCAACATCAGACATACAGGTCTAATTGTGCAGGGAACATCTCTTCCCGCCTGTCACACAGGAGCCTTAGATGCAATTCAATCACATTTGAACTTAGCAGCATTCTCACAGTTCTGCTCCTTCTTCTGGTCACTGGAGCTACAGACCCTCGCTGTCCCTCACCCTCATACCCAGGTGTTCCTGAAGTTCCAAGGGTCTCTTCCCAACAGTTTCAATTTGCTCCTACTTCTTCAACCCTACTGGCTTAAGCAGGCCCCATCATCTCTTCCTGGGCCACTACATTTAGGCTCCTAACTTATTTCTCTGCCTCCCCTCTATCTTCCAAATCGGTCTTTTAAACTTGCAAATTGACTCATGTCATTCCCCTTCTTAACACACACACTTCTCAATGGCTCCTTGACTCCCACAATAAAGCACGCCGATGCCCTTGCATGATCTGAGCCCCACATATTTTGTCGAAACTCTTTACTTTACAGCTGCAGACAACCAACTGCAGTTTCCCAAACATGCCACGATTTTTCTCACTTCCTTGCCTGACTGTTCTCTCTGCCTTGTAAACTGGAAACTGTGCAAAAATAAAGTTTTAAGTGCCTGTTTAAGTACGTTCTCATCTTCCTGGGGAGCCTCCCACCTTTGTGTACAGAAACTCAGTGGTGAAGACCTGTCGGAATGCCAGAAATTTTGTACTGTTCACTTAACAAAATTGCTTAATTTCTCTTTTCAATCAAAGAATTTTCTGCAAGCCACTTTGAACCAAATTGATCATAAACATCAGTTGCCTTGGTTCTCGTCTATATATTTTCACTTCAAATTTCACCTTTATCTAAAGTAAAACATTGTCCCATTCCACACTCAATGGGCAAGGACATATTTACTTTAACTTGTTAAGAGTCAGGAGTTTCTTCTTTTTCCTTTGTCCCATCCTGTTAAAGTTTATCTGTGAGGACCCTGGAATTTCAGGGTTCAGCCCCTTCATTTTCCAGAAGAGGAAACCAAGGCTCTATTGATTCAAGAACACAGCACCGGGGAGGTGGTTATTGGTGGAATGTACCCAGGCCCTCATTATGGATTCGGCACAGACCATCTCCAAGTCACAAAAAAGGCTCCCCTCTGCCTCCAACGAGAGGAGAGCTAAGTAGCCCCCAAATAGCCAGTTAAGCTAATCCGCTTACGCCACTCCACTTACGGCAAGACGACAGACAATATAAGGGCTTTAGGAGAAAGGAACTTAGAAGAATTAAGTTCAAGGCTCTGTTTGTCCTGGGAATAGGACAGCCTTCTCCCCTCCTCTCCGACTCTGTGCCCCGCCCTTGGGGCACATGGGAAGCCACTCACCCTCTGGGTGACAGGCTTGCCATCCTGGATCTGCACAGCCAACCCCAAGTCGGACAGCCGGCAGTTGCCTTGGTCGTCTAGAAGCACGTTCTCAGGCTTCAGGTCCCGGTAGACGATGCCAAGGGAGTGCAGGTGCAGCACTGCACAGGTCATCTGGGCCGAGTAGAAGACCACCCTGCTCATGGCTAGGCCCCGCGCGCCCACGCTGTAGATGTGGAACTTGAGGTCTCCCCCGTTCATCAGGCTCATGACCAGGCAGAGGTGGGTCTTGCTCTCAAAGGCATAGGCCAGAGAGACGATGAAAGGGCTGCTCACCCGCTCCAAGATTTCCTTTTCCGAGAGAGCCATTTTCTCGCCATTTTTCTTCTTCAGCCGCTTCTTGTCCAGTTTCTTGCAGGCATACATCTTGCCAGTGTTTTTCACCTGGACAGCACATACCTTAAAGGAGAGAAAGAAAGGGAGATGAAGAGGTTGAAGTAGAAAGCATTGAGAGAGGAGGGAGGGAGGACGACATGAAAGGTGGAAGGGCGAGAATCAGCCAAAGCGAAAAGATGGCAGGCGTCTGAGGACAGAGGAGCTGTAACTAAGAAGAGTTCTTCGAGAAACAGCTGGGACCACGAGGAGGTGCTACTTCACTCCACGAGTGGGCCATAGTATTAAAAAAAAAAAAAATAGGGGGGAAATAACAAAATGTGAAGACGTTGGAATCCTTGTGCGTTGCTGGTGGAAACATAAAAATGTAGAAAAGTTTGGCGGTTCTTCAAAAAGTTAAACGTATGACTCGGTGATTCCACTCCTAGACGTATACAAAACGAATACTTGTACATGCATGTTCAGAGCGGCATTCTTCACCAGAGCCAAAAGGTGGAAACAACCCAAGTGTCCATCAACGGATGAATGAATAAATGAAATGTAGTGTACCCAGACAGTAGCATATTATTATTCAGCCCTAAAAAGGAATGAAGTACTGATACCTGCTACGATGTGAATGAACCTCCAAAACGTTATGCTCGGTGAAAGAAGCCAAACACGAAAGGTCACATATTATGATTCCATTGACACGAGACATTAGAATAGACAGATCCATAAAGAGAGAAAGCAGACCAGTGGTTGCCAGGGGCTGGGAGGAGGGGAGGATGGGGAGTAACTGTTAATGGGTCCAAGAGTGACGAAAATATCTCGGAACTAGATAGAGGGGATGGTTACACAACATCGTAATGTACTAAATGCTACTTAACTTTAAAATGGTTAATGGTTAATTTTTACGTTATGTAAATTTTACCTCAAAAACTTTTTTGCTACTTAAAAAAAGGAGCTGAGCACAGTAGTGGTTCAAAACAAATCCTCAGCTTTACGTCAAGATGAGTGTTTTCTTAAGGAAATGAAGTTTTTCTCCAATTATTTCCATTACCACAATTAAGGGGCAAGGGGTGCTCCCATTACATGGTGCTATCATTCTCCAAAGTGTCCAGGGCATTTCCGTGTGGTCCCAATGTCCACCCATGATCAAGATTCTTGGCCAGTTCCACATTCTGTTTGTCTTTCCTACGCCATTCTCATTTTACTTCACATGGCGATGAAAAGAAGATGTGAGAGCGACCTAGGAACTCTCCACGTGTGGCCCTGAAATGAGTTTTAAGGAAGTGCCCTTACGATTAAAAAAAAAATGACAAAACAAAACCCTTTTTGGCGGCCGTATCCTTCGTCTTCCAGCTTGACTATTCTGAGACACTTACCTCCCCAAAACCACCTTTTCCCAGCACCCGGAACTCAGTGAAGTACTTGTCTGACACCGGTTGCATCTCAAAGACTTTCCACTGCAGAAACTTGTCATAGAAGGGACTGGCCAGGAAATCCCGGAAGGGCTGGTCCTGCAAGAAGGCCATGGCCTCGGCTTTGGCCAGTGCCACAAGGGCTGCTCTCTCTTCCTCACTGGTGGCTGCTTGGCACTTGGTGGCCAAAGCTGGGCTGAGGAAAGGGAATGCGTTCCCTGGGGCAGGAGCAGCCGCACAAGCGGTCACCAGTCCCTGCAACGTGCTGCTCTTGGCGGGGCCCTCCTCAGCTAGCTCCCAGCTCTGCACCTCCTCGAGAAAGGCCACCGCCTCTTGGTACGGGGCCACTGTGGCTAGAAAGTCCCGGAAAAGGCGGCGGCCGATGGGCTGCTGCTCGCACAGGCTGTCGAAGTCCGGGGGCAGGTCCTGGCGGAGCTGGGCGCAGCACTGTGGCCCGGGCAGCACCAGGCTCCGGCGCCTCCGCTGCAGCTCCCTGCTGTCTCCGTCGGAGGTCTTCCGGGCCTGTAGGTAGGCTGTGTTGGCGATCAGGTTGTCCAGGCCCCCCATGTCCACCATGGCTGAGCACGGGGCGCGCTCCCCAAGAAGAGAAGAGGAAGGATGGAGGGCTGCAAGGGCACTCGATCAGGTCTGGGGGCCAGCGGGCCGGTTTTGGTTCCGAGGTTCAATAACTACAGGGAATTTGCAGTGAGGCCGTCCGTCTGCCGGTGGAACTGGTGGGGGCTGCAGAAAGAGGTTTCTCTTGTAAGAAGCTTTGCTGGCTATGTATAGCCCGCCAGGAAGGGCACGTCACAGGTCACCTCCCATCCTCAGAGGTGGCAGCAGCCTGAAACACCTTCAGGGGCTCGCTCCTTGGTCATCATTGGGCCTTTCTCCACAAACACCTGCTCCCTGAATAGACAGCTACCAATTTCCAAAGGAAGGGAGTCAGAATGAGGTGGTATGTTATTTGTTGCTGACACCAATGTTTTAAACTGTTTCTAATTTTACATGTTTCCTAGCAGGCTCCAGCTCTGTGAACTCCCAGGAATGACAGGTCAGGAAGAGGAGCTGTGAGAAGCCAGAGAGATTTTTCCTCCGGGTGTCTAGCAGCCTGAAGCAGAGCAGATTACAGAAGGAGATGCTCTGAACTCTTAAGTCCTGAGACTTTTCTCAGAGGCCGTAAGAGGCTCAAGTTGTGGCCCTCAGGTGGGCTGTGGCTCTCCCATAACCACTGCACCCTGAACAGCCTACAGTGATTGTCCAGCCATGGCTTTCTTAGTTCTGACGAGTCTGTAACCTAAAGCACAGGGATTAAAATGGAGCGGGGGTCACCTTGACTTCAGACATCCCATGAAGAGACACGAGCGGGAAAAGCAGACCACTTCGCATGTGGGATTGAGACTGTTCCAGGGGCACAATCTGAATGTGAAGGAGCCTTGAACTGAGACCCAGAGCAGTAAAGTTTCAAGGTGGCCCCTCCACATCTTTGCCCACGCTCCTTCATGAACCCAGGAAACTTCCCTCCACCGAGCTCACTCAGAGCTGCCCCAGACCACGATCTCATAAAGAACAGCAATTGGTTTAGACAGAGATCAGGCTAAGAACCTCTGTTCCAAAAATAACATGTGTGTCCTACAGGGAAAGAATACTCAGGCTTTTTCTTCACAAAGCAAGTCTAAGGCAACTTGAAAACAAAGTCATTCAGTATTATGCCAGAGTGTTTAAAAGGGGGTGTGTGTGTGTTTGTGTGTGTGCGCGCGCGCGCGTGTGTGTGTGTGTGTGTGTGTGTGTGTGTGTGTGAGAGAGAGTGGGGGGAAGGGGAGGGGGGACGAGAGAGAGACAGAGAGAGAGAGAGAAAGAGTCAGGGGGAGGAGAGAGAGAAAGAGAAGAAGGAGGAGGAGGAGGAGGAGGAGGAGGGGAAAATAGCTGGTTAGTATTTTTCCAAACAAACAACTTCTAGCACACACTCTATCAAAACATCGTCATGACTGCCTCCGTCTGCATGGCAGAGCCTGCCGACTGTTCCCCAGAGCAGATACACACTTGGCCTCACGCTACCAAGAATTATGTAATGAACTCGTGGGTGCCCTTTGGCTCTGCACCGCTGCACTGAAAACCGTCCCTCCAATGGTAGAGATGGGTGATCTGCATGAGTGACCACTGCTCGGAACCGTGCCAGATGCTTTGAAGCCCACACAATAAATGCTGGTATTTTTTTTTAAAATTTGGTCTTGATATGTCATCCCAGGTCCACGTTTCTGAGCAGTGAAAAATCAGTCTGAGAATCTTTCCTGAGGAGGACATGCCTTTTCCTGCCGTTCTTATGAAGACAGTGGCAGGCTAACAGGGCAGAACTTTGAGCAAACGGTAGACTTGTCATCACATAGATATTTAACCTTGTCACTGAAAAACAAATGCTTTTCATTGATGAATATGCTACAAACTGCTTGATTCCACTCGCACTGATACTTTCTTTTGTTTCTAAGTAATCACTTAACCCAGTTCTTTCCAATAGATATATGCAAAGTCACAGATGGAATGTAAGATTTTCTAGTAGCCACATTAAAAAGGAAAAAAAAAGAAACAAGTGAAATTAACTTTAATAATATATTTTATTTAGCCCAATATGTGCAAATTTATCAGTTCAATATGCAATTGATAGAAAAGTTGCTAATGTGATATTTTACAACCTGTTTTGTGTCCTGAGTTTTCGGAATCTGCTTTGTATTTTATCCTTACCATACATCTTAATTTAAACTAACCACGTTTCAAATGCTCAGTAGCCACATGCGGCCAGTAACTATCTTTATTGAACAGCATAGACTTAACCCTTCTTAAGTCGCATTGTCATTCATAAATAAGAGGAAGTTTTTCTTATTTTGTTTGTTTTCTAATCAGTAACAGCATAGATCATCTGGGTAGAAAACCTCACTCTCTTAGTAATTAAAAATGATCTGACTGATGAGAACAGAATGTAGATAATATTTGAACACAAAATTTAGAGGTTACAAAATGACTATATTTTGCCTTCTGGCAATTTAAAACAGAGTATCATTCCTTTTTAAGGTTTACCCACCTGAAAAATAAAAGGGGTCTATTTAAAATGGAACACTTTATGTGATTGCTAACAATTAGGATCTAGGTCCTAACTTAATGAAACAGTAATTGAAGATCCAATTAAAGATCAGCGCTGAATTTGTAGCTTAGAAGCAAAGGAAAGTGCTGGGCACTTTCAGGGTACAGCCCACCACTGGGGAAATGTACCAGAAATTTTGGATTGGAGATGTGGCCCAAAGGTTATGAGCACTAACTCCGGCACTGCTTGGGAAAGCTGAGTCCTGTCTCTAACAAGTCCTGGCTATGTGTCCTTCAGCAGGTTACTTAACTTCTCTGAGCCTCAGTCTCATTAACTAAAATCAGAGATAACAAATGTTGATTCTCGAGTGAGTTCTTGAGAGAAGTCAATGCTGAATAGTGTCTGGCACAAGGAAGTGATCAAAAGTATTAGCTTTTAAATGATGACTATCAATCATCAAAACCTGATCGAAAATTATGCTTTTCTGATGTGCAGACTGCAGGCGGGAATGACCTCAGCAGTGTGAAAGTAGTAAGCTCCCTCCTGTCCAATGTCTGCCTGCCTTAGAGCGGCCAACTCAGGGTTTCACATGTACTTGGAAAGCCGTGAGGTCTGGCAGAACTGGAAGACAGGCAGATTGGATTAATCTTCATGCAAAATTTCTAACAACAAACTATAGCAACTAAATGGTTTACTATATTCTGCCACACACACATAAAAGATTAAAATCTGTCATGTGAATAGAGGAGATATTTCATTTCAAAAGAAAAATCAACTTTTATGATAGAAGACAACAAAAATAGTTTAGTATCTTTTATGACTAATTTTGTTACCAAGAGAAAAGGAAAAAAAATGTTCTTTATCTGGGTGTTCCACTACATTTAGTGACATGTAGTTTAAAGCATTATTTATCATGTGTATGTCCTTAAAGTTTAGAAGGTACCGATATCATACAACAGTTGAAACAAAAAGAAGACACACAAAATTTAGGTTAATGATTATTAATAGGATATGCTTCATTTGCTTTTCTTTCTTAATTTTTTAATTTTGAAAGTACATCCTAGGAAAAGGAAAATAGGAAAGCGAGATTTCTAGCAAGAGCATGACCTTCCTTTACAATGTACAACTCTCTGCGTGGTATAATCGCACATCTATTTGATGATCAAAAATTAGAAAATAATATAACTCAATATTATATGGTCTCAGAAACAGATCATATTTTGAGCAATGGAAGTTCTGAAGCAGACTAATTTATTAGCATTAGGCCATCCAAAGAACCTAGATTATTCTTCAACTTCTGATTTAAATCCTTCCATAGTAAAGATTTTGCTTTTTTCTTTCAGTGTAAGCCTTCTACTGAAAGGGAAAACAAAGGGTCTTTATTTTTCTCACAGCAGACCACACTTTATATTTTAATAATTTGAAGAAAGCGAGGCTATCTTGTTGGTTATAAGTTACTAAATACTAAACAGAGAAGAGGTGGAGCTAGATGAATTTTAGACTATTATTTCGATGTGGTCACAGAATTTTCTCATAAAAATTTAATTTTCAGGCGCTTTTATCTTTTCTGTTGAAATACTGAATAGTAAGATGATGGTCCTGCTGGATTTTCTTCAACAGAGTTTTAGAGACAATTGAGGTTTTCTTAATGAAATGAGAAAGGAGTGATATACAAGGCATTTTCAAAGAACTAAGTACAAAAACCAACAGGAAAAAATATCACCATTTTATCTTACCAATTTTAGAGTCTTTTTGTTCTGGAAAATCTCAAACATATACAAAAGTAGAGAGAATAGTAAAATGAACTTAAGCAATACAAATTGCTCAATGTTATTAGCAGCATCATTAACATTTTGCCAATTTTCGTTCACTTTCATTCACCTCCCCATTTTAAAAAAAAAAAAACTTAGTTTTTTAAGAGCAGTTTTCGATTCACAGCAAAATTGTGGGGAGGATACAGAAATTTCTCACATATTCCGTGTCCCCAACACATGCACAGCTTCCCCCATTATCAACATGCCCCCCGCCACCAGAGTGGTGCATTTATTACAATTAATGAATCTTCACTAATACATCAAAATCTCCCAGTCTATAGTTTACATTAGAGTTTCCCCCATCCTTCTTTTTGCTGGAATATTTTAAAGAAAATTTCATGTTATTACATCTGTAAATACTTGGTATATTACATATATGCATTTATATTATAGATTTATATTTTATGTAATATAAACAGGGATTGGTGAAACAACTCAGAGATTAGCTCTAGCAAAAGCTACTTCTACCCCTAAGACTAGAGAGACAACAGGAGGACAAGGTGTGTTACTGGGGCCCATAAGCCACAAACGCCCAGTGGATCACGGGCCCTCATGGGGTTGTAAGCGGGTTGAGTGATATGTTCAAGTCCTAAACGCCTGTGAATGTGACCTTTTTTGGAAATAGAAACTTTACAGATGTAATCAAGTTAAAATGAAGTCATACGAGATTAAGGGGGGCCCTAAAGCCAATGACCGGGGTCTTTATAAGAAAAGGAGAGATACATTTGGATGCAGAGACATGGAAGGGACACACAGAGAGAAAGTGATGTGAAGAGGGCGTGGAGGAACGTGAAGGATTGTGACAAGCTCCCGAAGTCAGGAGAGAGGCATCGAGCGAATTTTCCCTCAGAGGCTTCAGATCAGAGAAGGGCAAAGTCAGAGGAAGTAACTGAGGACAAACAGGCCAATGATCAGCATAAGCGTCATGACATTATCGCCCCTAACACAATTACCAGTAATTCCTTAATACGATCTAATACCTAGAAATAAACTTTTATGCATTAAGCCTTGAGATTATTACCCAGCCCAGTTTAGCTTATCCTAAAATTGTTTATTAGCATGTAAGTATTACTACTTGATCTTGGCCAAGTGCTATCTGAACACATCCGTACATGTATACATTCGTTTAGAATACTGAGTGAGCACCTATTATGTGCCAGAGATCACAACCAGGTCTTAGGGGTACATCGACAAATAAAGTCTCTGCCACCTACCTTATTTCTTCTTTCCTTCAACATGTGATTATTGAGGTCTACCACCTGCTTGGCACTGTGCTGGGGCTGTGGCCACAGTGGGGGGCCAAAAGCAGGCATGGTCTCTGCCCTCCACATGAAAGACAAAATTAACCATGTGATTTTTCATTTGTGTGAAGTGACCGGGTGGAGAGTTATGTGATACCACGGCAGGGAATGACAGTTAAATCAGCTGGGCGGATTCTGGAAGGCTGAGCTTTGTTCTGAAGGAAGAGTAGGGAGGGGAGGAACATTTCTGGGAGAAGGACTGAAAAAAGCCCACGCGACACCAAAGACCAGTGTCGTTTGAGTGTCAAGAATGAGGAAGAGCCGTCCTCTTTGAGTTCCAACCTACTGTGTGGCCACGTGGCTAAGTGCACCAAGGAGGTTGGAATTGTGGATAAATAAAGGACCTATTATGGCACCTCCCTCGGGAACATGGTGAAGAAAATTGAAATCAGCCAGCGCACTAAGTATATTTGCTCCTTCTGCAGCAAAACCAAGATGAAGAGAGGAGCTGTGTGGACCTGGCACTCTGGTTCCTGCATGAAAACAGTAGCCAGTGGTGCCTGGACCTGCTATACCACTTCTGCTGTCACAGTAAAGTCTGTCATCAGAAGACTGAAGGAATTGAAAGACTAGTAGAAGCTCCACAATTTGAAACATTGCTAGCCTATAATAAATGGGTTAATTTATGTAACCCCCCTCCCAAAAAAAATAAGGGGAGAGGCATGTGGTACCAGGTGAGGCTGCAGGGACAGCAAGGAGTCAAACCATCCTTTTAAGGATTTGGTCCCTGTCCTAAGAAGAATGGGAACCCACCAGAGTATTTATCCATATACCATGATTATATTTGTGTTTTCAAAAAGATCCCACTGGCTTTTGTGTGGTGAAGAATGGGAACAGGGAGTCCAGGGGTGAGCAACTGCTGCAGCTCGGTGAGTAGCGATGCTGGCGGTAGAGAAAGAACAAAGCAGATGAGTCTCAACCTATTCAGAAGGAAACACAGACAAGAGATGGTGAGATGGAGGGTAAACAAGGAGAGGAAGGGGTGACTCCAGGGTGCCTGCTTGATGGAACTGGACAGATAGTTATACCACTCGTAGAGATAGGGAAAACCTGGAATGAGGCTTGGTTTGAGTTCAGTTTGAGACAAACTGGAGTTTGGGGTGCCCATGAGACAGCTAAGTGGAGATGTCAGGTGGGCAGTTGCATATGAGCATCTGGACTTCAGAAGAGAAGTCTCGGGGGAGATGGTCACTTGCAAGCCATAGTGGTATAGGCGATAACTGATCAGGTATTGAAGAACCCATCCAGGGAGTAAGTGAGACTCAAAGAGGGACAAAGACTGAGCCCTGAAGATCTTTGGTATTTGGCAGTCAGAGAGGAGGATGAGCCTGAGGTGGGGTCTGAGAAGGAACAGCCAGAGAAGCCAAGGAAAGAGATGGGAAGGGTGGCGCCACAAAAGCCAAGGTGAGAGTGGCTAACTCCGTTAAATCCTGCTGAGAGCTCGAGAAGATGAGGGCAAAGAAACGATGTTTAAAGTTTCTTGTCTTTATCGTGAATCAAATTAATAAATATTGAACCTTAGGATTCATGATCTGGCATAACATAAACATCTTCCTCTCTAAACAAGACTCTGATTGTTTTAATAATGACTAACTACACACCCATAACAGAGGATATTCTTCTTAAACAAGGAGTCACAGTAGCTGAGAGAGAAAAGTTAAGTAATAGATAGACATAATAGATAGACATATTTGGAAAAAATAAAAAATACTTCCTGAATAGAGGTTCCATGTGGAAATGAATTATGGCAGATATACCAAAGAAAATGAATTGTAAATGTTCACACAATGAGATTTAAAAAATATATTAAACAACTCTCCAGAAAGTAAGAGATTTTATTAAAGAAGACTAAGAGATTATTAGAGAAGACCAAACAATATAATGCTAACAACAACGACAAAGAGCAAAGCAAAATAGTTCGTGAAACATATATTTGACATGTAGGGAA
>NW_006432447.1:1156955-1182919 GCF_000325575.1 Pteropus alecto
AATTAGTTGTAAAAAGTTCTTCTGATTATAAAAGAGCATGAAATGAAGGGCTCAAAGTCAAAGTTATTTTTAGTAGAATATTAAAGACTGTGTTCTGGAATGGAGATGTGTTAAGTGGTTGCTACAAATTTTGGTAAGTCCGCTTCTAAAAATTTTTCTCTTTTCATATCCAGTAAAGAATAAAAATAATTCAGAGTTGGGAGCATAAGGGAATTATACAGAAAAGTGAATGAGTTAAGCATTAGACCACAGCTAAATGTCCATTGGTGGAGCGAGGAGTTCTGTTAAAAAATATTGTAAAGTATCTAAACACCATCAAGTTTAATAAGCAGTAGTAATCTTAGGGTCATTTGGTAATAGAACATGAAATGGAAATCTTATTTTTATATATAGTAGTGGCCATAACAGAAGGAGGAGGAGTGGGAGAAGGAGAAATAAAAAG
The DNA here is from genome assembly GCF_000325575.1 of Pteropus alecto. Taxonomy (NCBI): domain Eukaryota; kingdom Metazoa; phylum Chordata; class Mammalia; order Chiroptera; family Pteropodidae; genus Pteropus; species Pteropus alecto. Next base: position 1,157,398 of record NW_006432447.1, read on the forward strand.
GGATGTAAAGAACTACTTGGCATTAGATTTAAGAGAAAGCAAGGTGACCGGGAAAGCTTGTGTTTCCTGTGTTGTCTGACCTAACTAGGGATGAAGGGCAGGATGAGGTTGATGGTCTCAAGCAGGTGGTGGTGGCTAGACAGGGAGCGCTGGGGCAGAGAGAGGTGCTGGCCTGGAGCAGGCACACAGGACACAGGTGCTCCCACAGTGGCTCCCACCACTGAGTTGTGGGAGGTCTTATGCGAAACACTTGGGCCTCCTCCCACTGGGTCCATGTAGGTGGAGCTGGCGGAGGGTTGGTCTGAGCTAAGTTGGGAGGACATGGGACATTTTTGTGGTTAGATGGTGGGTTTGAGGGCTTCAGGTGCACAAGACTTCAAGAGTAACTCCTTGGGGATGTGAAGTACAGCATAGGGAATATAGTCAATAATATTGTAATTACGTATAGTGCCAGGTGGGTACCAGACTAATTGGAGGGATCACTTTGTAAATTATATAAATGTCTAACCACTATGCTGTACACCTGAACTGATATAATATCGAATGTCAACTCTAATTGAAAAATTTAAAAATAAATAAATAAAATTTCCAGTCCTCCCTTCCCCCGACCCCCAAAGTAACTCATTTTATTTTACATCCACCTACAGCCCTAACAGCAGGGCTGAGTGGAAGCTGGGAGGACTCCAGCACTCCTAAGTTTTATTAGGGTGTCTGTATGTATAAGACCTCAGTTCTGGGCCATCTGTCTGACAGGAACCCAGCACTATAGCCTCAGGGTAGTCAAGGGCTTTTTAAAGCATAAGATACAGGAAAGACCCAAGTCTGTATCTTTTATCCTTAAGATTTAAGCTTGTTGTTAGAAAAGTTCTGAGTTACTGTTGTCAGAGTTCAGTGAGGACTTTCAGGCTCCACTGAAATTTTCACCTCATAATCGGAGGGCAGCTCCAAGTTTTATAGATTTAAAACCCTGAAAAGTGTTCTAGAAGTGAGTTGGATTGAATAAAGCTTTTCCTTTAAAATAATCACACCTTCCATTACTTATTTCTTCTGCATTTTGATAAACTTCTTGAAAATGTAGCACTTCTAATGAACTCCAAGGAGCTTTCTCAGATTACCTCCACAGGGAACCAGAACAAGATGAGAAACACAATTATTTTGATTTGAGTGCTTTCTTGAAGAGTTGAACAATAAGACAAATGGAAACAACCATTAATAAACCATGAATGCGTTTTCTTGTATTTTTTACTTAGTAGCAAATGTAAAAGCCTGTTGGTGATAGTCTTAAATAATGACAACTATATCTCTTTTGGAAAAACTTCACATTTATTTTACATAGAATAAACCGTACAGATCTTTAGTGTACAGTTGGATGGGTTTTGACAAGTGCATAAACTCATGTAACTATCATCCAGATCAATATATAGAACATTTTCACTCCTGCTGTGCCCTTTTCCAGTCAATACTCCCATTGACAGGCAATCATTCTTCTCATTTCTATCGACTAGTTTTGGCTCTTCTTGAACTTCATGTAAACAAAATCATATCGTTAAGTACTGTTTTGTTCCTAGATTCTTTTGCTCAGCATAATGTTTCGAGATTCATCCATGTTTTAGCATGTAGCGATAGTTTGTTCCTTTTTTTTTTACTGCCAAGTAGCATTCTATGAATATACCATTATTCTGTTGATGGACATTTGGGTTGTTTCCAGTTTGGGGCTATTATAAATATGAAAAAAGCAGCTTTGAATATTCATCTGTTTTTTTTTGTTGTTTTTTTTTTTTTTGTTTTTTAATGAACATGTGTTTTCATTGCTCTTGGGCAAATACCGAGGAATGGAATTGCTGAGTCATAGAGTAGAGGTATATTTAACTTTTTACAATACTGCCTCACTATTTTCCAGAGTGGTAGCTTCATTTTCATTCACAACAGCAGTGTCTGAGGGTTCCAGGCCTTCCACATCTTCACCAAGACTTGATGTTATCAGTCTTTTTAATTCGAGCTATTCTAAGGGTGTGTAGAGATATTCCATTGTGATTTTAACTTGCATTTTCGATGAGGAAAATCAGGCACCTTTTGATGTGCTAAATGCCTATTTGTGTGTCTTCTTTCGTGAAGTAGCTTTTCAATTCTGTTGCCCAATGTTCAGCTCTTTATTAAAGCTTTTATTGAGAATATGGCCTTATCAGGTGGGATTCTATTGACTGATCATGTTTTTTAATATAGAATCTGAATGTTGTGCAGACATTGAGGCAGCTATGGTAGAAATAAGAGAGCTAGGTAAGAGCATTAGATTTAGATTTTTCCAAACAGTTTAAGTTTCTCAGGACAATTATAGAAGCCACCATTTTATTACTAAAAGGTTCCATCTGCTATTTCAGTTCAGTTTCAAAATAGAGAACAATCACTCTATAATCTGTATCAAATTAGAGTTGGGGAAATTTATATAAAAGTGGTGGTATAGCCTGTAACATGATATTTTTATAGCGTTATACTTTTGAGACATAATTTTATTTAACGACTACCCCAATTTGTGTCATAATGAACATGTGCTAAAGGCTCATTAAAACTTTTTGCATTATAAGTCATCTTTTAAAAAATATAAACACAAAGATGTCATTGCGGAAATATAAACGATCTCTAAGATCATTTCCAATTCTAAGAGTTTATGAAAAGGAATTCTCCAAGTATTAACAATTGTTCATTGTTATTTGGTATAACTGAGGCTCCCACGATTCCTAAATTCTGATAAACAAATGATCGACACAAGCACTGTCCAACAGAACTTTCTTCTATGATGGAAATGTTTTATTAAGTGATTCCAATATGGAAGCCAATATCCACATGTGACTACTGAACATTGAAATGTGGCTAGGATGACTAAGGGATTGAAATTTAAATTTTATTTTAACTAATTAAATTAAAATTTAAATAGCTATCTAGTGCTAGCGACTACACTATTGGATAGCACAGACCTATACCCTTCAAAAAAGAAATGATCTAAAATGTTATTTTTTTTTCCCTTAAGAGGGTCTTTTTATCAGTGTCAGGCCTCCTCCCCTTGTCCTATGTAGAAAGCTGTGACCAGGCAAATGGAACGTACGTGATGTGGAAATGGAACTGGGGGCAAGGTAGGTAGGCCAGGAAGCGGAAGTGATGCGAACAACTGATTTCAAGGGGACCTCCCTCCTCTCCCCAGAAATGCTATGGAGCACATACATGCCACATATTGTTAAATAAAACAGAAATGGTCCTCGTAGTCATATACTGTATTATGCTGCAAGTAAATGTGCTTTGTCCCTTCAGGGCACTGGGTGTTTCCTAGAAGATTTACGACATTATATTTTACAGTTCTGCTGTTAATCTAACATTCCCTAACAGACCCTGCAGTCTCTGAAGACAGAAAACTTGTTAGTATTCAATTCTTTCTACTATTATGGCAAAGCCTCATATATACTAGGCAAGCAATAAAAAATAAATTTTTATTATTATAAATGTTTAAATATGTAATTTCTATAAAAGTAGAAAAAGCAGAGCAGGAGTTAGCACAGCAGAGGTTAATTTACAGTGGAGGTCTAAAATGCACCCCTAAAGAGTTAGATGACGATCATATTATACCAGCCATGCAAAGCTTATTCTATGCTATGTATTTTTTGGATTTATAAAGTCACACCCCGTGTGGTCTGGCAAGAATTCTGATTCTACTACGTTAAAACTTTAGTATAAATAATTTAGCTGAATTTTTTAAATATAACCTGCAATAAATTTACATAGTTACTAGATAGCTGCTTAAAGACTAGGATAAAACACTTCATCTGTGCTGAAATAGTTCCAAAGGTTTTTAACAGATTTTTACCTGGGCTGCTTTTTTAAAGTCGCCTCCATTCCTTGTTTATATACACACTTCTTTGGGAACCACTCTGGGTTCTCTCATTATAGCTGATGAGAATGTGTTTTTCAGATGTGAAAAGTGGTGTTGTGGTTAGAAAAAAAAAAAAAAACAATAAAGGAGGGGTAAAAATCAGTCTCCTAAAATCCCATGTTGACAGTCTTCACCAGTTGTGGATGCATGCAAACATAATTCTTACAAGAAGCATAACTGCAAACAATATACCTCTCTTAAAGCCCGTTCTTTAATTAAGGCAGAGATTAGATGTGGCAGTCATAATCTGTAATAATAGATAACATTTATTGAATGTTTACTATGACTATGTTTCAGGCAATATTCTAGGCAGTTAACATGTATTAATTCATATAATCTTCATAGCAAATCTATGAAGTCAATAATATTGTTAATCCTGTTTTCGTTGAGGAAATAGGCACAGAGAAGTTAAGTTTGTACAAGATCACGCAGGGATTAAATGATGGAGTCAAGATTCCAAGCCAGGCTGAGTGACCCCCAAATCAGGCTTAACTACTATGCTATGCCACAACTACACACACGCAGGGAAAGCTTGCTTGCAGCCAACCTAAGAAAAGCATGTTCTGTTCTAATCACTGACTCAAGTTTAACACGTGTACAGCCAAGAGAAAGCAGCAGATTGATTGTAAAGCTTACTTCTGCTTCGAAAGGCAATGAAGATGAAAATGAGGGCTGTAAAAAAAGGTTGGTTTTCTAAACTTTATGTATATCACCAAAACAAAGTGGTCAAAAAAAAAATGTACCCCTATGTTAGTTATATCTGCAAGATCCAATGAAATATTTCTATTAAGAAAATCTAAAATTAAAATGTGAGCTCAGCATTTACAAAATTTTTGCCTTAAAATCTGGAAATCATGTTGATGGAATAATTAGAAAAAAATGTAACAGGCAAGTCATTAACGCCTCATTACCATCCTTCACAGCAGCTCACAGTGCTACAAGTAATCTAATATGTTTACAATTAACTTTGCCTTACAAAATTCTTATTGAGGAGGTCTTTTACCCCATAGCTAAAAACATACTATTTTTAAAATGCCACTTCTATTAAAGGAGTTTCCAAAAACACACGAAATAACAGCAGTAGCACTTACCATGTACTAGAAACTGTTCTGAGTTTTACATGTGTATTCTATTTAGTCTTAATAATCTATTTAGTCTTTAATCCTCAGAACAATCTAGTGAGGTAGGTATTATTATTATTATTTATAATGTACATGAGGAAACTCAGGTATGGAGAGGTGAAGTAACTTGCTCAAGGTCACACAAATGGTGGCGCTAAGATTCAAATCCAGGTATCCTGGCTCTAGAGTATCAGCTCTCAGACCCTAAGTTGTCACAATGAAGAGAAGATACTTTTCCTGTAACACATATATATTATTGAACAAACCCTAGTCATGGCCGAAATGGAATGAGTAAAGATGGCAAGAGGAACTTCCATGCAAACATTTCTCATGGATTTTGTTAAATTATTCAAATGTTCAAGATAAAATAACTTAAAATTTAGTTATTTGTTCTTTAATTCCAGTTTTGCTTATACCCAAATCAGTAATATTTTTCCTTTATTTTTCTAAATGAGGGCTAAATATGAAAATTTTCTAATTTTCTTTTCAGAGCTTTACCCAAAGTTATCCGTTGGCAGTAACTTAAAAAAGCAACAAAGCATTTTTAAAATAGTTGCCTTCCTTATCAGATGTCTGCTAAACCTCTAAAGGAAACTTAAAATTTTTTTGATCCTAATGGCTCCTACATTACCTTCAGTTAAATAAAACAATTTTGAGCTTATTCTAGGCTTAGGCCTAGAAGACTGCCAAATGACTATTCACCAACCACGTGCATCCTAGGTATTAAATACTAACTTTAGAGTTATTCACCTCCAGAGAAGGGTGCACAGATCAGCAAGATTTGGCTCTCTGAACTCTTCTTTTTAGGATAACAGCTGTTCAAAAATCTGAGCTCGTTAAGCCCTTTAAAGGGCCCATTTTGTGTCGTTTTAGGATTATTTCTGGGACACTCTGGCAGCAAAATATACATGTAACTGCCTTTCCAAGCACTTAGATCAGTCATTGCTCCCAAAGAACCAATACTAACGGGGATATTTTGGAAATGTGGGCTTTGTTTGGATGGCACAGATTAATGGCACCACTGGCATTTGGTGGCGGGGGGTGGGGGACCAGGGAAATTCAATGTCTTGCAATGTATGGGACAATCTCACACGATGAAACATAGTTTGGCATCCTGTGACTCTTGAAAGTCCATTTATGTAGGAGAAAAATCATTTATGATTATTTGAACCTAGAACCTAACTTTTCACATGTAAACACAAAGTACTTTTTTGCATAGCTTTAAAATTCATTAAAGTTTCCAAATATGCAACTACCATGTAAATCAAGATTGTACTTTGTTTTGTGCAGAACTCTACTATGCATTTAGCGGGGAAAAACCTTATCAATGAAAATGCTCTTCATGTTACAATAGTCTACATGTAGTAATCACATACATGACCACACATACATCAGAAGACAATACTTCGTTTGTTTTTACCATATATTCCAGGAGTATATATGGGGTTTTTTGTTTTTACATTTATACAGTTTACATTGCTTGACCCATAAATAACACTCGTTTAAGATTAATAGGGCCATAGTTTTAAAGAGTATTTATATACTTCATTGTCTTCTGAAGACAATACTTCATTGTCTTCTGATGTTATGCTCGAGCATTTACATACTGAAATACAAGTTATAAAGTACTTTTTCTTATTTCTGTTCTACATTACAATTATTATATACACTTTAATTATGTGTGGAGACATTTATTTTCACTTCAGGATAGTAAAGGGGACATTTTGTACAAAAAGGAAGGAATGGGTTTGATAGTGTCAGACTTAGATGTCAGCTGTAATACAAAGATGCAACCTGCACAGGTAGAAAATAGCTAAAGATGACAAATGTCTGTTTTCAGTACCGAGTAACCTTCAATACAGTTTAATCAAGTAGAAAAACCTGTTTAGTTCTTCACTTTTACACTGGAACTCCTAATTAAATGACACAGTATATTCTTTCTGATGAAACAATATGTACTAAACTTTCAGATGACTATGCAGATGAGCTGATACCATCCCAGAAAGGCTAGAATCAGTGCTGCTTTGTTCCAGTCCCTCCTCTTCTTCTACCCTCAGATGCTGATGTGTAATAGAAACAGAGCTTTGTTAGGTGGTGGGTCTGCAGTTTTGCTGTGTGGAGAATCGATTTATTACCACCATCCTCCACATTTCATTTACATACTGTTACTCTAAAATAACTTAACATTCTTAACATTTCTCTCTTCACTTCAAAGCCAAATATTTGGTTCACTTTTTGTAGATACAACCTTTTATAAAGGTCAAAGAGCTGCTAAAATAGTTCACTGCACATGACAAACATATTCAAATAGTCAAACATATTTGTATATTGTAATTAATTTTTTCAAGATATTTGTGAAAAATATATAATAAAGCAAAAATTTGCAGAGTAATCTAATAGTAGCCAATGGAAACATAGAATTCTAATTTTTTCTTATATTTTCAACATTCTTTTTTATGTATCAACTTTCCTTAGATTTAAAGATTCAGATTGGCAAATTCAAACTACAGAAATGAATGAGCAAGATTTAAAGATTTTACTTTTTTAAATTCTTAGCAGTAGACTCTACTATGGAAAAAATCAAAATGAACTTGTGGTCCATAAATTGTTGTAAGATAACCTCCACTAAATGTGAATGAGCTGGATAAGATTTAAGTCTTTTCTCATACTTATGTTTCCAGGTAATAAACTTTAAATTTTCTTATTACCAAATGAAAGAGTATGTAAATTTTTCAAATTAAACAAAAGCATTCACTTAACAAATCAGTTTATTAAGATTAAGGTTGTGCATAAAGCCACAATAATGACAATTCAAATGAAGTAAACAGAATAAACCATTTATTAAAACAATGTATAATAAAATACTTTTTGATCTAATGCTATAGTGGTAAACATTTCCCCCTCATTAACATTCCACCTAAAATAGTTAAATTACAACATAATCGGACCAGAACTTGAAAATACTTGTCCTTCAACACTCAATAACTAAACATGAGGTGAGTGCACATCTAGGTTTTCTTCACGAGTAAAAGATAGAGAACAATAACCTAAAAAAGAAATAAAATACCATGTGCCTAAAGGTTAACTTTTATTTACCCTGCTCACTGGTTCCAACTTACAATTCTCATATATCCAATAAATATTTCATGAATCATCCCATTCCCCACAGAAAATAAATATTAGAATCAAAATAAGGATAAGAGTTGGGTTTTAAACTGCACTTTATTTGTTACTATAACAGTGTCTCTTTTTTTTTTTGAACTGATCAACCATAAGCATGTAAGAAGTTCTCTTCTGAATGGAGCTGCTTCCACAGCTCCTTGGATATCAATAAGTAAATTAGAAAGGTCAATTTGTAATTCTCTCCTCCTTTATAGCACTTCCAAGCAGTGTGTGTGACACATACCACAGAGGTAGGAAAGACCATCTTTAATAAATTATCTTCTTAATTGTAGAGAATTTCTTAACATAAAACTGAAAAATGGCTAAACCATGCCTTTGATGGGTTCCCAAAGACCAAAGATCCATTTCCTCTTTGAAGAATCAGGTCCCTGGAGTGTCCTGGCCTTCATAGGGCACTTGATAACGAGATCCACAACTGCGCTGAGAGAGCCTTCTGCTGCTCTCATTTGCCGATTCTCTGGACCACCCAGTCTTGCTGGCAGAGAGGGCAGCGATTGTTCTGTTTCACCCATAGGGACATACAGCAGTTGTGGAAGGAATGATTACATTCTCCCCAGACCACTAAAAGAAAAAAAAGTTATTTGACATTACATATTTCAATTTAAATTACTGAGCTCAAATATATAGCTTATTTTATATTATGAATAATAAATACAGTTCATAATCTCAAAGACAGTCAATTGGTCAAAAAATTTTTTCTATCTATAAAGAAAGAGAAACTTACACGTGTAAATTACACTTAAGAAGTGAGATAAAGAAATGTGCTTGGGGGACTTTCCATCGATGTTTTAGAATTTGTGGATGTGGTGCTCCCCATCCCGCCATTCCTACACAGCTCCACAGGCTATCCTCCTGAAGTTAAGAGATAAAAACCTTGAGCCTTCCTTAGATCTCAGATCTTCTCAGTCACATACTGACCTTGGAGACCTCTGGGGCTTTATTTTACTGAAAAATGTCCTCCAGATTTTTATGTACCAAGATATGAGTTTTAAATATTTTCAGTTCATAGTAGGCTATTAAAAATAGATGACATGCTTCTAAACATTATCAGCTATACATCTACTGAGCTGTTTGCTAGAGGTGGTGATGAGTTGCGTTAAGTCATCCATAAGCAGTATAATTCCTCATGTGACAAAAAATGAAATTTTCAAAGTGGCTGGCTAGAAAGAGAGGTCTCTCTATGATCAAAGAAAGCCAGTCTACACCTCACAATTCCCAAATTAATATTTTTTAAACAAATATCATGAAAGAAAAACTTTAAACTGAGGGAAATCACGCACAATGCAGAATACAATCTTAAAGGTGGGCTTCATCTGTCCCTTGCTTGACCAACTGAGCTATATGACAACCAAGTAATGAAAACATAAGAAAAAAAGAAAAAAGAAAAAACTTCTTATGAAAAGTGGCTGCAGGGAGTAGGAAGCAAGGGGGAATAATTCTAGTGTTTCAGGAGGAAGAACACAGGATTTGATCAAAACTGCATAAATCATTATTAAGAACCTATATGTAAACCACACAAGCATAAAGTACAAAGTTAACCTTTCATTGTAGGAAAACATTTAAACACTTTCATGTAGCAATCTAGAAGTGATGACTTCAAGAACTAGGATATAAAAACCTTTGAACTGCTTAAAACATTTAGTTTAAGAGAACTTTGGTAGGCCCAGACTATTAGGAAAATTTAGTCGATTTTTATATACAAACTATATCCCCCAAAGATCAAGACTTAGAATTTTTTCTACCTTAGTTGAAAAGTTAAATAGTATATCAAAGAGTACTGAAAATTAAAATGCTTTATTAGAATGAAACCCTAACAAAACTGACCTATAACAATCAAAATTCAAATGATGTTTTGGCAAATTCCTTATTGTATAATTTCCTTTATGGAAGAGAATTGTTTATCAAAATGTCTACTATGCTCATGTCTGGAATATATAACCAATTCTTCTTAATTACAGAACTTGAGGATTAATTCCATTAAGGCCTTTTGAGAACCAACACATTTTATATTAATAATAGATCACTGCTTTACAGTTTATTTTTGTGTATTGATAAAGTCAATCTTAATAGCAAATTCAAACATCCCCACTGAGAGAAAACCTTCAGTTGAAAAAGCAAGAGATCGAAATTACAACATACCAACACAATCCTCTTGTTTGTTTTCAGCTTGACATCTAAGACAGGCATCTAAAAGTAAACAAATAGCAATTCTCATTCTGATGCTCAGAATGCAATTTTTAAACCCAGACACTTCAAAGTCAAATAAAAGCCCAAAGGGTTAGAGATGGAGATAAGAGACCCATATTATTACTTTCTCATCTGAACATAACTGTTTAAAGATGAATAAAGTACAAGGCACTCTACTTAAATTTACTCATGACCAGGAGCAATTTCACAAGGGTTACCGACCCTCTAATTTTACAAGCTTTAATAAAAACAAGTCCTGACAGTAGATGCAACCACTAGAGAAAAACAAGCCGTACCCCTCTATATTAGAAGTTTTTATAAGCTCACTTGGCACGCTCACATAGATCAACCTTAGGAGTAGTTTATTTTCAAGACACCCTTTTAAATAAGACACACACATAAGTAGGTATTTGCTTATACATACAAAGAAACTCTAGGATACCTGAGAAACTAATAATAAAGTCTACCTGGGAGGGGACAAAATGGAAAGAAGTTTTCATTGCATATTTTCTTTAACTTTTGAATTATGTGATTGTATAATCTATATAAAAATCAAATTAGTTTAAAAAACAGCTTCTAAATACTAGGTTCTCTCTTTTTTTTCTTTAAAGAAAATGCTCCCTTTACAAATAAGTCTGAGCCCAAAGCATTTACCCAACAATGGCAAAGTATTTTAATAAATTACTTGGGAGCAAATATTAGGAATAGGAATCTAAAGGGTATAATCAGAATTTTTCAAAATTCAGTCTCGAGGAGATAATATTGAATATTTCAAGGACTAAGAAAATAGATTTATTCACTAGCTGGAAGAGGAGTCAAAATTGGGTAGAAGGAAGTTCAAACCAAGAGCCAAAAAGTTTTTAACATAAACTGGAGAAAAATAATTCTGTAAAAATAGACACATGAAGCTGAAGCCTGCTTCTCTTCTTAAAAGGGATTATGCGCAGGCATTTGTTTGCTTCTCTCTGCATGCTTTTACCCTGAAAAAACACACCACCCAGGCCTCTTCAGTGTGGATTATAAACAACCACTGCCTCCTAAGACTTTCTTTAATTCCATAATTACTGAGTATCTATTCTGTGCAAAAATCATGCACTGGAGACACCAAAATGACCAAGTCTGGGTCCCTGATTTCTTCGGCAAATGGGGAGGCAGACAGGCAAAAAGCTAAATATCATGAGGATCATGATATAACAGTGAAGCCATGGCTCTGGTTCTACGCAATCACAGAATTAGTTTGTGATCCCAACTGCCTCTTTTACAAATCAGGAAAAGAAGGCTCCAATAGGTTCTGTCAAATGTCCAAGTTAACATATAGCCAAGAAGGATGACTCTGGCTCTTTATAACTTGGCAGTACGAGCGAGCACATACATTCCCCTCTTACTATGCAGCACTTGCTAACTGTGCCATCTGCTCCTTTCAGAATGAAGGGAGGGGAGTGGAAACCAAGGAAGAGTGTTAACCACATCAGAATGAGTAGACAGGGTCAAGAAGTCATAATAAATCATTAAGGCATATGAGATGAATTCAAATATTAAGGAAATGGGATTAAAAGGGCTCTCTTTATAGAATCTAGGAATCTCTGACTTATGCTTATAGCTTTGATTTAGGTGATCAAAAACTGACCTAAATCAATTAAAGATTCCCAAAGTTTCAGATAAAAGAAAAAAGCTTTTTATGTTCCTAATATTAAAAACAGCACATTTCTAAGGAGTCCAATAACAGTAATACTTTTAGAGTGATGCTAGGGTGAGGACTGGGAAGTCTGAAAAACAAACTTCTTTGCTGTCACCTGACCACTAAGTGGATTTGAACATCTCATAAACAAAATACAAATACTTTTAACTCAAAGTATAGCTGTTGCAAATGTGCAACATCAATCCACAGAACACTTGCTATAATTAGAAAGTCAATGTGAACGAGTGCCATTTAGAGCCCATACTTTGACTTACTTTAAATATCCCAGTAAAGTTTATTTGTTGCAAGAGTTCAACTACTACCTTAAATTCTGCATTTCTACTTACTAGTTAAAAAATTTTCTTTGAAGAGAAAAAGAAAATACGCTTTCAGGAACAAAGAAATTTAGGGGACAAAAATCTTAAGCAAAGCCTGGCTTACAAAATAAAGGAGAGCAATTCTCTTTATTTCCTCCAATTCTCACCTATTTTCAGAGCAAGACACAAAGTTTTTAAACTACAGAAACCTCAGTTTTCTTCACCTACCCTCAAGATACAATATTTAAGGTGCTCTCACAACTTTTAAATGCCCTACTTAAAAATAACAACTTGCATTTAAACAGCACCTTTTTCAAGGTGAGAGCTTGAAACAACATAAAACAAAACGGGATGAAACTGTTCTGAAAGGTTTCACTTGATATATTTTATTACAAATATCATAGAAAGAAGAAGACTTAGTCTGACTTAGAGTAGGCAGTATCTTCTCCAGGAAATGGCATCCTATGACAGGGAGGGTCCAGAAAAGGGATTAAGTTTTATGTTTCTGTAAAGGGGTTTGTTTACATTATTCAATTCCCATGAAAGTTAAATATTTTTGAACCACAATGTATCTCCTTCAAGTCAAGCGAGTGCCGTCTGACCCGTCTTGCATCATTTAGATTTAAATGATTCAAGCAGCACAGCAGTAGCTAATCCAGAAATGCAATGGCTGGGAATACTTCTCTTCCTTGCACTTCTCAAGAGAACTGACGGTGTCGTTTTTCTGGAAGATGACCAGAGCATCACTTTGGTGCGTGACCAGGACCATTAAAGTGCTCTGCTGAATCAGGACCTTTACCCTGACCCCTCTGCGGTTTGCTTTTAGAGATGGCGCTAGAGCTGGCCACACTAACCGAAGTGGCCAGTTCCCAACGAACCACTCAGCTGTATTTTCTTGGTTACACCCATCTTTACCTGAACTTATCTTATCTAATTATTCTGCTTGCTGCCCTTTTCTCTCCCTAGACTCCAGCCCCAGGCGCTGTACGTCTGTTGAGCGACCTCACGGCCCCAGGTGGCGGCCACAGCCCTGGCGTGGCCCCTTGTACCCCGGCTCTGGGGCAGGGCGTTCCCCGCCCCTTCTCCTTCGGGCAGGAGTCTCTCCGAGCCTTCGCCCGATCCCCGGTCCGGAGCCAGTCCCGCGGAGGCCGTGGCGCGACCCGGGCCTCGCGTGCAGCGCTTACCCATCACCTGGACCCTGCAGATGGCGCACGTATCGCACTCTACGTCCCAGCTCCACATAGCCACTGCGTTCCATTTCTTGAGAGAGAACATTTTGTCGCCTCCCGACTTGGAGCCTGCACTCCCGGAGTGAGAGGACAGGGTGCAGGGCTCCTCGCCGTCTTCCACGTCGGCCATGGCGGCGGCGCGGAGCCGGCGGCGGAGACGTTGGGTCGGGGAAGGCGGGCGGCTATGGCGGCTCTGTGGGGGCCCCCAACGAGCCACAGCGCCGCCCGCAGGCCACTTGCTACTGCGACGCCTACGGCAGAGGCCGCTCGCGGTTGGCTGGCGCGGGACAGTGACGTCACCGTACGCCAGCGCCCGGCCGCAGTCCCCGCCCACTCCCGGTGATGGGGCAATTTAGAAGGCTAAGGGCCTGGGGACGACAGCGTAATGAAGTCCGACCGCCGAGCTGTTGAGTGTTACTGTCGTGAGAGCTATTGCATACGACGCAGGAGCCACACGTTCTGCTTTATGCCTTCATGAAACTTACCGCTCTCAGAAATTATCTCGTTAAAATATCCATTTGTCGACGCTCCCAAATGTAAATTCCATCAGAGCAGGGACCATGCCTTCATCATCACCTTGTCCCCCGTATCTAAAAAATATCTGACTACAGGAGGACCAGTTATTTGTTGAGAGAATGAATGTCCTTCATGATCTTCTAGAAATCTGGTTCGATGGTTCTCAAACGTTTGGTCACGGGACCGCTTTACAGTTACAAATTATTAAGACTTTAAAGAGCTTTTGTTTGTGGAGGATATATACTTGCTTTTAAAGAAATTAAAACAGGAAAATTTTTGAAATAACTAATAAACCCTACAAGTTATTATTAGAGCGATGACATCACATAATGTAGCTTCTGGAAACACCACCCAGAGAGAATGAAAAGAGAGAAATAGCTCCGAATATTGTTATGCAACTAGTTTTGACCTCGGAACGGATCCCAGGAACCCCCGGGACCACTATCTGAGAACCTCTGATCTAATTTAAGCTTTTCTACGTAGGAGGAATGAGGTCCTCCTACATATAAAAGTAACTTAAAGAGCGCACTGCCACTGCGTAATGGTGACAGTTTTGAAGCCAGGGTCTATTGCTTGCCCAGAGTCATATAATTATGTTTTCCCAAGCAAAACAGATAACGTCTCCATTTAAAAGATGACAAAGCTAAGGCACAGAGAGCCTGAGGAGATGCCTGATTTGCACCACCACCTAGTGGTGGACACCTGCGGTGTCAGGTTTGGGATTCAAAGCCACCCAGCTCTTACTGGGCCTTCCATCATTCCCTCATCTCCAGGTGTCAAGCTTTGTGCCTGAGTAGGGGCTAACCAAGCTCAAGGAATTTGACAGAGGAGACAAGGACGCATAAATACCTAAAAATATAAATAAAGACATAGGGTCACATTTGACTAGGCGCTAATACATGCTGTTTTTTGAGTGGCCTGTTAAGTGCTGTGAGGGACAGAGATGTTCTGAGGACTGATGCAGTGAGAGAAACCCTCATAGAAGAGGTGAAGTTTGAAATGGGGGGAGATGGGAGGCCCTGGAGGTCAGGAAATGAGTGAAGAAAGCAACCCTCTACAAGCTGTCAGCTGGAGCAGAGCAGTAGTAGTGGCGGCAGTCATGAGTTTGACCACATTAACTTTATGAGCCAGACAAAAATGCCTATAAACAAACCCAGATGAACCATACACAATGCGTGTTCTGTTCATATTAAGTGACCACACGTTCGACTAGAGATGGCTATAAATGCAAGATAGCTGATAAAAAAAAAAAAAAAGGCTGGAACCAGATGAGGATAAAATGCACCCAGTTGGTAGAAATTAAACAGTTTGAAAGAGAAAAGGAGAGAAACTCAGATGAAAGGATGAAAGATAGAAGCTGGTTAAAGACAGGGAATGATACATGCTCATGCCAAGTCTGAACCTCATCACCCAGCCCCTGGATTATTGTGTCCTGACTTCCTTCCTGTCTCTCCTCTTCAGTCTAACTGGCATTCAATCTCATGTGCTGTTTAATTTTCCTATATCCCCTTTTCCACCTGGCACTCTCCTGCTCCATGGCTCTGAATTATCATCAGAACAAAATCTAAATGTCCCAGTTGGTCATTTAAATGCTGCCACAATATGGCCCCAATGTACTTTTTTAGTGTTAGCTCCAAGCACTCCTCCCTGAGACTCTTGTCAAATTGGTCTGCTCAGTCATGTAAACATACCCTGGGCTTTTTTTCTCCCCTCACATTTTAACATCTCCAGAATTGGACAGAATTTCCCCTACCTGCTCTGGCTGGATTGCCCTCTGCACTTAGGAAAAACTTACTCATCTTTGTGTACTCACTGACCTCTCATTGCCACCATTTATTCATGTCTTCCCAGGAAATTATAACAAAATTGTGTTTCTTCTACTATTTTGGCTGGGTCACATAGCAACCCAAAAAAGATGTTTATCCAACAATTTTAAGTTTCAATTGATGACTCATAAATGATAAAAATATTAAAATAGTTAAATGAATATGTGATGAAAAAAAGCAAGTACTCTTAATAGACTCTCCAGAAATACCTATATATTTATAAACAGACACATACTACATCAACTCATTTTTAAAATTTTTAATTCTGGTAAAATACACATAACAAAGTTTTACCATCCTAACCATTTTAAAATATATGGTTTAGTAGTATTAAGTACATTCACATTGTTAGGCAACAAATCTACACACTTTTTCATCTTCCAAAACTGAAACTCTATACCCATTAAACAACTTCCCATTTCCCCCTTCTCCACTTGGCAACCACCATTCTACTTTCTGTTTCTAAGTTTGGCTATTTTAGGTAGCTGTGCAAGTGGAATCATATAGTATTTGTCCTTTTGCAACTGGCTTATTTCACTTAGCATAATGTCCTCAAGGTTCACCCATGTTGTAGCATGTGTCTTAATTTCCTTCCTTTTTTAAGGCTGAATAATATTCCATTGTAGGAGTATGCCACATTTTGCTTATCCATTCATCTGCTGGACATTTGGGTTGCTTCCACTGTTTGATTATTGTAAATAATGCTGCTATGAACAGGAGTGTACGTATGTCTCTTCATGATTCTGCTTTCAAGTCTTTTGGATTTATACCCAGAATTGGAATTACTAACTCATATTACATCAATTTGTTTTCAATATGAAATTTTCACATATACTAGTCTCTAGCCAGCTTTTTTGGTTTAATAGTATTATTAGGACACCTTTCTAGATAAGCACTTACGTATCCACGTTATTCTTTTTAATGGGTGCATAGTATTTCACCACACACGTTTACTGAAATTTATTTCCCTCAGAACCCTTTGAGAGACATTTAGTTGTTTCCAAGGTATAATAAACACTGCTGTAGTGTTTGTTATACATAATTCCTCTATACATAATTCCTTGTGCATGTGTGAGAGTATATCTATAAAATAAATTTCTAAAAGTAGAATGCCTGGGTCAATAGTTATATATTTTTCATTTTGATTGACATTGCCAAAATAACTTTAAAGAAGAATACAGACTTTACACTCCCACCCAGTGGATGTTAGTGGCAAATTTCAAAAAAGGTTTTGTTGTTGTTGTTTTGTTTTTTTAAAGCAGGAACAATTTCTCAGGAGTCCTCATACATTGTATATATAAATTCTGAAGATTTGTTATATTATTTCAATTCTTATGCACTATTGTTGTTTACTTTTAACATATGAGGATCTTGTCTTTCTAGGTAGATGTTAAGAACATAATATACTATATTTACTATACCCATTCCCACTTCTACAGTTAATTTGGTGCCACCAACTTGCCAGCATTTATACATAGAATAAATGATAGTTTTTTAACTTCATAATAAAAAGGTCTTGTCTTCTTTTTTTTCTCTTTTCTATTTTTCTTATGCAGCTGTTGTAAGTGAGATAACTGGAATCATTCAATTTTAACACCAATACACATCAGTAATAACAGCCACTAATATTTATTTTTGAGCATGTATTATGAAACAGGTATTATCCTGGAATGCTTGACATACGTTACCTCATTCAATGCTCACCAAATGAGAAAGGTGCTATTCTTATCTGTATCTTACATAAGGAGAAACAGTGGGGTTATCTGAGTTGCCCAATATCACACATGTGGCAAGCAGTAAGTTTCCATAGAGAATTCTAATTTATAAAATTATTGGGTTTATGCTTTTCATCTGCACCATTTTGTCATGGCATATAAAACTCAACGAATCCAATTTATCATCCATACATCGATCAACCACACCTCTTCCATTTCCCATAGAGTTATTTGACATCTTCACTGGAGGTAAAGTGATTAGAAGTTTCCTCACTTGGGTCAGAGTCCCGTTTTGGGGGATGTTGTCTTTTAGAAAGTGGTTATTATTTTGCAGCATTCCTATCATTCCTAACTACAGATATATTTATGAAAGAAGATTCTTTTTTGGACAAAGATCACGACTTTCTTCAAATTA
Organism: Pteropus alecto; assembly: GCF_000325575.1. NCBI lineage: Eukaryota > Metazoa > Chordata > Mammalia > Chiroptera > Pteropodidae > Pteropus > Pteropus alecto. The sequence goes on from NW_006432447.1 coordinate 1,175,504, forward strand.
TAAATTTTACGTGCACAAGAGAAGCTCCAGAGAAGAATCCCACATATTTTTACTAAGGCTTATTTGTGAAACCATGTTTTAGAAAAGTGACAAAGATTAAAACTACTTTGAACTTTCATAAAACAGTCTTATCAAAGTTTAAAACTTGAAAGGGGGCTGGTTACAGTGAAAAAATATTATTATAGAACAATCAATATCTTTCTAGGCATGTCTGGCTATGGAAATAGATAACATCCATAAGAAAATATGGCATCCATATTCAGTTTTTAGCCTGTGAAAGAAATAATGAACAGGAAATCATAAATTTAAAACAGAAAAAAAGTTCAACTTCATACAACAGAGAGTAAACATATGTAAATCATTACCCCTTAAGAGGTAGCACATGCTTCATAAAGAGTTTAGGTAAATTTACTATTTCAGACCCACTATACACGAACAGGAACCAGGATGTGGGTAGCCGCGGGTGGGGGAGTTGAAGAGAGAAGTAGGTTTGCACTAATACTTGAGAGAACTATCTTGTTTCTTTACTACTTGTCCCCTGGTACAATCATCATCTATCAGAATGAATTGATGACTTAGGGAACTGTTACATATAATCAAAATTCTCATAATTTTATTAAGTGCAAAATCTGCCGCTGATGGCAGAGTCTACCCCAGCTGAGTGGCCAGGCTCCATATAGCGCCCCCTGGTGGGTGTGACTAATGGACACAAACATCCAAGAACATACCTTTTTCTTCTTTTTACTGCTAACATTAGATTTCTTGCTATTTTTCCAAATAGATCTGAAGGTGTCTGAGGAGATCCGAGGAGTGACTGTAATTTTTAAGACTGGAAGTTTACCTGAGAGGGGAAGGACGTAATAGTAAGTGGGTAGGATATCTCACAACTCCATTTGATGGACTGAGTCTTGGGCTTCTGGGAGGGGCATTCTCCCACATTCTTATTATATTTTGGCAACCTTTCTTCTCACTTAATACCTTTTCTTTATATCTTCTTGATGTGAGTTATCATAACAATGAATTTATTTCTGTAATAAGTTCTTACACTAGTCCTTTCTTTTTCATTCCCACTGTCATATATTTTACCCAGACGATTGCCAGAGACTTCTGGTCTTCCCAACCTCAGATTTCCCCAACCCCAAATCCATCTTGGACTCTACTTCCCGATTAATTATCTGAAAGCAAAATTCTGATCTTGTCATTCATCATCTCATCATCTTTTTAGCTTCTGGAATAGATCTTGAGTTTTTTAGGGGTTTCCACTCCCCTGCCCTCCCAGGGGAGAGTACATAACCCAGAGCAGGCCATTTAGTGTATTTCTTCTACCTGGCACAGTGATTGGTTAAAAGGTATGCAAGCGACTCATGACAGTCCAGTGAAATCAGGAGAAAGGCTCTTTCTTGAGATTAAACTGATAGAATGTATGAGAATAGAATCAACACAGAAGTAGACCTTCCAGGAGATGGAGGTAGGCAGTGTTATTCGAAATCCTGAATCCACCTGGACCTGTAGCTAGAACCATCCCTGGACTTTCAGTTATATGGGTCAACAAATTTCCTTTTGTAGCTAAATCAGTTTGAGTTGGTTTTGTATCACTTGAAACCAAGAGTTCACACTGATTTTCCTATAAAGGCTGGCTGTATTGTGATTTATAAGAAATATATATTTTGTCATTCAGATGACCAAAATATACTTCTCACATATATTTGGTCTTAGTCCACAGTTCTGGGCTCACAGCTCCCAAAACTCCTGGAATTTCCTGAGTGATAAGAGCAATGGGAGCATCTTTTGTGATAATATTTGCTCTCTTGTCCTCAGTTCCTGAAAACTATGTTAGATCTATGAAGGTAAAAGAGTTTCTTGTTATTCATATCAAGTCCTTTACAACCACAACTGAGTTTATGTTAATAAGGTGACTTTTGGAAAATCTCTAAAGTTGGGTGCTGGTTGCCAAAGGACCATGCATAGAGTGTTGGAACTTTCAGTCTCACCTTCAGATTTCTGCAGAGGAAAGAGGGGCTAATCGCCAATGGCCAATGATTCCATCAATCATGCCTATGTAATAAAGCCTCCATAAAAACTGAAAAGGATGGGGTTCAGAGAGCTTCCAGGTTGGGGAACCAGAATGCTTCCACATACCACTATGCAAGGCCCAAACTCCATGAGGACAGAAGTTCCTTTGCTCAGGATCCTACCCTATGTTTCTCTTCATCTGGCTGGTGATTTGTATCTTTTAATGTCCTTTTTAATAAACTGGTAATCTAGTGAGTAAACTGGTTTCCTGAGTCCTGTGAGCCGCTCTAGCAAGTTAATCAAACCCAAGGAGGAGGTCGTGAGAGCCTCTGATTCATAGCCAGTCAGTCACAACCTGGACTTGCAATTGGCATCTGAAGTAGAGGGCAGTCTTGTGTGACTGCTCCCTTAACCTGTGAAATCTGATGTTATCTCTGGGTAGATAGTGTCAGAATCTAGTTGAATTGTAGGACACCCAGCAGGTGTGAGTAGTAAAGCATTTAGGAATGAGTAGATGTGGACAAGTGGAAGGGAACACGAACTGGAACACTCTACCTGTCTTTCTGGTTCTCAGTGCTTCTAGTATGTCAGCAGCAGCCATTTCTCCCACAACATTGTTTCCAAGGTCAATTTCCCTTAAGTGGGCAGAGTATTTGATCAGGCTAATCAAAAAAATGACAAAACAAAATCGTGTTGTTCCAAGTATGGTTACTCAGAGAAACTCTGGTTATTTTGGAGTACGATCCCTCTTTTTAGGTCCTCTTTACCCTACCTCACCCCCTTTCCAAAGATGATGCACCGACCCAGTTTGAAACTGGAGACATTCGAATCCAGTTTTTTTCCAATTTAATCTCTAGTTTGGATGCCTAGCCTAAGTTAGTTGGTAGGATAAGGATTTTTAGTTGCCTTGGATCTTCTATTTATTTATTTATTCAAAAGATATGGTACAGTATTGTCAGCGCTTCCCAGTCTTTGAGATTTTACACACCAGTAAAATGTCAAAAAACTTTGGGAAATTGAAAAAGGTCAGTTTGGCAACTTTTAGTATGCCAAATAAACAAGAACTCTTACCTAGCAACACTGTAAAAGAACAAATATTTTTACATAAAAATCATCTCAAAATAAAAGATATCTTCTTAAGTCAAGTAAGTTTGGCTTTATGAAAAATGAACACTCTACCTGTCTTTATTTTTCTAATTTTTTGAGGACTATTGAAAATTCCTTTATAACCTGGCACTGGCCTGCCAACTAGCCTTTTGGAATCTCTGGTGTCTTTAGGGTTAAAGAGTAGACGTGGAATCTGGCGAATGCCTGGTTTCCTGGTAAGCTTCTACCTCTTGTCGACCATGAGATCATGGGCAGGTCATGTTCCCTCTTGCGTCTCACCTTCCTCATCTGTAAAATTGGCCTGAAAAGGTCTATTTTGATACTTCATATGGCTGTGGTGAAAACAGAATGCAGCAGTTCCTATGAAAGCATCTTGCAAAATACAATACCAAAAATGCTCTTATACACACTTACCAAATGTGTATTATATGCCTAACATTCCAGGTATTAAAAAGAATTTAACACATGGTTTCTGTTCTGAAGGAAATTATCATGACTATGAATAAAACAATTTTGAACCATACCAGGTGCTGGGGATATGAAACTTCAGCTAGAGTCAGCAGGGAATACAAGGCCATTCTCTTACTCCCTGTACACATTTTCTACTGATTCAGCAGTCAGAATTCAAGGCCAGGGCTGAATGGTGCTGCCAGACTCTCCCTCTCAAAGGTCTTGATCCCAAGAAAACAATCTGTTTAATCAGGACTTGATCAGCTTTGGCTTTCTAAACTGCCTGATTGTGTCCAATTCCTCAGAGAACGTGGGTGAGAATGAGCTTCCTTTAAAGAGGAAATAGGGGTGCATGCGCAGAAAGAAGGTGGAGAGTGTCGAAGACAAACTTCACAACTCCACAATTCTGCATCTAGGTCTGATTTCAGAGGCCATGGATTTAACCACTAATACGCAACTCTGCATGAGCTATGGTTTTATGGAGCATTCGCTATGCATTGGATGTGATCATGGCCACCCACATGCTTAAGCACTTGTGCCCAGCACAAAAGAGCCTTCCAAGGGTGTGAGTGGGACTGAAATCCAGCCATGCTCTGCTTGCCAAGTCCTGGGCCCTGAAACATAGACCTGGAAGGGGTAATTTCCTCTGACTCATTGGCCAGAGGTGGTGCCTCTTTTAATTCACCTGACCAAAGGGGCTCTTTTTCTAAATTGCATAAAAGAGCTAGCTGGAGCCCTAGGCAGTATATTTAGCACCTTACATATATGATCTCATCTAACCTGAAAACAATCTCTTGAATTAGACACTATTATTATCTCCGTTTTTACGAACGAGGAAACTGAGATATAGAGGTTATTTAACTTGCTTAAGATTTACACTGCTAGTAAATTGTGGAGCAGGGATGTGAACTCAGGTAGTCTGCTTGAAAATAACCACTAAGTATGATTCAAATATACCAAGAAAATGTTTTAATCTCCAGTATTCTCAATTCTTACACTTTCAAAAAGAAAATAAAAAGATTTAAGTATTTAGTGGTATTTATGTATCCTATTACACAGAGCCAGAAGCTGCACAGGACCCCATGCTCAGAAAGGCTCGTCACTTGATTTAGTGCTCTGCTGACATCATCTTGAAATTCTTAATTATATTTGAACAAGGGCCCATGAAGGCCCAAAATTACATTTGCACTGAGCCCCCACAAATTCTGTAGCCAGTTCTGCTGTTATATTTAGTGTGGCAGATCAGGAAGCAAAATCTGACAAAGAGTCAGCCTTAAGTAATTGTATTTTTCTATTGGCCTCATAGACCAGCGGTTTCCAATCTTTTTGGCACCAGAGACCAGTGCTCCTATGACAATCTAATGCCTGATTATCTGAGGTGGAGCTGAGGCAGTGATGCTAGTGCTGGGGTGTGCCCTCAAATACAGATGAAGCTTCGCTCACTCACCACTCACCTCCTGCTGTGTGGACTCATTCCTAACAAGCCATGGACTGGTACTGGTCCGTGGCCCAGGGGTTGGGAACTCTTGCCAGAGACCATTGCTGGATGAATCTTGCTTAGAGGAAAGCCTAGTTCATGAAAAGAGTAGTCAGGAGGGTTCCTCCAATCAAGCCAGCATTTGGCTCCTGCCTTAAGCTTAAAGAAGCCACTGATACCAGATTTAGGGGTAGACAGAAGCAGCAGAGCTGGGTAAGGCCTCATCACAAACCAAAGGCATGATATGACTTGTCCCTGGACTAGCTAATCTGAAAGTAAGACTAGACCCATGTGGTACCAAGGGTAAACAGGTAGTTAGTGCCCCATAATCTCCATCACCAAATCTTACCCCAACATAAATGTATGTGCATAAGCCACCCCAACTAAATATTCAATAAAACAAAGCTTTGGGGCTGATTTTGTTAGCAGGCCTCCAGATAAGTCCCTTGCTTCCCCATCCATCCACTGAACTCGTCTTTTGTGGATACATAGGACCCTCAATGATAAAAGGTGAGAAACCATAAACCTGTTGCCTGGAGTGCTCTTGGAGCCTGTTTGATCATGCTCCAGTTTGTTCTACAGCTAACCCAGAACTAGGATTGCCAGGGCGGGGTGGGGTTACAAAATAGTGCTTCTACGTCCAGGGCCCTAGCCTGTCAGCATGACAGAGAAGTGCAAAAGGAAAGTGCATGTTGGATCTGCAAAGGTGGAGATGGGGAAGGGAGCTGTCCTCAAGGTGAGCATGCTGCTCATTGCACAAGTCACATCAGAAAATCACCAATCATCAATGAGATAGGGTGAGGCTGAAAAGGCACAAAATAGATGAATGATCTAAATACCATGCATGTTAAATTTGCACTAAATTATCCTTATAAGTTCAAGTTAGTGAGGTCACTAGAGTAGTAAGGAGAAATCTTAAAAGCAGCCAGAGAAAAAGGACAAATTATGTCCAAAAGAGCAAAGATAAAAGTGACAGCAGATTTCTATTCAGAAACAATGCATGCAGAAGACAGTGGAGCAACATCTTGAAAGTATTAACTATCGACCAAGAATTCTATATCTGGAAAAAATATCTTTAAAAATTAAGGCAAAAAAGACTTTTTAAACATATAAAAGCTTAGAGAATTCATTGTCAGCAGATTAGGACTATAAGAAATGTATAAATAAATCCTTCAAGCAGAAGGAAAATGATACTAGATCAAAATTTCGATATATTGAAAAGATTGAGGAACATTGGAAATGATAAATATGTGAATATGTTTAAAAGACTTCCCCCTCTTATTTAAAAAATAAATAATAGATTTATTTTTTAAAAAATAGAGAAAAATATCTTAAAAATTTACAAATATGTGGAAACTAAATAACACTCTTTTAGATAATCTATAGGTCAAAGAAGAAATCAAAAGGGAAATTAGATAATAGTTTGAATTGAATGACAATGAAAATACAACACATCAAGATTTGTAGGATACAATGAAAGAGTGCTTAGTATGAATAGAAACATTTACATTAGAAAAATAAAAAGGTTTAAGTTATTGAACTTGAGCTTCTACCTTAATAAACTAGAAAGAGCATATTAAACCCAAGGTAAGCAGAATAAAGAAAATAATAAAGATAAAAAGATAAATCAGTAAAATTGAAAAAAAGAAAATTGAAAGTTGGTTTTATTGAGATTAATAAAATTGATAATTTCTTAATAGGTTGATTGGAAAAAAGAGAGAAAATCAATTATCAATATCAAGCATGAAAAAGGAGACATCACTACAAATCTCACGGTCATGAAAACACTTAGAAGGAAATATTATAAATAAATTTATGCCAATTTTTTGAAAACTTAGGTGAAATGAACTAATTTCTTGAAAGACACAAACTACCAAAGCTTTCCCCAAGAAAAATATAACCAAAATAGCCCTCTATCTATTAAAAAATTGAATTTCTAGTTTCAAAATCTTCTCATAAATTTAGAAAACTCCAGCTCCAGATATCTTCATGGGTGAATTCTACCAAATATTTAAAGATAAAATAATCCCAATTCTACACAAGTTCTTTCATAAAGAAGACGAGGGAATACTTTTTAACTCATTCTGTAAGGCCAAAATTACTCTGATCTTAATACCAGATAAAGACATTACAAGAAAAAAAAAACTGTGAATCAACATTCTTCATGAACATAGATACTTAAGTGTTAACAATATAGTAAAAGTATAATACATCAGGAATATGTTAAACCTAGTGATATATTAAAAGGATAATAAAATGAAGTTTATTAATACAATTATTACATTAATTAATTAATTAATTAATTAATTAATACAATTATAATTAATTAATACAATTATAATCCTTTCTGTATTAATTGTATAATTATA
>NW_006432447.1:1182931-1190590 GCF_000325575.1 Pteropus alecto
AATTATAATTAATTAATACAATTATAATTAATTAACACAATTATAATTAATTAGTACAATTATAATCCTTTCTGAATAAGGAAGTAAAGTATGTTAGAGAAGGAATCTTTCTCTTCTAAAATAATAGTCACCAGTCAAGCAGATCTTGCCTGTGTTCTGTTGCCCCAAAGTGCTGTAAGCACCAATGTCTTAAGGTGGTGTAGCCTGGAGCCCTCTGTACCCAGCAAGCTTTTCTACAGTGCTACAAATGCTGATGTGGCTTGGCCCACTGGGTATATGGATTCAGGATGGCTAAACAGAGAGATGTCCAAAGCCGTCAAGATAAACATGGCAAGGAAATATTCTGTTTTCCAGAAGCTTTTGAGAATAGCTTTGTCTTTCTGCCTAAAGAAGTCGAGACAACTTTGTAACTCAACTCAAAAGAGTGTTCACTCTTTAGTAGGCTGCCTTTCTTCCTCAGGTCACACTGCTTACATTTTATATTATATTCAGACTTTAGGGAAGAAAACTCTGGAGGTCATACCTCCTGTCTCTCTTCAGTTGCCAGCTTCTTAAAACGGGGCTTCTAGTGAGGTCTTTGAGAGCCCTTTGTGGGCTCACATGCAACCGTCTGCTATACCATTTCCTTGATTTTGGGCCTTCCCTTAAGATCATGTACCAAGACCAAGATAGGTCATTGCTTCCCTCTCAGAGCTGAGAAACCTCACTTGGTACTGTTAATAAGCTATAATTAAATTATTATCCCCATGATTTAAGCCAAGCACTCAGTTTTGAAAGATGAACAAATAAAACCTCTTCATTTTCTACTCACCATGTTAAAATGTGAGTGAATTCCAACAAACCCTTTTCTCCTTCTTTTCCTTTTCCGTCTATGCCATTATCTGCCAAATACAATTTCACTAACCAAGGACCAGCTTCAGTCAAACCTTTATTTTTTTTCCTGATTCCTGCAAGAAAATTAGAGTGTTTTATTACTTTCAGACAGTAATTCCCTCATTTATCGCCATCTAAGTTGATTTTATTTTTTAAAATCGTACTTATGTATTTCACTTGTGTGAGTAGATGCATTTTGTAATATTGTCAGGAAATACATATAATTTAAAAATTTCTTTTTAAGAATACTCAGTACATCCTTTATTCTTTACAACAGCAAGCCCCAAATTGCTCTGAATGAAAGGAAATCTCATTGAAGATTTAGATTATTGCCTTTACTTTGAATAAAGAGGAAAATCAATGTCTCTAGAAATTTTTTGGTAGAAGGTGAATGAATCATCTACTGATCCTGGGGAAGTGATGATAGCCCTTAAACAGGGTTCAATCCTTTAAAAGAGCCTGTAAAGTTGTCACATTTTTTGAGCTCTAGAAGAATAAATTTGAAGGAGAAAGAACCATCCTGCCTTCATAGACTTCATGACTGAGGTCAGTGGTCCTGGAGTCCAGTTCACCCTCATCAGTCTATCCAGATTTCATAAAGTTCAGTGTCAGTACTGTGGAGTGGCATCATGTACATATTTAACTTATACCAGTTCAAGTTTAGGAGCTTGGCAAAGACAAAAAACAGGAAGGGATGGAGGAAGAGGAACAGCCATGGGTATAATGCTGGCTCATCCACTCAGTAATTGTGAGATGGGAGATCCGAATCCCCAGTCCCAAAGCGAGGTTGCTTCCCAGGGGCCTCCAAGTGTTTGAAGTTATATGCTTTGTGTGCAACATGACTCCCTAAACACTAGCCAACTACTTCATTTTGGGGCTCAACTGAAAAACAATGATCTATTCCAAAGCCGAGAAGAAACTGCATGGGACTTAGAGATGATATATTTATACTTTGTATTATGTAGGCAATTTAAGGAATTTTAAGGCTTGTTTATCTATATACTAATTTTGCCTATGATGCTGATTTGAGACTCTAACCCTAGGGCTAGACAGGACTCTTGTACTTCATCCATCATTCAACAAATATTTTTGATTTCCAATTATGTGCCAGACACTGTTCTAGGTGCTGGGACTCAATCCAACAGGAAACAAGAGGCAGAACTCCCTGCCCTTATGAAAGTGACATGAAGTGAACGCTAATTAGTGTGTAGGAAGAGCAAGGAAGAGAGAAAAATTGATGATAATTAAGTATAAATTTCAAACCAGGAAAGAGAACTGACTTGCATGTCAGGGAAAGGTAATAAATTTGGACATTGGCCATTTTAGTTTGCCAGTTTTTTGGGTTTTTTTTTTTTAAGTTTGCTAATAAAAAAAAAGATTCTTTTTTTTTTTTTTTTTAAAATATGAATTTAATCTGTTGAATTGTTGAATGAAAGCGACAGGATTTCTTTTCCTCCAAGGATGAAAACTAGCCAAGCCTTTAGTTTGATTGGGGATAAGCCTAACTTGTCCAAATCTCATTTGTCCTTACATTGAGGGCATGGAGATGCTAGCAAATGACAGCCATTATGAGTAATATAATAGTGCTAATATATTAGAACAGTATCTGACACACTGGTGTCAGGTGTTTAATAACTGTTTGTCGAATAAACGAATGAATCAATGAATAATAGAGTTTAGATTGCAGTCATATTGTGGAGACTTTGATCTCACTGTTCACTATTTTGCCCAGTATAGTATAATAACACCTCGAGATCATTCATGAACATAAATAGAATATGATTTTTAGTTATAGGATCTCTTCACAAATATAAATGAAAAATTAAGTTTACTGCCCAGAATGATTAACGCTGTGGATACCGATTGCATGTGGCACTTGTTTCTTTTTGCCCCCTTTTGGCATGCCAGCAAGCAGCCGTGATAAAACAAGAGGCCAGTGGGGCCAAGGCCAAAGGCCACATTCCTGTGCAGCTGCTCAGCTTCGCAAGGAAAGAAATGGTCTCAGCCAGTCTACACCCCTAACTCAGCCAGCATGGCACTAACATGTACCATTGGAGAGGAAGGGAGCTTCCAGGCGTGTGATTGGCCTGGTACGACTTGCATCCTCCTGGGAAAAACAATCCAAATCTCCCTCCAATTGGTCGTAAGGGAGGCAACAATGTTGTCTTTGCCCATGAAAAATAACTAGTTTGGAAAATGCTAGTCCAAACCACTCTCCAGAATGTCAACCTCTAGTGAGTCACGGTGCCCTGAGAGGGTAGGAAGGCTGATGCTGCTTAGTACAGGGATTTCCTTTTCCAGACCTTTAACCGAAGTTCAAGCAGAACCAAATTATTTTCTCTGGATGGAAAACAAATTCCTCTGAGTAAGGGCGAGTCCATGCTCAGCCCCTGGTAATACTTGATCCACCCCAGCTGTATTCACCCAAACCAATTTTTACCTAATCTTACATTTCTTTACTTTAGAACAAAAATGAGCTTACCAACAATGACAATTTTTATTTATCCCCCTCTGTCTCACGGAACTTAGCGGTGGCATAACAATGCCAGTTGTGCCTAAGAGGCAGGGTGGTGTAGTAAAATGAGCAGAATCTCCAGGTTTAAAACCTCTCTCTGAAAAATGCTGTGTGACTCCCCAGAAAGTCACCTAACATCTCTGAACCTAAATTTCTTTATTGCTAACATCGAGATCATAATATTCATCTCCTAGATGCATTATGAAGATCAACTGGGAAGCATGGTAAAATGACAGCTGTAGAGGAACTTCATTGCACAGTAAATATTACGGCCTAGCTTGATTTCTGTATTCCTTAAGTCACTGAAACACTGGTGGAGAGCCTCCATGTGTAAGGTATCTCACCTTTCGCCACTGGTTCCCTGAGGATCAGATACATTTTTCTGACAACTGCACATTTTTCACTGGAAGCCACTCCACAAATCCAGTATGGACTCACTCAACCTCGTGCTTCCTCCCAAGATCCCCCAATTGTCCCTGACTTCAGAATCTTTCTTACTACCCTCATTGAACCAATTACTAGGTGCTGTCAATTCTCCCTTCTAAATATATGTAGACTCTGCCTTTCTATCAGTGTAGCCTCAGTTCTGCATTTTATCCTCTCTTGCCTGAACTGTTGTAAAGGCTTCCAAACTCATCTCCAACTGTCCAGATGTCCCCCTCTCTAAAATATTTTCTGCAAAACTGCCCGAGGTCCTTTTCAAAACTCCAATTCTTTTGCTTTAAAAGCATTGCGGCTCCCCCTTTGCACACAGGAGAAAGTCAAACTCATCAAAAGCATTCGTGGCTTTGGCCCTGTGGATCCACGGGCCTTTTCATGGATATCTCCGGTTATTCCCCTCGTGACCACTCTGTGGTGGACATCTTGCTTCCCGTATGTTGAACGCTCCAGGCGCTTTCACCCCTTGAACCCTTTCTCATGTGTTCGTTTTGCCTAGAATATCCTCTCTTTACCATTTAATGAACCTTTCTCATTCCTTCCAGAGAGAGCCCTTTTTTCCCCTATGTGAACTGGATCTCAAAGAAAGGTAAATTTTCATGGAACCAGAAGTTCCCCAGAGAAGGTACCTCATCTTCTCCCTGACTTTCTGAACATTTCCGGGAACATTAGAATAGGTGAGCATCACTCATTCCGGTGGGCATCAAATTATTTTACTTAACCACTACTCGAATGTTTCTCTGTGGATTCCAGGTCTTGGTAGGACCTTCTTCTTGCGGTCGATTTTAAAAAAACTTGTCAATAATAGCTTTTTTCCAACAACAAGAAGCATATGAGAGTTTCTGTGTAATTACCAGAGCTTTGTAAACCAGAACATAAATTCTGTTTGCTTGATTGCAGATCTTAAGGAAGCAAAGTGTTAATTAGTGTCAGATGATTCACACCTCAGACCTTGGAACCTACCCACAATGGAATCTGCTCCATTATTTAGCTATCACCCTAGGATAAAATCCCAAGTAAAATAGTTTCAGGATTATAACCACCAACTTCCTGATTTGGAACTAATAAAGCTGTTCTGAAGATTACATCTTGACTTTGAACTCAACCTTTGCATTCCTTAATGTTGCTAGCATTCCTATGGACTGTGGCTATGATATAAGCAATAATGCCTTATTTAGGAGATCTGCACTTGCCACTCGGGCAGCATTAGTACTGTAGTAAATGATCAATCCCAAGCTTGTAAACCGACCATTTTACGGTTGGATTTTGCTCCTGTACATGTCTAAGTCACGTTCTGGCCCTCCCAGTCCTAAATCTTTGAGATGAAGACCTCCCTGGAAGCTATGGTGTGGGGGCTTGGGCTGTGAAGCAGAGCAGGCTTAGGTAACAGGATACCCCTGAGTCTTTTAGGAACTTTGGTGGTCTTGAGGTAATATCACAGGACTGGCTGAAGAGGGCTCAAAAAGGGGCTCAGAGAAGATAACTTATCTGCAGATGACTATTCCAATGACTTTTCAGAGGCTTCCAGTGTTTAGCCATTTCTGGCTCTTTATAGACTTGATGGGCTTGTGACTAGGCATAGGCCAAGCCAGATGTCACTCACTTGAGTTTCGATCACTCTCCAGGCCCAGGGTCTCCAGTTCCTGTAGAGCCTTGGTACTAGCCATGAGGCTCAGAGGTGAGCCAGACTGGGTCCTGTTTGTTCTGTGGTTTCCATGGCAGAGAAGAGGTATCTAGGAGTCTCACTTTGCCCTCCATTTTTCTTCACTGAACCAAATAAATCAAGAGTAGGAGATCTGATTTTCTTTTAAGTCTAAAGAAGTGGTTTTCAAAGTTAGATTCCGGACAAACAGCAACAGCATCACTTGGGAACTTGATAAAAATGTAAATTCTCCAGCCTTATCTCAGATCTACTGATTCAGAACCTTGGGAAGGGTGGGCCCTGCAATCTGTGTTCTGCAAGCCCTCCATGTACCTCTGATGCCGCTCAAGTATGAGAACCACTGATAAAATGATTCTTCATGTTCACTGGGGCTTTGAGGCAGGACTGCTTTGGACAAACAGATATCTAACTTCTGTAAGCAACAAAATGAGATCCTTTGCCTCTTGTAATAACGTATAAATGGCTGCTAAGTGTAAAGTTGTCAAGTTCTCGTAATTATGCATTTGGAGAGGAATAATAAAGGGTGTCAGGTTTCTGAATGGGGGTTTTGACTCGTACAGTATTGTGAGTTCAACTTTCCAAGCAGCAGGCCAAAAGCCTCCTGTCCACAAAGGGGCAAGCATAAAAAGTTTGTCTGTTTCCAATTGGGACCAAATGGAAACCATCTGGACTACTTGCACAGGAGGCTGATGTATATCAGCTCAATCTGACTCTTTATTTTGAAACAAGTAGAACTCTTCACCAAGACCAAACTCACTCCTAACCAAACAGCTAATGACTTTGAAAGTAATGATCCAATGATGTGGGAAGCCATTTTTAACTTTGCTTCGTGAACTCTGGAAAGCATAAAAATGGTCTGCTCTGATAAGAAGCTATCAGATAAATAGATGTCTGATTCAAAGTTGTTTCTATTGATTTGAGGCACAGGACTCCTCGGGCGACTGACTTTAATGGCTCCCTCCCACTGTCTGCTGGATTAAGTCCTAACACTGAGCCTGGTATGTGACTCCTTAATGTGACCCCACCCTCTTGGCAGGGCCACCCTCCCATATTTTTTTGTTCCAACTAAACTTGTGGGCTTGTGGCTTGTGTCATTAAGGCCTTTCTTCCTCACTTAAATCCTTCCTCAGGAAAGTCCTTTCTTCTTTTCCACATGAGTAGAAAAGGAAAACCTTCTCCCCATTCACAAAGCTTTCTCCCCAGTTCCATATCTGAGGAGAATGCCCTTCTCTGAGCCCAGTTTGGCTCCTGGCAGATGCTGCTTGTGTTGTTACTTGTTTCTGAAGTGTGTATCCTATTTCTAAACTACATTCTAGGTCCCTTATTATAAGTTGAATTTTGTCTCCTCCCAAAATTCATCTGAGAGAGGCATGGAACAGATTCTCTTACACAGCCTCCTGAAGGAACCAACCCTGCCAACATTTTGATCGTGACTTCCAGGCTCCAGAACCACAAGACAGTATATTTCTGTTGTTTAAGCCACTCAGTCTGTGGTACTTCATTATGGCTGCCCTAGGGAATTAATATACTCCTAAAAGGCAGGAGCATACCTCATGTCCCCCACAGAGCTGGCATTTGATAACCATTTCCTCTTGAGACAGCTATAGTGACCAGAAAGTAAGCTCCTTGGGGCAGGAACCAGGGATATTTCTCACTACATACATCACATACCAGCCTAAAAGGGCCCAGAGGACATCTTATTTCATCTGTGTTCCCTGACCACAGGCCTCCCACAGTTCTTCAAGCCCTCTAACCTCTTCCCTAGGAAACTGTAAGATCTTGGACTCCCCCCAGAGGTCTGGTGGGAGAGTATATACAGCTCACAAAGGTCAAAAGAAACAAGTCTGGTACTTTTGGGCCAGGTTCTCATAGCTAAAAGGAATTATTGTGACCCGGGCCTCAATATAGCTATTATTTAAAAGCTGAAGACTTTTCCCTCAAACTATCTACCTTCTATGAGGGTTTAACATCTCCAGGGCCTTCATAGGGGTGGGGTATGGGGGCTTGGGTGTGGGGTGGCACACAGAGAAGTCATAGTCATGAAGGGCCTCATATTCAGACTCCAGTGCCACCGACTAATGAGGTTATACAAGCATTTTCTGTGTTTTTACATGTTAGAAGAGTTTACTTGGAAATGTAAAGATTTCAATATGATGCAATTTTTGAAAAA
>NW_006432447.1:1190627-1202225 GCF_000325575.1 Pteropus alecto
TTTAAATCAGGAAGACTCAACAAATCGAGTAGTCAAAGCCTCTCTCCAACCTTGAGAAGCCTTGAAGTTCCCAGATAGATTTTGGTCTTTTGGTTTTTCTAAAACCAAATGAAAAGTTGACTGCATAGCATGATGCAGACACTCAGTCTCTGTCCTTGTTACCTGTTGAGTCTAGATGCAGATTTAGAATTAGTGACCCTGCAGTCCTTCTCCCCTCAGATGTCATATGGCCCACTGTAAGGACTGTCCCCTGTAGAGTCACCTGTCTTGGAGACACCATTCATCCTCATCCCTACAAGAACTCCAGCCAATTCCTCTGAAAGGATTTTTAATTGAAAATATTCCCAAAGTGTAACTGTCTAAAACAAATGACAACCTGGCATGGTTCTTCTTTTCCTTCTCCCTCTCCCTTTATCATTTCCCTTCCCCTTCCTTCTCTTTCTCCTTCTTCTTTTTCCTTTTTAGTAGATTTTCGAAAATCTACTAGCACTCTCCAGCGGAAAGACGATATGTACATCAGACAACAGAGAAAGGGGCCGGTAAATTTTCTCACTTTACATTTTCATTTGGCTCTTTGGATCATGAGAATTTGTATTTTTCTCTTTTAGTGGGATCTTACAGAGGGAATATAAAGATAATTCAAGGACAAGAAAAAAACCATACAAGAACAGATTAAACTTGAGGAAGAGAAAGTCAAAGGGTGAAGAGCTTCATTACAAGGGCCTGTCACCTTCCACACACTAACTGTACAGAAAAAAAAAAAAAGAGCGAAAAACAAAACAACACAAATTTAGGTTAACTTCCACAAAGAGTTTCCAAAAACTATGCTCATGACACACCCAGTGATCACCTTGTGCTGCCTCTTCATAACTTCGCAATGTTAAAGCTAGAGTGGAATTTAGGAAGCTGTGAGCACAAATCCCTTGATTTGCAGAATAAAATGTTGAGACGCAGGCATCAGGGCACGTGCTGGGACTAGAACCCTGGTTCCCTAACAGTTAGCTGCGAACCTGTAATACCTGGATAGCTTCTTATTTCGTTTAATCCTGCTTAGAGGTTGTATGGAGCTGGTGATTTCTTAAAATTCCCTCTCGAGGACTCAGTTTCTGATTCTAAGTAATGTGCCTAGGAGAGAAGTCTCCAAGCTGAATTTTTCATGTTCTGCTGGCTGCTTATTGCAGACCTATTTCCAAACCAGTCTAGATCCCATACTTGTTTCTTAGCCTGTTGAACACGCCAAAGACTAATTTCTCTGGTGGATATGGCTAAGCTGTTCTGTCTTGGGTGTATGTGAAGTCGTAAGCCACTGAGTTTTTTTTTCCACTTGAATTTTCCTGTTTGAGGCAATTACTTTAGTGGTGGAGACACACAGCCCATGAAAGGAGGAAGTGATTTATACAATGAAGGAAGTGGGAGGAGTAGTTGAAACGACAACAATAAAAATACCTTTTTTCCTCTTCTTTCTTGAAGTAGTTTTCACTGTTACAGCTCTAGATGGCTTTGTCATCTGGTTCAAAGTTGAACTTCCTCTCTGTCTGGCTATAAGAAAAAAAAGATTAAAAACAAAAAGTCAGTTCAAAGCTGTATAATTGGGTTTTTGATACACTTTGCTATTGGCTCTGATCTTGTTTTGATATTGGCTATTTCTTTTTATGTGCACTTCGGACAGAGATATTTTTCATAAACATTGTCAAAATCACATTCACATCAGTTCAGTCCTGACTGTTTTGTGTTTTTCTCCTCAAAGACTTGAGAATAAGCGACCAAGTAGGGCCCCAAGAATTGTCCTGTAAGACCTTGTGCAAATTCTTCTTTACATACACAGCTGCCCTCTATAAAAGTGGCTCCAAATATCTGGGATTAGTGAGAACATAGCAGAGAGGAATACATTTTGGGCATGTTTTTAAAAATGTCTTAGCATATTATCACTGTGGAGTCATCCTGGAGCGTCCTTTTATTTTCTTTTGTAACCCGCATCTCATTCATCAGGAAATGATATAGATGTAGAACCCGACATCCTCTTCTATTACCCTATTCTCACCTGGATAGGCACCTCGCCTGGATGAGAATAGCCTCCCAACAGGCCTCCCTGCCCCGACTCCACCCAGTCAGTTTGCCACACAGATTAAGGAGTCCGTCTCAAACCTAAGTCCTAACTAAGTCCCAATTCCTCTACTCCTTCCTAGGGAACAAGGCCCTTGATCCCTTGG
The DNA here is from genome assembly GCF_000325575.1 of Pteropus alecto. Classification (NCBI taxonomy): domain Eukaryota; kingdom Metazoa; phylum Chordata; class Mammalia; order Chiroptera; family Pteropodidae; genus Pteropus; species Pteropus alecto. The sequence continues at coordinate 1,192,838 of NW_006432447.1, forward strand.
TCCCTGTTACCACCCTGCTTGCTTCTTGCTGCTCCCTGGGGCCTTGGTGCAGGCTGTCCCCTCTGTCTGGAGTATTCTCCCACTTATCTGCAGGCTACTCCCTCACCTCCTGTGTCTGTACACAAATGCTACCTTTTCAAGGAGCCTACACTCAACCACCTATTTGAAATCACACTCCATCCCGTCTTCTTTCCCCAGACCCCCAAATTCGCCTATCTTGCTTTACTTTTTCTTTTTCCATAGCAACCATCACCTTCTAACGAGCTATAGCATGTATATACTTGTTATGCCTTTTAAAAATTGTGTAACATCCCCCACCCTTACACATACACACATGCATGCAAACACCCATGCACACATGTGCACGAGCACACTGCATTTCCACCTCCCGGCTTAGGGACAGTGATCTTTTTTATGTGCTAACAATACTTGGTATCTATTAGGAGAGACACAAGTGCACACACATACACACACATTTGATGAAGGAAGCAAGGAAAGAAGAGTGTTATTACTAAGATTACATTTTACGCATTATAATCATTTAGAAAACAAACCGGTCATTGGATTGGGAGGTATTTGTCCTCTTTGTTACCAAGAGAAATCGACTCTGGCAGGAAGGAGAAATCACTGGAAGCCGGGGACTCATTCAGGAGAGCAGGAGAGGAAACCAAACATTTGAGCCTTACAGAGCAGTTGGCCTCAAAACGCTTTCGCTCTTATAACATCCTAGAGGAATACTGAGCTATGTACTATCTTGTACATTTTGAGGTTGGTATCTAAATTTGAATTTTAAAATTTCAAAGGATGAAACTTCTAGCGTACGGCTAATATTGATGTATAAAAATAAAATCTGTTATATCCTTCTCTTAAACATATCAAATAGAATCTAAATTCCAAGAAATTTGATACTCGCCATCCTCCATTAAAAATTTAAAAATCTCAACCTAAAACATGAGCACATTCTTCTTTAGGGATTGAAAATTTTACATTATTCCCATTTCTTTTTGGGCTTTTTCTTGTATTGCTATTCTACTTACTCTGTAGAATTTTATGTTTGAAAGTCTTTAGAGTTATTCCTATAATACTTCTCTGTAATAAAAATGCTACAATTACAAATATTTAAATTTTAAAAGTTTCTTGGGATCACAGGCTCTAGAGTATTAAAAATATCTTCTGCAGTTATTAATCGACTTTTAGAAGTATACAATTGATTAATACAACATATGTATTTTATACATTTTGATGAATCCTAATTAAATGCAAAAATAAAATTTTATCGAATGCCTCTCTCAGTGGGATGGATAGTACTGTTTTATTTATTTGTTTTTATAATTAAGTCATGTATTCATTAAAGAACATTACTGCTAAACTGAGGCAGACTTCAGCATCGATGCTATTTGTATTTTTCATTGTGATAGTTAATGCTGAGAAATCTTGTTCATACCAATGGGAATGGAATAGGGTTGTCAGATGTAACCTCCCTTGCCCCCCAAATACAGACCACTCCATTAGATTTAAATGTCAGATAAACAAAGAATAATCATTTTAGTTATTATATCACAAGCTTGGCATGGAACATTCTTATAATAAATTATCTGTTTGTTTGTTTTTTTAAATCTACTATTCAGATTTAACTGGGCAATCCTAGAAGTTTTATCACAGTAGTATTATTCAAGTCTATGAACTCCTGAGTTACAGGCTAAAAATCATAGCAGTGGATCAAAAAAAAAAAAAAAGTTTAATGGCCTGTCAGTTGATAACTTGATTACCTCATCCTTCAATTATGTTAAAAGCAAAAATTAGAAGCCACCTAATGTGTAAATAATGCTTTGTTGCTGAGTTATGACACTTAACACTTCCATTAATATTTTGAATTGTCTCTGTTTTTACCACCTAGGGGATACACTCTGTTCAGATACTAGATGGGAGAGAAGTGTGCCTTTCTTTGGCAAAGAAAAACGATGGCTATGACCAAGGATATTAACCACAGGTCTTGAGGTCTTTATGGAAGCTGAGAATCTAGAAAGTTCTTTAAAATCATTCATGCCCTCTCAAACACACCCACTGGAAGTTTTGGTGTACTCTGCGCCTTAGTGCATTTGGGGTGCTATAACAAAATCTCTCAGGCTGGGTGGCTTAGAAACAACAAACATTTATTCCTCACAGTTCTAAAAGGAAGTCCAAGATCCAGCCATCTACAGATTCAGTTTCTGGAGAATCCGCTTCCTGGTTCATAGATGGCTATCTTCTTGCTATAACTTCACAAGGCAGAAGGAGCAAGGGAGCTATCTGGGGTCTCTTTTATAAGGGCATTAATCCCATTCGGGAGGGCTCTGCCTGTGTGACCTAATCATCTCTCACAGGCCCCACCTCCTAATACCATCATCTTAGGGATTGGTACTTCAACATATGAATTTTAGGGGTACACAACAGTCTTTGTTTCAAGCACCTTTGTTTCAAGACAAGGGTTGTAAGGGACAGAGATCAGGGCAGCTCCAGGGGCCTGGCAGGATGAACTAAAGCACAGGTTATTGTGGGCGAGGTGCCAGGTCCCTTGGTTCAAAAATAACAAATAGCAAAGTCCAGCTGGCAGGGCTTGGGTGCCATACTCACTGTGACCAGAAGGGGGCTGGTAATATACTATAATCTTGTTTCTTGCCTCATATGCCTCTTTCTTTTTCACTTATGGCTAGTTCTATTGGCAAAGAAGTGAAATGAAAATGGGAAAACTAATTTGCCTCAGCTCATTTGTCTATCAATCCAGCTCTGAAGGTGAAGAACCTCTTTTAAGTCCCTCTCCTTACTCAAGATCTCAGCAACAACAACAAAACCCACAAGTACATTCCTAAGTTCTTCCCTTCCTCTGAGACTAACTATGACTGTATCTAACATTAACATTCACTTGAACCCTGATTTTTATCCAGTTCAACTGGTGCATTTTAGGTATCCTGCATTCTTTTGGGTAACTGTATTAGTCTGCTCAGGCTACCATAACAAAATACCACAGGCTCGGGGGCTTAAACAACAAAATTTTATTTTTCCACAGTTCTAGAGGCCAGAGTCCCAGATCAAAGTGCTAGCTGATTCTGCTCTTGATAAGAGCTCTCTTCCTGACTTGAAGATGGCCCCTCTTGCTGTGACCTCATGTGGCCTTTCCTAGGTGTGCATGCATGAGCAGAGAGAGAGAGAGAGAGAGATCCTGGGTGGCTCTCTAATAAGGACACTAATTCTATTGCATCAGGGCCCCACTTGTATGGGCTCATTTAAACCTTACTTTCTTAGAGGACTATAGGGGTTCAGAACAAGTAACCCCAAGATGCAACTCTGTGGTATGTGAATTGTTTTAAGCTAAAGGCAATCAGGGCTCTGTGGACTCAAGAGGAACTTCTGCCCCACCTTAATTACCTAGAAGAATTTGAATTAGGGGCCTTGCCCCAGATAACAAATTATCAGAGATAACCTTTGTTTGACCTTTCTATAGAGCAGAGCAAACTACTAATTATAGAACATCTGCTCTTCTTATATCTCACAATGTTCTTCTTCATTTCTGAAGCTCAAGGTGATCCTTAGCTCAGAACGTCATATATACCTCATTTCCCTTTTCCGTCTTTGAACCTCTCACGCATGTGCGGTCTCTGACTCTCTCATGTATGTGGGGTTCTCATACATATCTCTGTAATTAAATTTGGTTATTTTCTCTTGCTAATCTGTCTCATGTCTATTTGATTATTAGACCAATCAAAAGAACCTTGAGGGTTGAGGAAAGTTTCTCCCTTTCCCACAGTCTCCATCTCCAAATACACCACACTGGGGATTCAACATATGAATATTGAGGGGACACAAACTTTCAGTCCATAGCAGTAACATACACACCAGTACAGAGTAAAAGCGCCTTCACCTTCAGAGCTGGTTTGATAGACAAATTAGTTTGTCTATGTTGTTTAAGCCACCGAGCCTGTGGTATTTTGTTATGGTAGCCTGAGCAGACTAATACAGTTACCCAAAAGAATGCAGGATACCTAAAATGCACCAGTTGAACTGGATAAAAATCAGGGTTCAAGTGAATGTCAATGTTAGATACAGTCATAGTTAGCCTCAGAGGAAGAGAAGAACCTAGGAATGTACTTGTGGGTTTTGTTGTCGTTGCTGAGATCTTGAGTAAGGAGAGGAACTTAAAAGAGGTTCTGTAGGTTGACCGTTGACCACTGGGCATGGCCCAGCTGAAGCAGCTTGCACCCTGTCCAAGGGTGCTGTGAAGAATGACAGGGCAGTCATTCTCTGTGGTCAGCTCTGACCTTGGCTTTTTGACTTAAGATTAGGCCTTAATTCCCCTTTCAGCAGAAACCACTTGGAATAACCAGAGTAAGAGATCTTCATGTTTCTTCCCCACATCCTTGTCACTTCTTTACCTTTTTAATCTCACACCTCTTACACCTGCCCACGCCTGCCACACAACTAACTCTTGAAATTGTGCTTTCATATTTCTGACAATTTCTTTAAAAATCACAGATTCACTTCGTTATTTGGATCCTAAAGTTACAATTCAGGACTTCATAAATAGGACCGTGGGTTTTTTTTACTAGAACGTTGGTAAAATAGCAGAGGGACAGTAATATTTTATAGCAAATGTTGTTTTCCAGCTTCCTTTTATATTTTATTGGATTAAGTGAATTTATCAAATTCAACAAATGATCTATATAATTCTGATTCCATGAAAGTTCCTAAATGGGGGATAACAATTATATTTACAAAACTGTTATAGTTATAAGCTCTTTGCACTCATTGCCACTTCCTCACTGCAGATCTTGTGATTCTGGTAGGACTGCCCAGCACAGTGCTCCGCCCCACTCCCATAAGCTGTGTAATCAGTCCTGACCAATCATAATTTACCATACCTAGGCTATAGGGATTGGTCCAAGATGTAGGTATGTGACCCAAAAAGGGCCAGTTAGAGCCTTCCTATGGAATGTGACCCATAGTCACTGGAAGAAAAAGGCTCACACTTTCTAGTTGATTACAAGCATAATGATATAGCCCTGGAACTGCCAGCAGATACATCAACTTGTTGTATCTGCGAGTTGTTTCCGGCTCGTAGGAAGTCTATTTGCACTGGGAGAGCAGGCCAACCCTCGGAAGAGAAGCAGAGTCAAGAGCAGCAAACTCAGGTTCTCCTGATGACATGGTTTGAGGCCCTGAAATCAGCCATTTTGGAAGACAGCTCCACCTGGAGACATCCCAATTATGTGAGCCAATAAAACCCTATGTATCTTTAATTTTGTTTGGGTTGCTTTCACTTTTAACTGAAAGAGTTCTAATTACTATGCTGTACCAGTTTGCAATTGCCGCTGTAACAAATGGCCACAAACTTAGTGGTTTAAAACAATACAAGTTTATTATCTTACAGTTCTAAAGGTCAGAGGTCCGAAATAGATCACAGAGGCAAAAGTCAAGGCATGGGCAGAGCTGCATTCCTTCTGGAGGCTCTGAGGAAGAGTTCATTTGCTTACATTTCCAGAAGCTGGAGGGCACCTACTACATTCCTGGCTCACAGCCCCTTCCTCACATCACTTCAATCTCTTTTTCCATTGTCATGTCTCCTTCTCTCTGACTTTGACCTTTCTGCTTCCTTCTTATAAAGATTCTTATTACACTGGATAAAGATTCTTATTACACTGGACCCACCCAGATAACCCAGGAGAACCCCTCCATTGCAAGATCCATAATTTAATCATATCTTCAAAGTCCCTTTTGCCTTGGAGTTAACAGAATTACAGGTTCTAAAGATTAAGACAAAAACATCTTTGGGGGTCCATTACTCTGCTCCCACACATATTCCAGAAGAAAAATCTCCATTGACCACTGGGAAGGTTATTTTCAACCACAAAGCAAAGTTTCCTTCTATTAGGTGGCCCCAACGCTGTTTAGGGCCAAGTTCCCCAGCGCTTACCTTGGAGTGGCTGAGGGGGCATCCTGGAGTCCGGTGAGGTTGTGGCCAGCTGGTCTTTCCTCTGCGTCTCCACATACTCTGCTAAAGGTCTGAGAAGGGCCAGAGCTCCGGAACACTGCAAGTAATTGCCATCAAGGTGCAGCTTGCTGGGGAAGGGGCCAAATATACCGTTCATTTGATGTCATATATCGCTTCCTCAGATTTGGGTTTGAGGTCTTTACGTCATAAAATAAAATAATGATAGTAGATCTAGTTATAAAATAATAAATAAAGTCTACAGCCATGCTACCCTGAACAAGCCTGATCCTGTCTGATCGGAAGCTAAGCAGGGTCAGGCTTGGTTAGTACTTTGATGGGAGACCACCTAGGAAGACCAGGTGCTGTAGGCGTAAAAAATTAAAAAAATAAGAGATCGTAAACTGACAAGGTCCTTGCAATCTGTGAGGTCAATCAAGGGTTGCCCCGCCTAAATAAATAAATAAATAATAAATAATTAAATAATCATGATACGTAATAGACCAGGCATAAAAAATAGACCTAGTGACCATGTTAGCTGGCCAGAGACATGCGTTTGGCATGACACTGTTGATTCTCAAATGTAGCCAAAGGATCTTTCTCTTATAATTAAGCAAAAGAAAACAAAAATAACTAGAAGAGAAAGAGAGATGATTAGAAACATAATGAAAAATCAGGGGAACTTATGGGCTGGTAGTCTCTGTAAATAAGCTGGTTTTATAACTCAAGACAGAACAGTGCCAAGATGTGGGTTGGGGAGCAGGGTTGTCTCTCACCAAATGGCACTCTGGCTTATGACCGAGCCCAACCTCTGCCCACTCTGCGGCCCCAGACCGCAGTAGCGTAGACTGAGGTCTTGAAGCCTTTGGTTGTGCTCCAGACCTGAGAAAATACTCTCAATTTCTTCATTTTCAAATCTAGAAAGAAATGACAGGAACAAATTTGTAATTTAAAATCTATGTCGCCCGCTGGATTGTTAATTTTGGGGCACTCCCAGGGAAGCTAGAGGCACTTTTGCTGATCTTCAGTTGGGGTGGCTGGGCTGACCGAGGTGGGGCAGCCTGCATGTGGAGGAAGGGGGACCTGGAGTCTGTCTTCTGGGCAAGGGGAGCAGAGGATGGTTTGAAGTACCCATTCAAGGGAGCAGATGGAGAACAAGCTCCGAACCTGAAGGCGGGAGAGATGGCCCTGTTGGCAGGGACGGAGGAGTCTGGGAAGACTCCAGCAATACCAGGACTCCGTAAGAGGGGACCTTTTAAAGTGCATCGAGAGCAAGTTCAGAAAAGTTCAACCTCTTGGCTCTCCTCTCATGGCCCTACACTATTTCTCACCTTGTGTTGCACAGTCCTTACAGTTTGCAAAGTGAAACCATGTGCACTGTCTCATTCATGCCAGCAATGAATTCGTTAATTCATTCAACAAGTAATTACAGAGGGCCAACTACCATGGTGGGTGTTGGGATGTGCAGCTGTGCCCGGGAAAGGAGGGCACACTGCCTGGTGGACTTCACAGCCCATTGGGGAAGACATGAGGAAAGAACTCCAGTGCCCAGAAGCTAATAACCTGCAATTTTACCAGTGTTGAGGTCTCGGTAGTGATTCCCAACCACCCAACACTGACGACTCTAGTTGGCTTAGCAGCAGCAGGATTTCAACTGACAATTAAATTAAGCTTCTTCCTGAAGATGGCAATTCCTTCTTTCTTCCTTCTCTCTTCCCAGCAGCACAGGTCTCTGGAACCAGTGCGAGAGCTATGGTCTAGAGGGGTCTCTTAGCAGTGGGGCTGATTCTGCCCACTGCAGTGTGGGAAGCTGGGGAGGCTCCCAAGCCGATCCCGCAGCCCCTGCACGATGTCCGAAGGACTCCGCCTTTTGCTGCCCTGTATTAGGAGACACTGACTGAGGCTCCTCCAGCATTTCAGAAACCTGAAGACACTCCACAGAATGCTCCTTCTCCCCAGCTCTTGCCGAAGGACTTGTCCACTGTCACCACCGGGGCGCTCGTTTTTTAATGGGGCCTTTGTGTTCCTGTGGTGCCACTTCTCAGGCATGAATCATCTCTTTCACTTCACAGTCCATTGGCCTGTTGAGTACAAGGCACCACCTGGCTCCATGAAAAGAGTCACAAAATCATAGATTTGTGAAGTAGGAAAGATCATCTCATTATAGATCACAGAGGTTACATGACCTATACCCCAGCTTACACAAGCAGTTTGAAATTATTTATGGGTGGTCAATTATAGACCCCAAGCAATCTAGAAGCATGGATCAGAGGTGGGGTCTGATTCAGACAGCTGGATTCACATCTAGGCTCCACCCCTAATTGTTGAATGGCCTTGAACAAGCCAGTTAATCCCCCTGAATCTTTCCTCATCTATAATCAAGGGATAGAAATGAGATATAATTATCATTATGTATCATACATCTCTATGTAATGGCACATATTAATCTATTATTGGGAGAATTAATGAGATAATTCACACACTGTGTTTGACACACAGTAAGCATTGAAGTACCATTAGCTGGTATTATTATTATTATTATTACCATTATTATTATTATTATTATTATTATTATTACAAGGAGCTGAAAAGAGGCATTTTCTTATTGATATTCAGGATAATACCCTACAGAAAATAAAGAAAGCTGTAGGGACATTCCAGTCATCTTCACAGGATTTTTCCCCCAGTTTTCTTCCCATCCCCGTGGAGTCTGATTTTGAGAACCCATTCTTGGGAGTGCCGGGTGAGGGTGAGATAATTCACACACTGTGTTTGGCACACAGTAAGCATTGAAGTACCATTAGCTGTATTATTATTATTATTATTACCATTATTATTATTATTATTATTATTATTATTACTCCCCGACACTCCCTGACACGCTGGTGTTCCAGCCCTCTGAAGGACTTGCTCTGCTCTTCTCCAGCACCATACCTTTCCTCCCACCTTTTCTCCTGGTGAATACTGACTCGTCACCTAGGGAACTGTGGTTTCCCTCATCCAAAAACTACTGCTAAAACTTATATGGACACTTTTTGTGATATTCAGATTTCTACCTTGCATTCTTTATGATCAAGAGCACGTCTCCTCTCCTCTATATACCAAGGACTCCCTTAGACAGCAGCATTCCTTCTATATATTTGTGTCTTCCTTAGCAATGAGCACAGTGTCTTGCACAGACTGGCCTTTGACAATTATTTGTTGAAAGAATTAATGAATGAATAGACTTTTTTGAGAACCCTAACATTTACTCAGAAACTTAACTCCAAGGAGGTTTTAGAATGTTCCCTTTCAGTCATGACTCAATGAGACACAAGGAAATGGGACATTGTCCTCCCCTGCCTCCCCCAACTGACAGCAGTAAGAGCCTTGAAGGAACTCCACATTCCAGCCTTACTTGCAATAATCGAGGACGAGAGAATGCAA
>NW_006432447.1:1202263-1211358 GCF_000325575.1 Pteropus alecto
CATCTTGCAATCAGTGAGTTCTAGGCTGGTCAGTGGGCAGGTGGGGTGCCCCTTCAATTCCAGAAACAAAGCCTGAGAACGCAAGTAAAGAAGTGTGTACGCAATAGAGACTAGCATGCTCTGTGCTTTCACATGTTACGTAAAACTCAATTATGTTAATTACCTCAGCATTTTTGCCTCTGAGATAACTTTCTAATTACCCGAGAAGAAAGTGGCATGAAAAGAAAATAACTTCCCTTTAAGATGAAGACTCATTGAAGAATGATATGGGAAACACCGAGCTTTATGATGAGATAAGATATATCGTAGCATATTTTTTTAAATGGTATTATGGGCTGAATTGTGTCCTCCCTCTCGATTCATACAGTGAAGTCCTAACCCTTAGTAGCTCAGAATATGACTGTATTTGGAGATAGGGCCTTTACAGAGGTAATTAAGTTAAAATGCGGTCATTAGGATGAGTCCTAATGGAATCTCACTCGTGTGCTCATACAAAGAGAAAATTTGGACACAGAGGGAAGACCATGTGAGGGCCCAGAAAGATGGCCAGTTACAAGTCAAGGAGAGAGGCCTCCGAAGACACCCACCCTGCTGACACCTTGAGCTCAGGCTTTTAGCCTCCAGAACTGTTAGAAAATAAATTTCTGTTGTTTAAGCCACGCAATCTGTGGTACTTTGTAATGGTAGCGGGAGAAAATTAATACAGATGTTGATATTCTGACCAACATATTTTCTTCTCCTATGGTTGTGTTCTTTTTAGGAGAGACGTGTTACTGTTCCAATCCTAGAATTAGATAAAAATTATGAGTTAAATTATCTCATAAACGATTTATATTCACAATTATAGATACTATTAGGATTTAGAGGTCTGCTCAGAAGTAGACTGTGAAAATTCAGCAACTAGGTGCCTCTCATGTTGAAGCAGCCGGACTGGTGGCAACACGTGGGCATTTGGATCCGTCTCAAGTTCTCTCAGTTCCTGAATGGAGGGGGTCAATAGCAAGGTCATTTCTTGTGGTAACAAATGATACCAGTCACGGTTAAATTTCTACCTAACTGACAGGAAAAGGGTATTTAAAGCTACAAATCACGAAGGCCACCTTTTAGCAATTAGAATCACCACGACCTGAGGATTCCTTCAGTTCCGAATTTAAGCCTAAAAGAGGCTTTGGTGAGGTTTGGAGGATTTGGGGTTTTTTGAGGTAATGACACGTCGGTCAGAGATAGGATTCCAAATTATGCTTTGGCTGAGGATAAAAAAGCACTTGCAACCTTAACTACAGAGCTGGGGCCTGAGGCCTCCGTAAGGAGAGAACGCCTACTTTGAGGGCTGGATTGGATTGCTCAAGCTGTGTTTCTGACGGAGGAGCCAGTGTGGCACTTCACTGGCAAACTAATGTTGGTCTGTGCAAAACAGGCTCTGGACTGGGTCCTGAAGATGTTTACCAGTGGTTTGCAGGGTCCCTCTCCGAGGCACCAGCACTGCTATGGCCAAGACCACAGCCATCTATGATAAAATTTCCAGCAACCTCCAGATTACCACGAGGGGTCCTTTTTAAAGAACAGTTAAGGATCACTTTTAACATGCAGGGACAGCATTCTTGTTTTGGCTTGAATGGATCGAGTATCCTGACCGAACCTTTGAATAAAAACAACTAAAAATTGTGGTTACACGATTCAAGTATTTTTTAAATTTATTTTCAAATTGTGGTCAAATACACATAACATAAAGTGTACCATCTTTACCATTTTAAAGTGTATAGTTCAGTGGCATTAAGCGTATTCGCATGGATGTGTAACCCTCACCACCATCCGTCTCCAGAACTTTTTTCACCTTGTAAAACGTAAACTGTTCCCATCCAACACTAACTCCCCATCCCTCCTCTCTTCATCCCCTGGCAGTCACCATTCTACTTTCTGTCTCTATGCATCTGAGTACTCTAGGCACCTCATATAAGTGGAATAATACAGTATTTGTCCTTTTGCGACTGACTTATTTAACAGCATAAATTCCTCAAGGTCCATCCATGTTGTAGCACTTGTCAGAATTTTCTCTCTTTTTTTTTAAGGCTAAATAACATCCTATTGTATGGATAGATCACATGTTGTCTATCCATTCATCTGTCAATGGACACTCGGGTTGCTTACACCTTTGGATAAGTGCATAATGTTGCTATGAACATGATTGTACAAATGTCCCTTTGAGACCCTGCTTTCAATTCTTTTGGGTGTATACCCAGAAGTGGAATTGCTGGATCATATGGCACTTCTATTTTTAATTTTTGAGGAACTGCCATAATGTTTTCCATAGTGGCTGAACTTTATATTCCCAGCAATAGTGAACAAGGGTTCCAATTTCTCCACATCTTCATCAACATATTATTTTCTGGATTTTTTTCATGTAGCCATCCTAGTCAACATGAGGTGGTATCTCATTGTGGTTTCCATGTGCATTTCTCTAGTGATTAGTGATGCTGAACATCTTTGTGTGTGTATTTATCGGTCACTTGTGTATCTTCTTTGGAGAATGTCTATTCAAGTCTTTTGCCCATTTTAAAATCAGTTTCCTTTGTTGTTGTTGTTGTTGTTGAGTTGTAGGAGTTCTTGATACATTCTGGATATAATCCCTTATCAGATATATGGTTTACAATCATTTACTCCCATTTTGTGGGTTGTCTTTCACTCTGTTACGTTCTTTGATGCACAGAAGTTTTAAATTTTGATGTCTAATTCCTCTAGTTTTTGTTGTTGTTGTTGCCTGTGCTTTAGTGTGATATCCAAAAAATCACCACTAAATCTAATATCATAAAGCTTTTTCTCTATGCTTTCTTCTAATAGTGTTAAAAATATCTTTTAAAAAATGTGTTGATTGACTGGGCACTTACTGAAGAATACCCAAAGGTCAATGAATGAGAAGGTAGGAACCTAGAGTAGGGTTCTGACACTAGCTTTCCCTTTGAGAGCATCACTAAAGCAATAGATAGATACACATCACTTTGGGCTAGTGGTACTTCTAGGAAGTAAATGGGGGGAGAGAAGTGAGATGAAGCTTTAGCTGTTGTATGTGTAAAATCTGCAATTTTTATTCCCTAAAAAAGCATATTTCATGATGGTGGATATATGGATTTCAGTGCTATTATTTTTGCACTTTTATATGTTTCATTCAAAAATACTTTTTTTCAAAGAACATCTTGGAGCATATTGGTCAACAACCAAATGAATTATAGCTGGAACACATGATACAATATACTCGTATTCAATTTCAAGGTTAACTGAATAAACATTTTAAAAATGCATGACTCACAAGTCTGGCAACCTCTGGGTTGCTCAGTTGAAGGCCCCAGATGCAGATCTGCTTCCCCAGCGTGTAACACTCCTCTTGAATTGTCATGAGCAAAGGTTCCAAGGAAATCGGTAGGATGCTTGGCAGGGGGTCATCGGGTCTTACAAGTACAAACTGGAGTGTAAGAAAAAAACTACAGGTGGACATCATAAAAAGACATTCCTTCATCTAAATATGTGGATATTTATTAGGCAATTGTCAAGAATATTGTCATTAGGCAACATTAGAAGAACATTGAAGATAGTTTTAATTTTGGAACAGGTATGTATTGGGGTATTAATTCAACACAAATTTATGAATTTCCTGCCATATTCAAAGCTCCATGAAAAGTCTTACAGGGCAGAAGTTTTCACAGCAGGTTACTAGCCATTATTAGGTCAGGAAATCAATCTAGTGGATGGTGACCAGAATTTTTTTTTTCTTTAATGAAATAGGAAAGAAGAGAAATTATCTGAGTCTATCTTATGCAGTTAAGAATCATTATCTCTCGAGACTTTTATTTTAATGATATTTAAAATCAAAATGGAGACCCAACCGGCAGCCCACCTAACATAAACAGCCCTTATGGCCATACTGATTCACACGGGTCCTTACATACCGGGTCATGATGTTAATTGTATTTCTGATGGTGATTGTAATTTAAAATGTTTGGAAAACATTGCTGAAGGGATTATAAATTTGAACAAGGTTTATGATTAACCCTTATGATTTAGTAAGGAAGGCTAATTGTAAGAACTGTAGTAGTAAGAAAATAAATTAGTGATTATTTTATTACACAAAAGATGGCTCTGGGAAGCTTCTCCCTTGGGATGAGCAGGGAGATGTGTGGGGGAGCCCAGAGAGCAGCCTTAGGTAAGAGAAGGAATTAGAAAGACTTAGGAGGGCAGATGGGAAAGAGAGGAATAGAGGAGGGAGAGAGGGAGAGGCTGGAGGGACAAGGTGGGAGAGGGAGGGGAAATGGCTGCACCGGAAGTGGAAGTTCAAGTGGAGGAGAGAGATGGCTAGAGAGGCACTTTAGGAGGTTCTTTTTGTGTGGGGTACAATGTAATCATCCTCCCACCCCACCCCCCAAAAAATTCAGAAAAGGTATGAGTGGGATGGATTTGGGTCAAAGCCACCTTCAAATAATGACCCCCCTTTTTTTTCTTAAGTACTTGTCTCTATCTCATTTTGTTTAATTTGTTGTTTTGACTGGCATTCTGCATTTTAGGAACTCAGCAAATGTTTGATTATTAAAAATACAGACTATCTTTCTGGGCTGGTGATAGAAAAGTTGTAAAGTTGGCCAGTGTGTCTTTGGGTGCTGGACTCCCCCTTCCGGTCTATCAGAGGCTCCTTCCCAAGAGTTGACCATCTAGTTTCAGTGCTGGCCTCTCTTCTTTTCCCCTCACATTCAATCCCTAGATGTAATCTCAGAAAAAATATGACATGGGAATTTTTCTTTTTTTGAAATCCGGTGCTTCTGGAGTCAGAATTATGTGCTTGCTGACCTCACTCCAAGTAAGATGGGAGGCATGGTGATGCAGGTCTGGCCTGATGACACGGACACATAAGCTGTCAAGGAAAGGAAACATTTACTCTGCGTGGGAAAGGGGCTGCCGGATGCTGGGGAGCGAGGTTCTGCAAAATGATGACAAAAGTGGTGCTTTTGAGCTGGGCTTTCCGGATGTAGAGTGGGAGGAGGGGCAGATGGGCCATTCCAGATGTAAAGTGGTATGTGAAAAGGCAGGCCTGTCGGAAGGACTGGGATGGGTAGTTTTGGTGGTGGGAGCGGCAAAGCAGAAGTGCCGACGGAGTTGGCTCTTGGTCAGACCCAGGCGTTGAACTTCATTCGGGCAGGAAACATCACCAGTTCTGGGCTTGAGAGGACTGAGGACCCATGTTCCTTGGGGGTAAACCCTAGTCAGTTCATTTCAGAGAAGAATGAGGAAAGGAGACCATTCACTCACCTTCCTGAGAATCTGTTCATTATTGATGCTAGTTTTCAAGTCCCTTCTGATGGCTGGACACACGGATGTCTGAGTCTGTGCACAATACTTCTCATATGTTTTCAGGAACTTTCGAAGAATTGCAATGATGGGCAGGGGTGGTCCTTTCATTTTTCGTTTTCCTTCCTTTTCTCTTGGCATTGTCTTATAGTGTTAGATTCCACCTGGATTCTGAAAACAGTAACTTGCCCTGAAAGCCAACACCAAGATATCTTTTTAAAGAGCAGACCGCACTCTAAAAATTGGCAAATATTGCTGCACACCCTTCTCTGAAAATCTTAAAGTGTTTCATTTATCTTAAAATTAGAGTGAGGAATTAAGATAGAGACAGTTGAGTGGAATTGTTCAATTTCTAATTTCTGTATTTATGGATCCATGTTCTTTTTTTTTAGATTCTTTAAACTGGGGGCAGTCCTCATGGAACTCAATTATAAAGGAACACATTTAACATTAATAGTGGGTATTAAATATTACCAAGGACATATTGATTTAAAAAATAGCACAATTCTCTTTATAGACATAACTCTAACCAGGCAGTATATCACAGCACTTAAGAACACAGGCTTTGAAGGAGAGCAGACCTGGATTTTAGTCTTGTCTCTACCACTTGACTAACTGGGTGGCCTTAGGTAAGTTATAGTGTTTCTTCAAATATCTATCTCCCCATCTATACAATGGATTTTTGTTGTCATAAGGATTAAGCGAGATAAGTTTATCAAGCACTTAGAGCAATGCTTGGCACATAGTGGAAGAGCTCAATAAACTTTATGGTTATTATTAATGTTATTATTATGATTCTGCTGGCCACAGGAAGTCACTCAATCAGTACTGACTTTGTCCTTTAAATTACCCAGTCCTGAAGAGTCCCTCCATGTGATAATGTAAGGTAAAGGTTGGGTGTCTGAACGAGGTTCACAGAGACAATGGTTAATGGGAATTATTAGAGTTTTCCTGTTGGGAAAGGTTGCAGCTAGAGACTGTCCAAAATGTTTATTATCTTATATCAAAAGGGGCTCTCCTTGTTAAATCTAGGCCTGGTGGAGCATCCCAAAGAAACTGGACTGAGATAGGGGCCATTGAGAAAAGCATATAGCGAAAGGAGTATCACTTCTTTTCCATCTGCTTGACTGCAGCAGCCCTGGTTCGCCTCCTTAGGACTGTTCTCCACCCAGTTGCCAGAGTGATGTTTTTCAAACATAAATCAGATCACGTGACTCTTCTGCTTAAATCTCTATAGTGGTTTCTATTACATTTATCTTTACTGAATTTTATGTATGCTTATTCCATCAGTTAATGAGAGCGGTATAACAATGTGACTTTGCCTATTTCTGCTATTAATTCTATACATTTTTGTTTTATATAGTTTGAAGCTACATTATTAGGTGCCTACACATTTAGAACTTATAATCTTCCTGGGGGATCTACCCTTTCATCATTCTTTGATATCCTTCTTTATCTCTAGGAATGTTTTGTATCTTGGAACCACAGTTCCCAAACTGTGTACTGAGGTGCTTGGAGGCACTGCGAACTTACAGGGCACTTTATAAATTTTCAAGGGAAAGTTAGCAACCTCTGTTAGAAGACATGCGAGCTACACGAAGTTAGTTCACGGTTTCAAATCAGATCACACTTGTATTAGTATCCTACTGCTGCATAACAAATTATCCCAACATAAGTGAAAAACATTTTGGAAAGAGAGAATGAACTCAGCAGAATGTAGACACTCAGGTACTGGGGTAAGAGAAAATCACAGTATTATATAGCTTTCGTTGGAACTTGACAGATTGTCTAATCCAGGGAAGCCATCACTAGGATGCCCAACTGTCTCAGGGCTTTGAGTGCTTAAACCTGGAAAGTAATGGGCAAACCAGGATGGTTATTCACCCTACCACCCCTACCACCCATGGCCATCACCCAGCTGTCATCTCAGAATTCTGCTCACGGCTATGCTCCATGAAGCTGCTGCAGAGCAAGCAAACTTGGCAGGTACTCCAAACCTATTTGCTGTCTCGGACCTGCTCTGACTTTTTGTTTTACACATAACAAAAATGAGGCTCAGGAAGAGAAAGAATTGACTTGCCCTGGCTGCAAACATGAGTGGGGTTGCTAACTCCCATGACTGATTTTTGTAAGCATCCCAGGTGACGCTTATCATCGGGCAAGTGGCAAACACTGGCATGGCACCATAGGAGACTATGGGGTGGGGCGGGGGTAGCCCAGAGGAACCTGTTTGAATCCCATATCTGTTAATTATTAGAAGGGTGATTATGGGTAATCAACTTCGCTTCCCCAAACTTCATTTTCTTCATCTGTAAAAAGGGCGGGAATATTACCTCTTTGGCATTTGTGAGCATTAAATGAGATAACAAACCTAAAGCTTTTTCTTCAGTAACATGGGATGATGATGATGATAAAGAATCGTTATGAGTAACAATAAGTTAATACAAGACGGATGGTCAGAACAGAGCCTGGTGAGTAGTAAATACTCAGATGAGGCATAGCAAGGTTAAGTGACTTGCCTAAGAGCGAGAACAGAGCCTGGCGAATAGTAAATACTCAGATGGGGAACCTGAGGCATAGCAAGGTTAAGTGACTTGCCTAAGAGCAGGCACTAGTTAAGCGGTGCAGCTGGGATTCAGTTTCAGACAGATGACACCAAAACCCAAATTTTTAACCATTCTGAGGTACTACCCGTAAAGCATATTTATGGACTGAATGTTTGCATTCCCCCAAATTCATATGTTGAAGTCCTAACAGCTATTGTGAGGGTATTCGGAGATGGTGCCTGTGGTATATAATTAGGATTAGATGAGGTCGTGAGGGTGGGGCCCTTATGTTGGGATTAGTGCCCTTATAAGAGACACTAGAGAGCCCATTCCTTCCCCTCCCCCTCCTTCTCTTTCTCCTTCCCTCTCCAAGCTGTTGAGGTGACCACAACTTATTCGCCAAGAGAAAAAGCTGCAAAATGAAACCTTCCTTACTGGCATTTTGAATTTCCCAGACTCCAGAACTGTGAGAAAGAGATTTCTGTTGTTTAGGCCACCCAGTTTATGGCATTTCATAATGAGGGCTAGAGCTAAGACAGGTAATACACAACATTACTGTTCACAATATGAAATATTTCTAACTAGCCTTTTCTGGATACGTACAGAAACACAAAGTATACACACAGACATATGTTCTATAAATACTCTCTTAGGACCCTCCTAAATCTTGAGTTTTTCAGGTAATATTTCATCACAAGAATTTATTTCTTTATGTCATTCCCATGTACCCTAACTGAGTGACCCAGGTTAGCAACTACCTAGGTTCTCAACGCCAGCACTGATTAGCTGACTCATTAATGTGTATTTATTGGAGGCCTGGGAGTAGGGGCCTCATCCTATTCTAGGTTTTCTTCTCTCATCTGTGAAGCTCTTGGAGATGGGACAGGGGGGGTGGGGGGGGTGGAAGGGGTGAAAGCAGGGATGAGAGGGCCCTGCTTCTGGAGAGGAGGGGGAGAAGAGCCCCGCCTGAGTGCCCTGCTCACCCAGCTCCGACAGCTGCGGGGTCCCCATCAGAGTCCCAGGGGACAAGGAGAAAGAGGGCGAGGGGTGGCTGCATTCCGCTCCTCGCTCCAGGGCTCCCGATGCAAGCAACCATTTCAATACATTCCGGAGAGAATCCTGACTACCCAGCCGAGGCCGGGACACCACTAGCTGAGGGGCGCGGGGCGCCCTGCCCTGGGCAAGTCCGGGCGGGAGAATGCGGGGTACCTGGGGTGG
>NW_006432447.1:1211495-1244824 GCF_000325575.1 Pteropus alecto
GCACGATCTCGCCCGGGTCGCAGCCCTGTCTGGAGCAGCGAACAGGGGTCACACAGTTCGGGGGGCACGCGCCTCGGCCCCAGTCTGCGCCCCGCACTCACCCGGGCGTGCACGGTGCTT
This sequence comes from Pteropus alecto, assembly GCF_000325575.1. Lineage (NCBI taxonomy): Eukaryota > Metazoa > Chordata > Mammalia > Chiroptera > Pteropodidae > Pteropus > Pteropus alecto. The sequence continues at coordinate 1,211,616 of NW_006432447.1, forward strand.
GCGTCCCTCGTTTGGACGGCTTCCCGCGTGGGTCCCGCGCCATGGAGACGGCAGCGAGGGGCGGTCACAGCGAGGGGCGGAGGCTGGAGGACGGCTGTGACCCGAGGGACCGGGCGCGGAAGGGGGAAGAGTCGGGGCCGGGGAGGAGGCGGCTGCCAGAGGCAACGTCGTGGCCGAGCTCGTCGGGCTGAGGCTCTGAAAAGCCCTGGTGTCCTTGCTACGGGTCAAGCTTGTCTAGAAGGGGACAGACGTCGAGGACCTGTATCGTTAGTCATCGGTGGGGCATCGAGCGACAGAGGTCTCCGAAAGTTAGGTGCCTTAGCCTGTTGCCCACGCGCGCAAGGTCATCTGTGGCCCGCAAGGTCAGCTGTGGCTCGCACAGCCCCTGACTCGGTTTCTAGTGGCGGTTACATCCTGCGGCGACAGGCGGATGCTGCGGGGAGCGGACTCCCCTCGCGAGAGAGATTTCGCTTTGAGGCTTCCCCGCTCCCCAATCCCAGCAGGAAGGGGGCGCCAGGACAGAGGAGGCGCCTCAGCGCCCAGGCCTGTGGAGTTTTTCCGGGGAATACTGAGGAAAGAGGTGCAAAAGCAGTTGCTGCTCTCAGACGACGTGGATGTGGGGAGCAAAAAGTGGATTTTAAGAAATCTTGCTGTGGGCAGTGGCTTTGGGGCCTGTAAAATTTCAGAGTTCCGGAGCGGAATAAAAGCGCCTCCCCCGCTCCAGATATCCATGCCCTAATCCTGGAAACCTGTGAACATGGTTATTTCTTTTATAACTGGAAATTGATACCTTTTGATCCTCTTCTCCCATTTCCGTTCCCGCTCAATCTGCACCTCACCCCCGCCCCCTTCCCGCTACCTGGCAACCACCCTTCTGTTCCTTGTTGTCTATGAACTCCGGTTTTGTTTGTTTTTATTTAGATCCCACATATAAGTGAGATCATACAGAACCTTATAGGACAAAAGCGACTTTGCAGAAGTGATTAAAGTTTCAGGCCTTGAGGTGGGACTGTGATCCTGGATTTTCTGGGTGGGGCCAATCTAATCACCTGAGTCTGAAAACAGGAAGCTGGGAAAGTTCCCCTGCTGTGGTCAGAGAGACAGGAGAGGAAAGGTCAGAGGGATGCAATGAAGATGCTACTCGCTGTTGCTGGCCTAAAGATGGAGGAAGGAGGACATGAGCCAAGGAATGTAGGCAGCCTCTGGAAGCTGGAAAAAGTGTGGGAATGAATTCTACCCAAACCTCCATAAAGAAACCCAGCCCTGCCGACAGCTTGATTTTAGCTCAGGGAGACTCATGCAGGACTTCTGACTTCCGGAACTGTCAGATAATAAATTATATATAGAATAGGCTCTTAATGAATGTTTAATGAAAGAATGAATAAAAATTTTTTTGAAATACACTAAGTCACAGCCAACTGCCAATGGAAAATAGTCTTTTAACTCTTCCAGGGCTGGCTATAGTTTTATAAGTGTATATTATAAACTGCCCAACTCTCTCATTATCGTGCGAAAGCAGTAGCCATAGATAATATGTAAACGAATGAATGTGGATATATTCCAAGAAAACTTTATGAACACTGAATTCAAATGTCATATAATTTTCATATGTCATGAAATGTTATATTTCTGTTGATTTTTTTTCAGCCATTTAATAATGTATAGGATAGCTATTATCAACAAAAACAGAAAATAAGTTCTGACGAGAATGTGGAGAACAGTGAACCTTCCAGCACTGTTCGTGGGAATGTAAATTGGTGTAGCCACTAGGGAAAACAATATGGAAGCTCCTCAAAAAATTAAAAATAGAATGACCATACAATCCAGCAGTTCCACTTCTGGTAGTTATCTGAAAAAAACTAAAAACACTAGCTCAAAAAGATATATATATACCACCATGTTCATTGAAGGATTATTTACAACAGCAAAAATACGGAAATAATCTAAGTATCCAAGGCTGGAAGGGGACTTTAGAGAAGTTAAAATGGCCACACAAGCATTTGGTGGGATGTGGTGGGATTTGGAGCTTCGAAAAAGACAAGTGTTCCAGACCCATAGCGTTCTGAGTTCAATTCCTGTCTCTCCCACTTGTTAACTTTGTCATTTTTGGTACATAACTCACCTGCTCTGAGCCTCAACTTCCCACTTTTAATTTGTAGATTGAAATGAGAAATTTAAATCATTTATTCAATTAAAATAATTACTTTTTTTAAAAAATGAGAGATTGAGCCTGTGTGGCACTTGATAGGCTCAAAAAACAGTAGAAATAATTCTTCCAAGAGAAGAAATTTTAAAGAATTGTTACAAAGCGGCTATAATAATTTTAAAGACTTAAAAATACTTCTTAGAGTGTAGTGCTACAGACTGTTTTGAATCTTGGATCTGCCTGATACTCCTTAGGAACTTACTTCATCTCCCTCAGACTTAGTTTCTTGTTCTGTAAAATGGGTCCAATAACATCTACTCACCAGATTATGAGCATTAAATAAAGATGTTTGTAAAATACTCATCTTGGCTGATAAATGCTCAACTTATGGATTATTAATACCACCATCACTATGAAATAGATAACATCTCTTCATTCCCTGCCCCTTAGACTGACAAACTCACACACCTTCGGCCCCTGAATATCCTTTCTCTCTTCCTTGCTGTCGGCAGTTCTCCACAAAAGTCTGTACGTTTCCAACTCAGCCAGAAAGACCAAGGACTCTAGCACTCTAGCAAAAATGTAAGTAGTTTCTCCAAGAAACAGTCAGAATTGCCAGCCCACTTTTTTAAACATCACTGACGTATTATTGACATACGATAAACTGTACATCTTGAAGTGTACAATTTGATAAGTTTTGACATATATAATCACTTAGAAAACCATCACCACAATCAAGAAAATGAGCATATCCGGCACCCCCCACCGTTTCCTTGTGCCCTGCAGCCCCTCCCCACAGATAACCACTGATCTGCTTTCTGTCACTGTAGATTAGTTTGCAGTTTCTATAATTTTATACCAATGAAGCACACAACACATTACTCTCTTTGCCCAGCTTCTTTCACTCAGAATAGTGACTTTGAGTCCCACCTCTGTTGTTGGATGTATTAGTAGTTCTTCTCAGTGAATGTTCCAGTGTTGGGACATACTGCAGTTTGATGATCCATTCACCTGTTTATGGACATTTGGGTTGTTTTCACTTTTTGCCAGAAGCCCTCCATACAAGTTTTTGTGTGGATATGTTTTTGTTTCTCCCAATCCAGTCTTAAAAACCAGTAATGCTGGTCTTGTCCAGCCTTTTTCTTAAGAACGTAGAATCAGTGGATGCACCCTGCATTTGGGTCAGACTCTTGTCATTTAGGTTTTTAAAAGGGCTGTTCTCTGCACTCAGTCATCACAGGACACAGAGCGCCCCATTTTCTTTCATATTATGCACATGAGCCACTTAGGTCAGTAGGAATTTTAGGCAGGAGGTTTACGGCGGCCCCTGTAGGGATCTGTACTTAGGGATTCCTCCCGAGGGCCTGGCTCCAGATGAGATCCAAGGCCTAATCAGTCTGCAGCTGCTCCTAGCTTCTCTGCTCCCCTACGATGCAGAGAAACAAGGGGAAACTGAGGCACAGAAAAAGCAGTATCATTTGAGATGGTTGGGCGAAGGTGCCCTCTGCCAGGCGGCCTTCCCTTTCCCACTGGCCTGACCTTGTGTTTTATTGAGACACAAGACGCCTAGAGTGATGTCACCTAAAAGCAAGGATTGACACTTTGGAGTCTTCTTAACCAGAAGGAACTGTCTACATTATTTATCAATTAACTCCTCGCTCCTCCTCAGGGGCAGTGCTTTAGCACCAGGGTTCTGTAATCACGTACGAAATATCTCCGTTATCATGATGCTCACCCCAAAATAAATAAATATCAGCACGCCCACAGATGTTTCCTTATTTGCCAAAGAAAAAAGAAGATAAACACAGTTATTGTGACTCACAATATTTGTGTAAAAGGCACCACACTAGAGCCTTCCTAAGTCCTCCCAACAATAATATTTGGGGAACTTTAATTTTTTATCTCGGTTGGCTCCATGCCACTTTGGTACAGCTTCAGGCTCTTCCTCCCAGTGTTAACACGTGGGTAAATCAGAAGAGTCTGGGAGGATGACCTGGTACTTCCAGGAATCGCCTTCTCCCCCCAAGACCTGGAGGCTGGTTTCTCCTCTTCAGCAGTGTCAGGAGGACAGAAACCCAGAGTCTATAGAATCTAGAGACTTTTGTAGACACGCTAAAGCAAGAGTTCTCCAAGTTGACCTTCTAAATCTCCTGGAGCGCTTGTTGACCAGCAGGCTGGGCCCCACTCCCAGAGCTGTGACTCAGTAGGCCTGGGCTGAGGACTGAGCATTTGCATTTCTGTCAAATTCCCAGATGATGCTGCTGTTCCTGGGACATCACTTCGAGAACCACTAATCTAATACTTCTCTTTCCTTCCAAAATGTTAACTCACGGCTGGGGAACTGACTTGCAGAGGCCCGAGAAGAGGCCTGAGAAGAAAAACCTGGGCGTTTGCACCGAAATAGGAGGTTTGCTTGCGGCAGGAGCTTGGGGAGATGGTGGGTAAGAAAGGCCACATTGCTCGTTCTCAGGTCTGGGTTAAGTCTCAAGAGGTCAAGAGTCTGCCTGGTACCTGACAACTTTCTGGAAAGTGGCCAGATTGGGTCACTCCCTGAAGATGATTCTGCTGGACGAGATTCATCCTGGATTATCCGTGGCTGTCTGAGCTTAGGGTGTCTGAGCTCAGGCCTTGAGACTGAGCCAGAGAGAGAAGGGAGCCTGAGGCCTGAGCCTCAGACCCCAGTCCCTGTGAGCTGCCTGATTGGACATCCACAGTCTGGGCAGAAAGCTTTGTCAGTGAACCAGGCATTGAGTACTAACATCAGGTTGGGTGAGCCCGGTGAGCCTGACAGCTGAGCCTGGAGGAGCAGGGAAAAGGGGGTTTGTTAGGGGCCACTTCGAGGAGCCGAGCGGGCAGCGTGGAGAAACAAAGGAGAGGTCTTCCGAGTTTGAGGGCAGGAGTGACTCAGGCCCTGTTCCTCACCGTGCCCTGTGTCTGCACCCAGCAAATGAGGCACTGTGCAGCAGTCAGGGCGCTCGCGGGGTGCACCTAAGGGTTTCAGATCCTGGTGTTGCTACTTTGGTCCTCCTGTCTCCTTGGGCTCTAGCCTGGGCCGCTGGCTGTGACATCTTTACAGATCCTCTCCTTACCCTCTTTATGGCAGCTGTCTTCCACACACTTCCCCGCTCCCGCCCCTGAGGCCCATTCAAACTCCAGGTGAACACATTCCTAGACTGTGTTGTGTCAGACCTCACAGGGGCTTTGTCCGAACTGCTTCCTGTTTCCACAGCCGGCTTCCCCATTCCTGGTCCTCGATGCCCACTCTGGGTCCCTCTCATTTGGAGGCTGGTCAGTGAGCCTGGCTGTATCCTGTGACTCTGCCCCTTGCTTGTTGGTGAGAGCTGGGACTCACTGGCAGTAAGGCACTCACCAGCCTGCGTTCAAGTTCTTTCAAGCTTTACACTCTGGCTTCCACCCACTGGCCTGACAAGTGAGACAGTTCTGGGGCTGCACCCTCCTCCTTGGGAAAGTCATTTAGCCTCTCTAGATATTAGATTCTCCCTTGGTGTCAGGACTGTTGTGATGATTATGTAAGAGAAGGCTCATAAAATGCATATTAATGCATCCCCCAGCCCACTTCCCCTCTTCTAGAACTGTGGTCCACTTTGACCCTAGTGTCTGGCACCAGAACCTTGCCCTCCAGTTGGTGATGTATAGCTTGGGCTGTATGTTGGGGGAACTGTGCATCGAGGCAGAGCCACGTGAGGCGAGAGGGTGGTCTGGACTCATCCCCAACCCCCAGCCCAGTCATGAAAGTTCAGATGACATGAGAATTTGAAAAAGGGTAGAAGATGGTCTTAAAGGTGATTTTTGGAATGTGAAGATTCAACAGGGAGGGTCCTTGGATTGGAAGAACCGAGGGGGCCATTTTCCTACTCTGAGTTGGAACCGATTCTGATGTATCATACCAGGTAGATCATTTTTTTCTGTTAGAAGAATTTAAAAGGGCCCTGGAGCCTCTCCGTCAGCCAATCTGATACCATACCCATATGGTATCCATTCTTCATCCATTGTTTCAAATGGGAAAGAGCAGATAGCAAGAGTGGGTGGCCCTTTACACAAACTTAGATTTAAGGACCCAGAGAATAGTAAGCACCCCTAACACCGATGTCATCCTTTCATGTTGACCACATACTGTTGATCCCACAGTGGAACCAGGTGGGGCTGGCTTAAAGAGGCAAGATCCAGGGCAGAAGAACCTGAGAGGCAGGCAGGACTTGCATGAGACAGTTTTGGTTCATCACAGTAAGACATTTCCTCCTGGCATGAGGCTACCATCACATCATGCCTCCCCCTCCATGTGATTTTGTCTACCTGTGCCTCACCTGGGGTCAGATCCCTCTTCTTCAGGCAGTCCTCTGGCACTCTGTTCCCCAGGCCCAACAGCTGCCTGCAGCTCCTTCCGGGTGTGGTGTGGGTTTCGTGTTCCTGAAGCCCCCTTGGTGGCCTTCAGTCCTCCCAGCATAGCTCCCAGTACTTCAGTTAAGGCCAGTTCAACCAGCACAGAGTCGCACAGAGTCTCACAAAGTCACCTTTGCTCTTCTGAAGCAGCAGCTCTGAGGCAAGGAGGGTCCTTTGTGGCTCTTGGACAGTACCCATGTGGCTCTGCTCTGCACTGTGGAGAGTTCTGCATGTATTTCTCACCCCTCATGACCTCCTGCCGGTGCCCTTGCATGACTACCCCTACCCTTGACCAGAGGTACTAGAGAGGAGCAGTCAGGGCCAGAGCCAAGGGGAGGACCTGGGGTCCTGAGGCCTTGATCTGGTAGAATGAGGTCGCTATAGCTCAGGCAGAGCACAGCGTTTCCCTTCAGAGAGAACCCCCCAGGCTGCATTAGTGTCGAGGGGCCGAAGGAGGTGCTACCAGTGTTCTGGGCTACCTGAGACTGGGCACAGTCCCAGTCATCACGGTAATGATAATGTGGGGGTTCAGAATGAGCCACCCCAAGATATACCTCAGTGGTATGCAAATTATTTTGAGCTAAAGGCAATTGAGACCCTGTGGGCTCAAGAGAAACTTCTACTCCCTTTTTTAAGTATCTGGAAGAATTTAAATCAGAAGCCTAGCCCATGATAAGTTATCACCAGAAATGACTTTTTACCTATCTATATGGCAGGGCAAACTAATAATTACTGAACACGTGCTCTATATGCAATGACCTTCTGAAGCCCCAAGGTGCCTAGCCTCATCCCCAGCTCAGAATGTCTCATATACCTCAATTTCCCTTTGTCTTTGAACCTCTCATGTGTGTGGGGTCCCCATACCTATGTATATAATTAAATTCGGTTACTTTCTCTTGCTAATCTGTCCCACGTCTATCAGACCAGCTGAAGAACCTTGAGGATAGAGGAAAGCTTCTTCCTCCCCAACAATAACATTTATTCAGAACATATTATATACATTAGTTCAGCAAAGTCCACGATAGTGTGGACCCCATGAGCCTACCTGTGTGGCCCTCAGAGGGGCTCTGGGAGCCCTAAGGAGAGCAGTCTGAGGCTGGTAGAGGCCAGCCATTCATGGGCCTGCTAAGTGGCTCCTGTAGGCTGAGGAGGCCCCCTCCACCCAAGTCCATTTTGTCATTTTAAGGGTTCATTTGATAAATGAAGGGCTCTGGTGGAGAGGCAGCTAAAGGACAAGCTCTTCCACGAATCCCTCATCTCCTGGGGCTGGTTGAACTGGAATTGCAGGAAACTGCAGGAAAACTGGGTCCGGGTTTGAGTAAACTATAACTGGAAATTTAACCACCCCCCCCTTCCCATTTGCTAGGATGGCTGAAAAAGTTAACGGACTTTTGGCACTTTTACATACTGCTCTATAGAATTTAAGATATGCAGAGGCATAGCATATCTTCTCTTTTCATGGCCTGTTTGTAAAGGTCTTCACATATTTCTCAATATGTGGACAAAATACTTTCAAACAGAGTGATTAGATTTAAGCATTTAAATCTCTTAGCTGAGCAAGTCTCTATTTCCTTAAGCATTTAAGTAAAATGTGTCAAAAATTTCCAAGGTACAATTAAATAGGGTATTTAATGGTGAAAGTTAGTTTGATACAGTGAATGATTTGCTCCATTTTCTTGCTACAAATGTTTCTGAAATTTAGCATTTTTAGTTATTTTAAACTACCACCAAAACAATAAAAATGCCAATTGAGTCCCAAAGTGATCATTACACTATTATTGGTTACAGGTTTTAATTTCCTCCATGCTCTCCAGAAATAACCAGATGGATGGGGAGGGGCTTGCTAGAAAAAATAAAGCCAGCCAGAGAAGGGGGAAATGCCTGGATCTATGCCTCTTCTTCTTTGATCACTGGAAGGGCCAATTATCATCCAAAATGTTGACTTCTGTGACATTAGAATACAATTGTCACTCCTTTCAGCACCTTTTTTGAGTCCAAAATAAAAATCACCTTCACAAGTCAGTGCCAGCTTTGCTGTTTTAAGGCAGCTTTTTGTCTACAACCTGTAAAAGGTCAACCAAAGCATATTAAAATTTTTAAAGTTGATTTGAGCAAATATCAGTTGGAATCAGGCAGTCAAACCAGAAGTGATTAGGAGCTCTCTGCTCACAGGAGCCAGGGAAGACTTAATAGAGAAGGTGCAGAAGCAAAGAAAGGAAATAGATTGGCTATAGCTTAAAGCCTAGTTGGCTGTTTAGGATTGGCTGTCCCACAGCATTTTGTTTTCATAACCTTGAGACATTTATAGGCTTAGATTTTGATTTGCTTATGTATACCACCACAGCATTAGAGCCACCCATCTAATGGCCTCCTTGTCAATTAACAACACCTTGGCAGAACAGGTGCTGGCTCTTTACTTACACAAGGCCGTTTCATTGGTAAGTCAGTTATTTCATTAACGTCCAGGACTCTATTCTATTAATTCTTCTAAGGATTATGGGAGGAGGATGACAGTACAATTTTACAGGGTCTAACGGGGTCAGTGATGCTAAATTGGTCCATAGTCGTGGAGCTTTGGAGGAGAGCCAGGGACATTCCATGAGGAAGGGTCCACTGAAGGAACAGAATTATCTACACAAATATTCAGGGTGGAAAGAGACTGAGAGGGACCCTAGAGATTGTCTGGGTATTGCATTTGTAGAAGAATCCTTGGGTCATTCTGGTCCAGTCTCTGGCTGGACTGAGCAACCTGAGTGCAACGTCTTAGGACTCCTGGGTTTAGCAGAGTGCTCAGAGAATAGTAAGGGCTCAATATCTTGTTCTTCAAGATAGAAACTTTAAAATTTTACACATGTACGAAAACCAAAACCCAAAGGGGTTTTATCTGACCAAGATCATAAAGGTAGTTTCTAGTGGAGCCATGGCTTTCAATGAAGGACCTTGCTGCTTCACCATTAGCCATAGTATGTCATGCACTCATGGAATAGTATTAAGTCTTCCTCATCAAAGGGCCAGGGGACCTGGGGTATAATAAAGTCCCTCTCTACCCTGGGGATCATTTACAATCTAGCGAGGAAGATATGATAAATGTATAAAACTAGATAAAATATGTGCTGGTACTTACTAAATGATTTAAATGGACCTGGTTCCCAGGAATCATTAACATGAACACAGATAAAGCACATGCAACCTTCTCCTTCTATAGTTTCTTATCTCAGTAAATGACTCCTTTTTCCAGTGTCTTAGGCTACTGGATCTTCCTCAACTTTTTCCCATGTTCTATCTGTAAACAAATCCTGTTGGTTCTGCCATCAAATATAACCAGAGTTAACTAGCCTTAGTTAACTGTCTGCCAACGCCCCGGGACCAGCCTCCACTCACTCACGTGACTAGGATGCCAGCTCACCCGCTCTCCTACTTCCTCCTCTGCTCTGAGATTTTTCTTAACAAGTCAGCAATCCAGAAATTTAAGTCCATTATGTCACTGCACTGCTCAAAACCAACGCCCCAGCCTACCTTCCCCTTCTTGTCACACCAATCTTTTTTTTTTAGCATACCATGCATTTTATTTCTTCTGCCTGATTTTCCCCTACACATCCTTATGATTCCCTTTCCTCACCTTCTTCAGATTTTTGTTCAAATATCTCCTTCCTAGTGAGGCTTTCCCTAACCACCTAATTTTCAACTCCATCTCCACCCCTCCCGCCTCCTTTTCCTGCTTAACTTTGCTCCATAACACTTATCATCTTACATACTTAGTTTCTCTTCTTCCCCGCAGCATGTAAGCTCCAAGAAGGCAGTGTCCTTAACTACTGACACAATTCTGTGTAGAGTTTAAGACTGAGACTCGGGTCAGGATCTGGAATTTACTTTAGCCCATATTCCAGTGTTTTCCAAACTCTGAAAACAAATGCTCCACATCGACATAAATATCTCAGGCTTCATAAATATCTCAGGCTTCATATTGTAAAAAATCTCTAGGTGAGAATCATAGTCTCACCTATGTGTCTGTCAGTCAAGATAGTGTTAAAGCTTTTTGTCATTTGAATTACAAAATTAGGTGTTGGTTTGAATTTTTAAGTATAAAATTATAATATTGACTATGCAAACTGTATACTTTCCCACCCCTAAACCCATATCAGGGAGATTCTGATATGCCTCCCCACGGGTCACTTACCCCATTCTGCATTGAGAATCCATCTAAAATGATGGGTATTTCTTTAACAGTACAGGCAATGTGGCCTTCTCACTTCTGGGTGGCATTCAGAAATATGTTAAATTTGGAAGAATGTTGTTCACTCCAGACAAAAGATTCTTCTTTAATGAGCAAAAACTTTATGTGTCTAAGACTGAACTCTGTGTCAATAAGTAGACCAATACAAAGAAAGTACAAAGGTTTCGATAGTATGAAACAAAGAGAAAATGAAATATAAGGCAGCAAACTAAACAAATCTTAACAGGACTTTAAAACAGGTTATACTTTGCTATTAATATAAAACATATGCATAAGCTTAAAACATGGAGGCAAACGGTGTCACCAAACTAAGAAGTCAAATGGCATAATGACAAGCCAAAGAATAAACCTTTTGGCCACAAAAGACCAAACCTCAGGTGAGGATATGTGAGAAATCAACACTAAACGTCTCTGAACATTGGTCAGTTTATTTTGAAGCATGTTATGTCTACCCAAGGCAGGTTATTCTCTTAAGGGTCAGCAGCGGCCACTGACTTGTAGCAGAGAAATACAGCAGAGACCAGTGTCCAGCAGTGCCAAACTTTGTCTCGTTTCTCATTCTTTGTTCACAGAAAGGGACTCCATTTGGCCTGAGGTATATCTCATTTTGGAATCATGCACTTTGAAAGCGAAACCCAGCTAAGTATGGCCTACTCTCTAAAGAACTAGCTTGTTTACATCATACACTAAAACCCTGTCTTTAATGTTTCTGACAAGTTCTATTCTGATACATGGGCTAGTATGAGCGGGATTCTGGTATTTCAATAACAATAAGATCCTTAGAGATTCAGAACTTTATTCCTTCTTCATTAACCTTAACCTCTTCTGGAGTGACAGGGGAAAAGTTTTATGGAGTTTTATATAGAGGTGCCAAGAGGGCTGGTGAGGCACTATGGGGAAAGATTCTTGCTTCTCTCATTGGGGGTACAAGTTACCGACTAACCTGGTTTTTTGGTGCTATCACTATATTCTCTAGACAATTCAGCAAAATGGCATGATATGGTCAAATTCTAATATCCAGAAAGATGAAATGAAAGATGAGCCACAGGGTTGACTCACCCACAGGAGTCAACGCAGGATCTAAGTAACTAGACTCTGTAATGTTGACTTTTTTGAGAAGAGAAGAATGTGGGATTCTTCAAAAAGTCTAACATAGGCTGAAAAACTCAGCTCTAAACTATTTACTCAGACAGGAATGGAATATATTCCCACACACTGGACATGGCTCTAGGGAATGACAGGATCCTGCATGCACATTGTAGGTCCTCCGAAAAGTCTGTTGAATGAATAAGCAAATAACCACCACAGTCCATCAAAAGTCACTCTAGTTAAATGCAAGAATACTGTGTCCTTTCCAGATTGCTTTGTTCTTCTTCATAACTGAAGATTTCTCACTTCTGCTATTCCCTTACTAACAGGCAAGGTACAATAATTTTAAACAAGAATTCTTAAATCAGTAAGAAAGTAAGCTCTCGGTAAACACACAATAGAATATACAGATATCAAATGATAATGTACACCTGAAAATCATATAATAGTATTAACCAATGTTACTCCAATAAACTTAATTAAAATTTTAAAAAAATAATAAAAAAAAGAAAAAAAGAAACTAAGGTCTCACAAAGAACAGACAGGCTTCTTGTAATTTATTTGAGTTATTTCCAAGCGACAGTTACAAAAGTTTTAATTTTTATAATACTCTTGATAAGAAAATAAAATTTAAATAAAAATACATTCTCAACAATACAACATGGTTACACAAATTCACTACATTAAGTTTTGATAACTTACATTTTTAAGCTGGACACTGTAAAAACCAATATTTACTAGCAACATATTAATTTCCAAGTTATAAAAATGGAAGCAAGTAAGAGCAATCAAGACAGGTAATTTAACTCTAGAATGAGTCCTATATTTTTCACATACTGTAAAGGACACCTTAAAGGCTTTTTTGCATTCTGTCTTTACAGGATGTACCATTAGAACAAATTAAAGGTGCTTTTACTTAAAAAAAAAAAAAAAAAAAATCTGTTTTCTAAAACCTGGAATAAATGAGCTTTTCTGATAAATGAATGAAATTAGGCTTCAGAAACAGAAACAAAAGCCACATCATTCGTCACCTTGTATGACACTTAACCATTACCCGTGATATAAACATATTTCTTTGGTAAATAAAATCGTTTAATTTGATAAATCATATTCCTGGGAGTAAAAAACTTTGCTATTGCCCATCATCTTATTAAATGACTATTAAAAAACAAAGCCAAACAAAAACGAACAATTGCAACACAAGCAACAGATCACCACCATTTCAGAAACAGACAGAAACGGCCACGCTTAGACCCAGAACTTGGCATTTATGGCAAGAGTTTCTCTGCATCATCCTTTTCTTTCCTTCTTGGGGTTTTCGGGTTTTAGGGTGAAGTGAGCTGCCATGTAGTTTTTCAAGTGTAGAAAAGGCAGAGAAAGCAGATCAGGTAGTAAAAATCGAAGTATTCCTAAGTAACAACAGAGGAATAAGACCCTTGGAAGCAAGGACCTTGGTTGTCTAGGGTCCTACTGACATGGTCTCTTATTTCAAAAGACTTTCAAAGAAAATTACTATAATTTCACATTACTTCTTTTTCGGCTGTGCCAAGTTCGTTAATTCCAGTCAAACTGGCTGTTTAAAAGAGTCATGTGAAGAAAATAACTAGATGACTAAACTCTTTCCTTCAAATTCAGAGTTATGTATCCACACAGCCTTGGTCCTTTTGATAATGCCATGATATTTAAAAACAATCAGTCTATGGCCATGCTACCCTGAACAAGCCCAATCCTGTCTGATCTCGGAAGCTAAGCAGGGCTGGGCCTGGTTAGTACTTGGATGGGAGACCACCTAGGAAGACCAGGTGCTGTAGGCATAAAAATAAAAATATAAGGGACTGTAAGCTGGCAATCTGTGAGGTTAACCAAGGGGTGCCTCGCCTAAAAACAAAACAAAACAAAAAAATAAAACAAAAACACACAAACAAACAAAAAAAAAACCAATCATAATTGGGGATTTGATATTATAAATATTAGAAGAATATTCTTTTTATCTTGAAAAAAAATAGCAGAAGACTAAAAAAACCACTAAAGAGTAATGAGTGGTACCTGGCAATGCTCACATGTCCTTTTTAGGTAGATGTTTCAGAGACTCTTAGAAGGAAATTTCAATCTGAATGAAATTCAACAATAAGAAATTAAATGGTTAAATTCCTTCACCTTTATAAATCAGTGTACTTTATAGAATCTACAAGCTCATAAAATTTAAAGGACTCTTTCAAACAGAAATCTTTAAAATGGGCCAGGAACAACCTATTATAATGTAGACTAGGACTGTTTCTTAAATAAAACTAATTGATTTTTACAAGTCATTTAGAGAAATACATTGCTCAGTTATAATCATTTATAGAATAACTTTGATTGCGTGCCAATGGTCTTGAAAAATAACTACAGAGTAACAATATAATTTAAAAACAATTACTTGCCAATAATAATTGGCAAAGTGTATATTAAAATATAGCTTATGCTCAGGGAAATAAACAACAACAAAAAAAGCACTACTAGCTAGACTTACATTACTAAGTCACAGTATTAAAAAGAAACATGTAAATACTCTAAGGTTCAAAGTACCACATTTAGAAAATGTTTGATTTTAAAAAGACAAAATAAGAGTACCATAGTTTTTAATACTGATGAAGCAAAGTGTATCCCTCTTAATTCAAGGTGGCAACTTGCTTCGACTGCTTATTTACAGTTATGGTTTTTAGGATAAAAGTAAATTATTAGGGAAAAATAGGATTCAAACAGTTGCTTGCCCAAATTCCATTTGGCTAGCAGGGCATAAGGAAACAGCAATGAAATATAAACATTTTCAGGAAAGTACTATTTCTAGACTTAAACATTGATCATTCAACTGATCATAAAGATTAGATACTACAGAGTATCTAAAGTATAATCTGGGGCAACCCAGATTATTAAAGTGCGCCAAGTGACTGTTCTTGAATTGGCTCTCAACTCAATAATAGTCACACTAGGAGGTGGGCGTCCCTATGATGGCCCTTATAAGAACATGGAATAACAGGTGAAATCAAGTGATTTCCCACCACCTTCTTTCACTGTTTCTCTTCTTTTTCAGAAGAGATGTCCTTAGAAGTCATGTTAACCAGAACTCTCAGATCAAGGAAATGAGTACCTGATATTTAAAACAATGAAAAAAAATTTAGTGGTCTCATTTTATCTGCCATCACTCATCCCAAATGTAAACAAGACACACACAACAGTACATGTTCCCTGATTCCTCCTATCTGAGTTCTGTTTACATCTTCAAATAGGCAAAAGGATCTACCAACTTTGAAGGATACTCTGGCAGTTTTCTAAAGTTTCTGTTACTGCCCTTAATGTAATCTGTAATGATTAATGGACCAAAGGAAAATCTTTTATATTTTTTTCTTTTTTGAAGAGGGAGGGTCTAGGTGAGCTAAAGGGCAAGCTCTGAGTCGTCATGGACTGGGATTTTCTAATAAAACGAGATGTCGGCAGTATAGAGCAGGCACTAATGGTAGTGAAAAGTCCACAGAACACAGAGTGTCACAAGAAGAGATGGTTTCTTGCTACAGAGTTTTCCTTTTGTTACAAAGCTTCTTCAGGAAGATTTTGTCTATTAAAAAGAAGTTACAGAAACATGGCTTTTGACATGTAAGATATGAAGAGAATCTTGGGCTTCAAATTCTTTAGTAATACATCAACACCAGATTCCCAAACAGTTAATTTCAATTATTAAATATTAAATACAATGTGAAGCCAATGTTCATCCTTAAATACTATGAACAAAATATATGATGAACTGAATAATTCCAACAAGAATATTTTCCAGTTCTTCTGAATCAACTGGTCAAACTCTAAGATGTTTTCCCGATTGGATTTTCCCTAGAAAATAACAATAGAAAATCATTTTTCGAAAGTGAAAAAATTTAACATTTAAAAAAGTAACACGTATTTCATAGTATCAAGTATTTATAATTTTCCAATGATAATCTTTCACACTAAGTCTTATTTCATTAATTCGATGAGTATTTACTGATCACCTATTAAATGTCAGGTACTATTTCAGAAGCTATGGATACAGTAGTGAACAAAACAGACAGAACCCTTGCCCTAATGGAGCTTATATTTTGGAATTAGGGAAAACATTATGAACAAGTAAAATAATACTACAAGAGAGACTGGTATTTTTTAATAGAGAAAAATAAAGCTGGGAAGAGGTACAGTGTGTGTGGGTATGAGGGGGAGCTATTATTAAGAAAAATGGTCAAGCACTGGCTAGGACATCATATGGAAACCTCCTGGAGCTCCAAAACTGCATGACTGCTTTTGGAAGAGAACCAATTACTCTAATGTAGAGAAGACAGGATTAGGATGCTACAATAGCCTGTTTAATGTACTAAGCCTTCTGTCCAGGGAGAACAGAAACATTTACACCTGCCGAACTGAGTTTTACTGTTCATAAATCACAAATACAATTATTACACCACAAAATTTTAAAAGAATACTTGAAAGTGTGGGGCCAGGACTCAAAATCCCCTTACTGATCAGCTGTGTGAACTTGGGCCTCAGTTTCTCTAGCTGTAAAATGGGAATATAACCACATTGGGCTGATGTGAAGATCAACAAGAGAGTGTATATCGTAGCAAACACTTATTTGCTGGTTGAGAACCATCCTCAACCTATTTACTTCGATGTAAGCAAAATTCTGATCCTAGTGCTAGTACTAGGCAGCCCTATTCCAGGTAACTTTAAGTAGGGTTCTTTTCTCTTAGAAGAAAACAGTTCTTTTTGCCTCTGGACACTATTATATAAAAATGTGAAGCTCTAAACTATTATAGCTCATCTGCGATCATGAGGGGACAAGCCTGAGGAAGAAAGAAATCTTGTTGAAGATGGCTGAGTGGTCAGAATGGTCCTTGATGACAGTGTTGGGCTGGTGAACTAACCAAATGTATAAGTTAGAACTTAATTTGTGAGATTAAAAAATTTCTTATTAAGATGCTTCAATTGGGATTTTGTTACTTGTTGCTAATAACAATATTAAGTGATATGATGTAGAATACTAAGTATAGTGCCTGGTGCAAGAATAAGCTCCTAATAAATGTTAGCTTGTAGTATCCATTTACATTTGAGATGGATCAAAAAATCTACTATAAAATGCTTCTGGCACTTTTACAGTAGATTTTTTTTTAGTACATAGTATGTATAAGGCACTGTGAGAGATGTTTAGGAAGGAAGAAGAATCAAAACAAAATAAAAGTAACAAGTTACTGAGTATTCAGTTTAATGAAGTACACTGGAATATAACATTAAAAGTGGTGATAAAGTACCAACATAAGGAGATGATACCAGAACCGAAAAGACAAAGATCACTATGTGAGTGGCCAAGGAAACTCTTGCACAAGAGAAAGGTTCTGAGCTGGGTCCTCATAAATGAAGGTAAGCAAGAGGCCTGCAATTCAGGTGTGAATACAGAGTAGATGAGGCAATCTCAAACTATGTTTAAAAACACATTTAAAGTATCTTAAAAATACTTACTTGCTCCCATATTTTGCACTACTTGATCTTTTCTTCCTATACTTTTCATGAGGTTCATCTAGCTTCTCTATGATGCTTTTTATTTGCTGAATTGTCTTAAAGGTTGTTACAGAATCCTCAATTACAAAGTTAGAGTAATCATCAGGCTCTTTCTGTGGTCCTTGATAGACTGCTATAGTTCCACAAGCCTCTATAAGGAGCAGCAAAATCTCTAATCAGACAACTATATTCCATAAATGTAATTTGTAGTATGAATAAGAACTTTTCAAGTGTCTCAAGCTGGGGAGATTTCCCCTGGAAATACACAGATAACCCAAATACATTCATTTTATTATGATCACATTTATGCAAAAACAGTAGTTTTTACTTCATGAACATTTATGAGAAACATCCTCTTTGGGAATTTGTCAACTTTGTCATATAAAGTAATATTTTGGTAAATCTATGAGTATTTTCAACATTAAGAAAATGCCAAAGCAATACTTTAGAAATTGGTAATTAAGGATGATGCTTATATACAAATAATTTAATTGTACATTTACCTTCCATTTTCTGTAGCTTAAGTAAACTGAGGGTAAAAAGGGAATAAATTCTTTCTGTTTCTCTGTCTTCATCAATATCTATTTGGATGTCTGCAGGGACACCTCTATGGTAAAAATGAAATTAAAGACATTGGAAAAATTTTACTTTGTTAATATGCCAAAGACTTTTGACAGTTTGAGACAAAAAAAAACAAAACCACAGAATTTTGCACAAAGAACCTCAGAAATCTAGTCTCATTTTGTAATTAAACAGGGCTAAGAGTGGTCTGGTCATTATGTGACTCTAATTAAAAGGAGGTAATTTTAAAGTGAAGTCATTTTCATAATCTATGTTTCATCACAAGAGCAATATATTCGTTCCTTACGTCTACAGGGCAACAATGGCTGTTTTGCACAGTTAAAAAAGAGAATGCTAAGCCCTTCTTCCTTGATCTCTTGCTCAGGTTTGCTCATCTACTTACACATTGCCCTTTGTTCCTGCTTTGGGCCAGCTACTACTTATTTGAGAACATTTTCAAAACTCCAAAAGAAATCCTGTATCCATTAGCACTCTACATCCTCCCACCGGCCCCTCACAACTGCTTTCTATTTTGTCTCTATGAATTTACCTATTATATAAATGTTATCATACAGTAAATAGCCTTTGTGTCTGGCTTCTTTCATTTGTTTACAAGGTTCATGTGTATTGTTGCGTATATCAGTACTTTTCTGGCTGAATAACATTTTATTGTATAGATATACCATATTTAAAACATTGCTTTTTTAATCAGAAAGAAACTTACGCAGTACATGGCTTGCAGCCGAGAGCACTTTCACTGGTCTCCTGACAGCAGAGCCAGCTGCCATTTAGATATGCAGAGGGATGGTAAAAACTGAGCCTGTTCTGATTGCATCGGCTCACCCTGCAGAGTACGTCTATCCATTCATTAGCTTCTACACAATTATTTGCCTGGACATAGAGTGGTTTCTCCGTATGTATTACTTGGAACATCTTCATAGGCAATTAAGATAAAAAGTTAGTGACAGTCTAAAAACCAACACAGTACAAAACAGAAAAAGGTATATAACAGAAATATAATTTGCTTGGCTAGGTAACTGCTGCTCAGGTATCTTATGAACTGTTACTTTTCAAACAAGTTAGCCTCAAAGACAATCTGAGTCACATTATGTAATTTTTAAAAGCCGAACACGCCCAAAGTAATCGACTACAATATAAACGGAATAAAGGGAAGGAATTCCAAATGAAAGAGAAAGTATGAGTACAGGCAAAGCAGTGGGAAAATATAGAGAAACAAGAAAATCAACTTGGCTGGCTTGAGTAAAATGGTATATACTGAGTGACAGCCAAAGATAAGACAGCACAGATTGGCTGAGATTACATTATTAACATTTAATAAGGTAATATTGAGAAAAGTACCTTTAACTTAATAGGCTAGGCAGATTATACAAGGCATCAACAATAATGGACAATTTTAAGACAGTTTTAACCAGCAATTATAAAATATTAATGCTTAATGGCAAATACTAAAACAACCAATCTCTTGAAAATTTTCAACTAAGTAATATATGCAGTTTAAAAAGCTTTATTTCTGACACTTACATTTTTCTTGTTGAAAGAGCTCTCTTCCAGTTTTTCCACAGCAAGAATGTTTTTCACTGGAATTGTGTAAATTGCATCCTTCCCTAATAAAAGAAGTATGACAAAATTAAAATAATTTCCTTCGGAATTATAAAGATGAGAGAGGCTAATTCTGTAAGGTTTAAGTTCATCCATTTGATGGTACAGGAGTATAAGTAACCTACAGATTTCCAAATGGCACATATATATTCTTTGTTTTATGAAACAGACGAATTTTGATTGTTTTCTATTAAAGGACTTTTTTTTTTCCAATATAAATTAAAGCATTTTCAAGGAAAAATGCGAGAATTTGATACCTATGTAGAAAATAAAAATGTTATATTTTATAACATTATATAGGGACTGAATAAAATACTTAGCAATAGAGGCCTGCTCAAAACTTGCTAAGAAATGCAAGTTTTTTTCATAGAGTTATTATTACATGAGCAGTGAATCTGACTATACCTAAGTGGATTTTTCTGTTTTTCCAATCTTTAATTAAGGGATTAACCCCCCAAATGATTTTACATTGAAAAACTGTTCATAAGTATCACATATTGGCTCAGCTGACTAGAGCTTTACAAATTTACTCTAAGAAACAGAGGAAACAAAACTAAAAATTTTATTTGGTAGAGTGACTTTTTAACCTAATTTAAGAATTTGGCAATTTGGGTTTGCTGAAGGAGCTCCATAATAATATGACATGTGATCTTATATGGTTATAGAAACTATAAACAAATAGAATTATGACTTTTTCTGGTTACTTTGTAATGTTGTTCTTAGATAACCAAAGCTTTACTATGCCCCCCTTCCAAACTTTGTTTCAATGACATATGGATTGATGTGCTAGAGGTAAGACCCTGACATTTTATGTTATTAGTCCATGGTTTAATGTGTAACTTTTTGATCAAAGATTTTGTTAATAAAGGTTTTCTGTCCTGAACAGAGAGGTTAACACAGAATATTTGTTTAAGCCTCGTTCCTGGTATAAAATCCAAAATTGTGTAATTCAAGCAGATGTAACATATAATTTAAAAAAAAACAAACATAAAATCACTTAGTTCAACTGTCATACATTGAATGTCTACCATATACCAGACACTGTTCTAACCACTTAGGATATAGCAGTAAATAGAACATATAAGGCCCCTAATGAAGTTTACATTTAGGTCTGGAAAGACAGACAAAAGACAAATATTAGGCAGAGATGAATGCTATAATGAAAACAACCTGAGGTGATGTGATAGACAGTAACTGGGAAGTTACTTTAAATTGGGTGGTTAGAGAAAACTTTCCTGAAGAAATGACAGTTAAATTCAACAAATACAAATCACAAGTGCATGGGAAAATAAGAATAGACTCCTGGAAGCAGACAAAATCAAATTATGGCCAAGGGAAGGGGGTGAGGTGGAGAGGGAATGAAATGAAGAAAGTTGCACCTTCAAAAGTAGGACTGGTTGGTTAGGAGACAGCTTCAAGCCAGAGTCAATGGACACACTCAGACATACATCAGGACAATTAGTAGGTGAACGGCAAGTGGAACAGCTGGGCCAAGGAGAAATTAGGTCCCCTCCCCCCACAACCTCCAGTTAGTGCTAAGCAGCAGTCAACAGAGGCATATGTCTCAGGCTAAAGCAGCAAGGATGCTTACTGGGCTGTCAAGCAGTGCTATCATTCAAGAGTAAGGGTAAAATAAAGGCATTTTAAATATGCAAGGACTCAGAAAATTTATCAGCCATTACGTCTACGTGAAAGAATTCCTTAAAAAAGTATTCCTGCAAAATAAATACTGAATCCAGAAAAAAAAAAAGAAAAAAAAGAAGTATGTTATATAAGAAATAGTACTGGGCAGGATGGGGGTCTTGCCTTTCTCTCACTCTCGATATCTGCTTCTCTAGCAAACTCTGTGAGTGCAATCTTCCAGAACAGGTCCAGAATGTGAGTCATTTTTACCACCTCCATTGCTACCAACTGGTTCAAGCCATTATCTTCTCTCCCCTGGATTACTGCAACAGCCCCTTAACTGGGCTCCTTGTGCCCTGCATTCTATTCTCACAGCACTTCATGTGGCATGAGTGATTAATCCTATTAAAACAAGTCAAATGATGTCATTCTTCTGCTTAAAACTCTAATGCCTTTTCATCTTACTCAAAGTAAAAGACTTCCAATGGCCCACAAAGCCCTGTAATGTCTGATTTCCCCATGATTTTTTTACCTCATTTCCTACGATTACTCCCTTACTCATTTTTTTTTTCTAGCCATGAAACTTTCTCTTGTCTCTTGAATACTTCAGGTATGTTTCTGTTTTACAGCCTTTTACTGGCTGCTGTTAGCTATGTCTGCATTACTACTATCCCGAACATTCACATAACAAAGTGCCTCATTATTTTTAGGCCTTTTCTCAAATGTCACTTTCTCATTGAAGCCTTCCTTGGCTAGAATTTTTAATATTGCAAATCTCCTCAATGAACCCACCATTATCTATTCTCCTTCCCTGCTTTATTTTTGTCTATCTCATTTATAATCATCCAACATACTATATAATTGGTTTTTGTTTATTGTCTATTACTACGAAACTATACGATCTACAAGGACAAGGATTTTGGTGTGTTTTGTTCACTTCTGTTTTCTCCAGAGCCTAGAACAGTGTCTGGAACATAGTAGACACTTAATAAAATATTTGGTGAATGAATGCATGAATGAATCAACAATGACGGTCTTTAGTTATCAAAGAAAAAAATACTGCAGAGCCCTGTGTGAAAATATGAGCAGGTGAAAACCAAGTCAACCCAAATACATTGAGATTTCTGTTTAAAACACCATGGAAGTTTCCTTTATATTGTCCACATGCTATATGAGCTAGAACATTTGCTATCACACAGAAGTTATGTAGGCTATATGGATGTACCTGAGTATGTCAAGTCTCCTATAAAATAGACAATATCTAATCAACTTTGGAGAACACAGAAAGGAATTTTGGAGATAAATTTGTTAATAATCTATTATTAGTATGCTTGGTGAAAATTTCAGAAGCCTAGAGTTGTGGTTCTTACAGTAATTCAGATAAAACCATATCTAGAATATATGGTCTTCTTTGAAGAATATCATTTATTAAAAACATTTACTAAGTGCCTTAATGAAGGCAGTAAATACATGATCTCCACCTTTGAAAATCTGAGAGACTAGGTGAAGAGACAGAAAAGGACCACACAGTGTGACAGAAGTTATCACTAAGGTGATAAAGAAACATAGTAAGAATAACTCAACTGAGGTGGGTAGAGGCTTATGAATGAATTCCGTAAAGAGCTAACAGTTGATTTGAGGCTTACAGGACAATAAATTACACTGGTGAAGAAGAAAGGGATTTCTAGGTAAAGTACACGCAAAAGCATGTATGTAAAAGAATACAAGTTAAACGAATTGCAAGAGCTAGTCTGGTAAAGTGACATACAGCGAATGCAAAAGATGAGGCTGGATGAGACAGGCAGAGGCTAGAACATCAATAACTCATTTAGTTCTGGCATACAACTTGGAGACTTTTACTTGTAGGAGATGACTGCACTACAATATAGCAATATAAAACCATAATCACAAACACACGGGTCCATAAAAGACTGTCAAGGTAATCATGACTGATAGCTGACTGAATGCCCTATAATTTTCATCCACCACACGTTAATTTAGTTGTATTGAAGTTTTGTTGTTTACTGTTGCTTATTAGTGATTACCTAAGCAGGCATCAAAAATTTAATAATCCATTTGAGAAAAACCCTTAACATTGAGAAAATTCTATTAACTTCTTTTCTAGTAAGTTAGGAAAAGGCTGTATTATTTGATTCTAAATGGTAGAAAAATTCAGAATACTAGTGCCGGTAAGAGTATGATAGAGTGAAAGATTCAATGATTTAGAGCTATATCACAGAAAATTTGGGAGGCACTCTTTCAGACACCAAAGTCACACAGTAAGTGTAGAAATGGACTTAACTAGCAGTCTTGTCTACCCAGAAAGCAGCAAGAAAACAGGAAGTAAGCAGGAAGTTGCTGAACAACCAGAGAATCCAAAGGCCATGCATTTCATTTTATTCATAAAGTTCTGAAGTCTTCAAAGACTTTTAATCTTATGCATAACTTTAACATACAGAGTACCCATATCCTCACTCACAGTATATTAGCAGTAAAAAATGGAGGTGGGTGATGGAGGTGGAAGTGAGATGTTACATTATGGTTCACTGACGGCGTAAGAAATTTAAGGTGACAGCCTAAACATAAAGGGGATAGAGAAAAACTGTATAAAGCAAACAAAGAAACACACAAAAAAGCATAGCAGTCCAAGGCATTTAGCTGGGGAGTAAAAAGCTGCATATACCCATAAGCAGCCCTGAAAACATCACTAAATCAGAGCACTATATAATAATTAATATTATCAATGATAGCCCCAAGTCATCTAGAAAATGTTAACTTACGTTCAATGAACTCTTTTTTAGAAGGCAGGGAAGCATGTAATACATTTTGGAAAAATCCATCAAAATAGTTAAAGCAACAAGCATGGTCGCTTAAAACTGTAGGCTTTGGTAAATAATCTCACAACTTCATATATTAGTGCTCACTCCTCCAAAATCATGTTAAATTTCTTAGGGCTTGAAAACAATGTAACTTCTAATATCTCTACTTTATATTTAGAGCAGTCTAATCATTCTGCAAAATTTTATTCTTACAAAAGCACTGGCTAGAACAGAGGTTCTTGAGAACTGTGAATGGACTTTGGGTCTCCGAACTCACTGAAGTTATGTGCAAAATGTTCGGTTTAGTTTGTATGTGCATTTTTCTAGAGAAAAGGGTCCAAAGCTATCATATGATTCTTAAACCAAAAAAGACTTTAGAACACTAGCTCAAATTAGAAAATGCTTTAAATGACAAATAGCTAATTTATTCATGAAGAATGACTAACTTAGATTTTATATCAATGTATTGTTAATGTTAACATAATTAGCACATTATGACTGCTGTTTTTTAAATGTCACTATATATGTGAGAACATTTATATATAACATCAATATAAGCTATAACTTCTACAACATTCAAAATATGTTTAGCTTAAAACATGCCGTCTGGAAGGGCAAGTTTGTAGCCAGCCTATTTATGTTTAGTCATTTGAATATTTATATGCCATAAAAATTATTTGGGTGCCTAAAAACAAAAAGCAATTGGTTTCTTAGGTCTTACTAATATATATGGACATATACAGTCATTCTGGCTAGGCCATTCAAAGAAATTGTGAAACAAAAAATATTTAACATCACTACTTTTCAAGAAGCACTCTACTTAACTGAGTTTACATTCTCTTGAAAGTACCCTATGTCTGGTGTTTGTTTTATCATTTCAAAATTTATAGCAGAGGTTCTCTTAAGAGATTTTCTATGCCTAACAGATTTGATGGATTAACTAAGACTCCCCACTTCTTCTGTAAAACATATCAAATGATGTGCATGGGATGCTGAATACTTGCAGTTGCTACACTACTACTAAGCCTACAACCTTCTGTTCCATTGATTAGGCTTTTTTGCTTACCAAGTCCATTGGGTTTGTTTCCAAACCTATTTATTCCATTTTCCATGTTGTAATTATAATTTGCTGAAAAATATGTAAAGTGACAAGTGCCCCTTACTAAGAGGTTTATTATTTACTTGAAAATCAGGCAAGTACTCTGAAAAGCTTCAAAATAGGAGACCCACACCCACACAAATAAGGTTAATGTACATGGGGGTGAGACAGCTGTAAAAGATTAGGATGAATATCATGAAAATATAAAAAAGATTCTGTACTTGGATTACTTTTCAAGTATTTAAGTTCTAGCTTCACTTTGGAGAAATCAACCTGAAAACTGATGCATTAGGGGTATAACTACGCAAGAAAGAGGGGCAATCCATAGTTCTATATTCTAAGAACAGATCTTGGCTGTCCATCAAAAGATTGATAAACAAATATATAAATATTTAAGGTACGTATACATCTTTTTGTTTGTTTTTAAATAATTCTTGCTTTAACTGACCTTTTTGGTTAAGTGAACATTTTTGGATCCTGATCACTTTGAATAAAAAGGATTCTATTATATGTGATCTATAACCTAGATACTAAGTTCTTCTTGCTAAGATATCAGAAGAAGCTAATGGCCATCTACAGATAATACTTTACCCCAAAGAAATAAACATAAAAGGTGGAGATTTTAAGCACTGTATCAGTCCACTGAGAGACAAATTTGCCTCTCTGAAGCCCTCAAATCATACTGTAGAAAGATGGTTTTCTTTACCCAGATAGCCGATTTGTGCTTTCTCAGGAAGTAAATTATTAAAATATCCATTTTGGAGTTGGCTTGGTCAACAGTCTAGAATGAATCTGATAACTTTATAGGAATCATAATCTATGGTATGACTGGAGAATTTTTGGTTGATATTATTCAGAAAACTACTACAACACTCATTTATTAGATGTTGATTCTTATAAATTTGGCTCTGAGAGTTAAAGAAACTTTTAAGTTCTAAGAAGTCTAAATGTTGTTCCTTATATATTGGTTATAATAGCAGCGATTTACCAGGGATTTTAAAAAAATGGAGCATGTGTGAAACATATGTAATTTACATGGTCACTTGTCAAATATTTATTACATTCCTAGTGTGTGTGCATCACTGTGAGAAGCTATAAACTATAGTAATATTAGTGAAAAGGTTCACTAGAGTCACATTAAGCAGCAAAAAAAGAAATCTTCACTAAGAACCAGGAAACTACCCCACAATAAAGCATAGACACAACTACCTGGCTGCTTGTGGTAGGTGAGCTCTCTGCTTGTTAAGCAGAACCATCGTTTCTTGAAATTCTTTTTTCCAATCCGAGTTCTTCCCTGAGCTCTTTTATACATCTCACTGCCAAAACAGATGTTAAACATTTAGTTACAAATATTAAAATAGTTAATCCAAAACAAAAAATTGTCCTTTATTTTTAAATGATATGAAAAGTTGTGTAAGATTATATTAAGTAAATAAAAATGCCTTTGCCATCCATAAATTTTGCATTTATTTTTGGCCATACCACGGGAATAAAGCCTTTAATTAATTTAATATTTATAACTGTGCTATCCATAACTAAAAGGGCCAAATGAGTGATTTTCCAACCCTTAACTTCCAATGCTAACACTACTTTAAGACTGAATACTGCTGTTACTTTTTCAAAGGACTAATACCATACTCTCATTATATTTGCAAAACAACTCTAGGATTGTACAGACAAGGAATAATGCCCATCTGGCATAAAGTTATAGGATAGTGAGGGTGACTTACCTAATTGACGTTAATCAGGCAGTTCTAGCAGAAAACAAAAACCCAGATTTCCTCACTTCCAGACCCATTCTCATTGTACTTACTTAACATCTACACTAAAACATGACTTTAATGTCTAATTTCATTAAATTACCCTTCTTTCAGGTGCACAGGCTCACTCGTACCACTGGACTCTTTAGTTTCAGTGGATGAAATTTCATCTAAGAACTAAATGGAAAAATAGGCAAATATTACAATTTGTGATGATACATCATAAATTGAGCTTATTTAAATGTCACTGATAATACTGTGAGGTTATTATTAAGGAATATACATAATTGTAATTCATAAAGCAAAACACATTTAATTGTAGAGGAAGTCCCTAATTTACACATGACAGTATTCTAAAAAGTTTATTCTTAAATTACGTAAAACCCAGAATATATTCCTTGTAAAAATAATTCAATCCATAATTTCTTAACTGCAATTCCAAAATCTATAAAGCTTTGAATATAAATAGTTTTTTGTTTCGACTTACAGTCAACTAATTTGGGGGTTATAACTTAATCTTAACTGGCACTGGGCTATTATTTATAGTCTGTATTTATCTACTTAGTGTAAATACTCATACATTGTGCTACATAAATATTAGTAAGTTTGATTATGGCATATAGCCCCAAGCCCCACTGACAATATTATCTAAGACATAGCATATACTTATTATTTTTAAAAACTGAAAAACTAAATTCTGAAATACTTCTGGTCCCAAAGATTTTAGATACAGAACAGTGAATCACTAAGTCAAGAACTACCAAACTATGGCTTGGAGGGCCAAATTCAACCTGTAGCTTGTTTTCGTAAGGCCCATGAGTTAAGAATAGTTTTTACATTTTTAAAGCATTGTAAAACAAAAATAAAAATTATGAATTATGCAGCAGAGCCCTATGAGGCCAGCAAAGCCTAAAATATTTATTTACTGGCCCTTTACAGAAAAAGAGTTTGCTGATTTCTATTATACATAATTGGCTTTAGCCCTCAGAGACAGTATTCCATAGTTATCACTCAAGTGTAACTAGGTTCTCTGGAATAACCTAAAATCTAATCACCATTTATAAACTTCCTATGTAGAACATGTGAATATGGTGGCTCAAGAAAAACTGGAGTACCCCACTCTACCAATGAATGGCAAGCCCCCCAGTGAAGAGTATTTAGCTTCACAAATATGCTACCTTGACAGGTCAAGAGTTTCCTGGCATGTGGCTTTCATGGGAAAGGGAAGTCAGTAGTTTGAGGAACAATTTTTGTTTTTAGAGAGGAATCCTATTCTGTCCCATAAATGAACATCCTTGCTTTTTTCTATGTTGTCCCATTCAGGACTTAAAAAAAAAAATAAACAAAAAACAAAGTACATTCCAATATAAATGAGACTGAGGCACCAGTGTCTAATGTAAAGTAGAAATTTGTAGGCGCAGCCATTTTCTCCTAAAACTGGCTATAGATCATCCACCAGAACGCACACTTGAGAGTTTTGCAATGGAATGTTCACTTCTAGTTTGCTGGAAAAAAATCTTGGTAAGTGAAAGAACAAGAGTAGAGTTTCTTTTTGCATTATATTTATGTGATACAGAAAAAGTATCCAAAGGAACTAAAGAAATATCCTATCTTATCTTCAGCTCTTACAGGTGGACCAACCCACTAATGTAGTGTAACAGACATCTGACTATTTCATTTCTTAGTTTTGCCTGAAGGCACTGATTTATTTATTTGACAAATATTTATTATTTATGATAATTATTACATTATTTGTTATATTTTATAAGGAACTATAGGGTAAATACAGTTAAATGAAGTGAAAGAATACAGAATAATTAAGATAGACTATGTGCAGGGTGACTATAGGTCCCAGTTTGCTCAGGGCTTTCCTTGTCTACAACTGTGTTCCCAATATAACCAGTACCACAACTTTTTACTCTTGAAAGTATCTTGGTCTGGACACTAAATTATATGGTCATTGTGTTTACAGACCAATCCAGGATACCTTTCCTAAACTCTGTGGAAATAGTATATGATTCAGAGTTATAACCTATTTTTTTCTGGAGCAGTGATCAATGTCACTAGTGAGAACAATTCAAAATGTGAAATTGGGCTTCATAAACTTTTGCAATTTATTACATTGCACATATCCAGA
Source organism: Pteropus alecto (assembly GCF_000325575.1). Classification (NCBI taxonomy): domain Eukaryota; kingdom Metazoa; phylum Chordata; class Mammalia; order Chiroptera; family Pteropodidae; genus Pteropus; species Pteropus alecto. Next base: position 1,240,664 of record NW_006432447.1, read on the forward strand.
CTTAGCTAGTGAATAATAAAGAAAACTCTTATATTAGGGCAAAATATTCTATGCTAGTTTAGGAATCTAGAAGCAAATCAGTAAAGGAGACATACTATGGTGATAGTCCAAGAGAATGTAAGTGGGTGACTCAGTGTGGATTGGGAACAGACTAAACTGACACGCTTAAATGCTTTCTCCATTGACCTTATCAACTCTACACATTCTGATTTTATCAGGAAAAAAAAACGAAATCAGATGCTACGATGGCCTAGGTCATAAAAAAATGGAAAAACAATCCTAAAACAAAAGACAGTACATCATAATCTTGCCAACAAAAGTCTGCCTACACTGTCTCACAACTGTTTCAACAATGTCCTATCAATAAAAGGGCAGCTTTTTCTTTGCCCATTCTTCTAAAAGACTTTCTCCTCAAAAGCCTTCGATGGTTGCTTAAAACATTTTTGGTTGAACTTGCACTATTCTAGATAAAAAAATTCCAACTAGCTTTAATTTTTTAAATCATCACTTTCATATACTAAGTCCCTGTAAGAATTTTAAAAGTACAAAAAAAGCACAAATATACTTCCACAAAATATACTCTTGGCAATCAACTGTAAACCATGCTCCAGAAACTGAATGAAATCTTTAAAATTTAGCCTTGCTAATTTGAATTCCTTAAGTTAGAGCTGTGATAAATAAAACAGTGTGCTTTCTTTAAGACAAGTTTAGATGTACTTCAAAATAATTTTTTTTCAAATTTTTAGGGTTTTACAATAATGCTACATTTTATTTAGAATGATTCAGAACTGAAGACTCAAGAAATTATAGATCCTTTTTAAATATTCTCAGATGCTGAGTACACAAGTTTTGTATATTATAGGCCTTGTGTTAGGATATTATATACTGTAGGATTGTACGTTTTAATTTATAGTAACTTTCCTCAGGTTACTACTATAAGTCTATAGTGTTTATAAAATGTTCAATAATTCAATAATTAAGTGCCTACTATACATAAGGTACATATTAAGCCTTTTCTCCTAGACCAGAGGTTCTCAATCAGAGGCAATTTTATCCCTCAGGAGACAGTGACCATTTAGAGACATTTCTGGTTGTCAAACTGGGGGCATGCTACTGGCTTCTAACTGGTAGAGGAAAGGGATGCTGCTAAACACCTTACAAGGTATAAGACAGCCTCTCACAAACTAGAATTATCTGGCCAAATTGCCAATAGTGCCACTTTTGAGAAGCCCTGACTCTAGATACTTGTAATTTGTTATTAAGACACTGGCAATAGTAGCTAAAATTCATTTAGGTATTTCAGAGCTAAAAAACCCATGGTTGCATGGGAGGAGAAAGGGGAAAAAATACAGCCTTGTTATATTTGATGGATAGTTTAAACATTATTTTTCAAACTGGGGGCTGACTCCTAGGAATAATATAAAATGTTATTTCCCAATGCTATATGATAAGAAATGTTAATATATCCAGAGTAAAACAATCATACCTTTTTAACTGCTATAATATATCCTTCTTCTTGAAACATTTTGAAAAATTCACACATGAATGTCTCCTTGAAACTTGACTAAGAAAAAAAAACAGACAGGATTTATATATGTTAAGTAGAGAGCTAAGAATATAAGGGGCTGTATTTTTAATAAAGCTGAGGAGTAAGGCCTAAAAGGATTCCATCATATATTTCAAGAGCTTGGCACTAAAGATTTCCTCAATAGACGTTTAGATGATTATGGTGCAGACAGACAAACAGGCAGCCTTAACATCTGTTTACTAGACCTTCTCCTCTTAGATATATTAGTTTAAATGAATGTGTCTTCTTTAACAGGTGACTAAAATATATCTACCTAATTGACAGCTACTGGTATCTATACATAGTATTTTTGGTTTTGCTTTGTTTTTAATTTGAAAAAGAGTAGTGAGGGAGAAGGGATCACAGGGTAAACCATTTCCGAAGTGTGAATACAAAACAAGAGATGTAAAGACTTACCTTGCTTTTGGACAGACTCCCCCAGCTACCCAAAGTTTGAATGGTTTTTGAGATGAGAGTTAATGTTCTAATTGTCTGTGCATCCTAGAGAATGTAAAAAAGACACAAAATTCCTGTTAAGTTTTAAAAATTGAATTTGAATAAATATAGAGTGCATGGGTTGCACTGCTCTAAAACAGCGACTCAAAAATATTCACTCAAACCATGAACATATTTAAAATCTAGCTAAGGATGGGTAGAACTCTCTGGACTAAGGAAATTAAGAGACTAAAGAAACTGAACGTAATTGACAATTCCTCCCAAAATAACTATATTTATGATGTGTCACCTTTGAAAGCCAAAATTTACTCAATATTATATATGTTGTTTTGTACAGTATGGTAGCTTGAATTGCCTGAAAGTTGTATTCACTTTTGAAATGTCAATGGCATCTACTTTTTTCTACCTTATAACTTAAAATAACAGTTTTCAAATTTTTTGTACTCAATGCACCCCTCAGCACATTCAATAATTTATATGGCTTCTGCAATCAATTCTTTTCACCGTGAAAGCAAAGACCTAAATTCAACTTAGGAAATGAGAAGTCACCCAGTTCATGTAAGATCTTGGCGGAGGATAACAACTAGCTCTATTATCCAAAGTGTTTTTCAGGCCTGTATACCAGAAAGAAGTAAATATAAATAAAACTGACTAAATAGTGTCCCTTAATGAGTCATTGTTCCCCACTTTCTTCAAAATTGAGATACAATTTACATACAGTGAAATGAACATATTTAAAAAAAAATATATATATATATATATATAGCCTGATGAGTTTTCACCAATCTCTACATTTGTATAACCAATTCCGCTATCACTATGAAGACCATCTTTGTTTTGGTGATTCAGATAAACAATATCTTCCATCAAAAGTCATTCTCAAGAAAATTTAGATATAGAATGCTTTAGTTCAGTTTTTTGGTTTATATTCCTTAATATTTTAGTATCCGCACATTGAAAACAGGCAGTGAATGTGAAGGGGATATCTGGGATATGATCGTTATGATATACTTATGAAATAGTTACGCACCTTAATTAAGACTATTCAAAAATATTTTAGATAGAACATCCAGAATTCCATGTATAAAAGGTCCCTACAATTCTCTGCCTTGGAATAATATAAAAATCTTAACAATGTGCTAATAAACTGAATTTGAACTATATTTCACTGACTTCTCTGTTCGAATTTGGTTTTAAAATCAATGTTTTACGTCATTATTTCACTGAACTAGAAAAAGAGAACAAAGTATATTTCATATAGTTTCTGCATATCAGAGATTTGTTTATATCAGCATGGCCCTCACATTTAGCTGCTGTTGATGCCCTGACATACTCTACATATAGGCTGTTCTAAATTTTTCCCCTACTACCATCTGACATCATAATTTTTCATAGCTAATCAGTACCTTAGACATCTGGCACCTAGCACACAGCCTGGCACTGGCACATAGTAGATGCTATGTAACATTTATTAAATTCAACTGAAATGCTGACTCTTTCACATATCCTATCTTATTTTTCTTATATTAGGTTGAACCATGTGTAAATGCCCTTATTAATTTTTGATCTACAAACAATTTCACAGCGTTCGCCATAATACTTCATAGAAGGAATTATTCTTTTTCTCGAGATTTACCCCATGACTTTTTAAAAAAGACACTAAAAAAAAAATCCTCCAGGATACTGATCTGGTATTAGTTAGGCCCCCTTTTCTCTTCAATTGTTCTTTCTGTTGGTTTCTTCTCCTCTATTTAAACCACACATTGGTATTCCCATTTTGGAACAGACTCATCATTTGATAGGCTACTTCTCTGCGCTACCATCTTTCACTTCCCAAACATTTACTGAGTAGATGCTAGAAACTGTGCCATGTGCTTGGGGTACACAAACTTGAAAAAAATCTAGCCCCTGTTCTTAAGATACTGACAGTCCACATGTAGAGACTGTAAACAGATGAGTATTATAAAACGGTATGAGAAATGCCAGGACAGAAAGAGCCACAGGGTGCTGCTCCAGGCACACATGAGAGAGAGATTTAGACTCATGTGTTAGAGAAGTCTGCCTTGGCTGAGACTTGAAAGGAGCTATCAATGACAGAATGGGGGACATGGTGAGAAGGATGGTTCAATCCTTTTTTT
>NW_006432447.1:1244925-1273542 GCF_000325575.1 Pteropus alecto
GGTTTACTGACAATGTTAACATAACCCATGTTTTAAAATTAGTGTTCCTAAAAATTCATTCATGTGTTTATGTACATACACGTGCACATGCCTGAATTTGCCCATGTGTTTAGCAGCAGGGCAGACTCACTTCTGAAACACTTCCTAGGTAAAACTACATTCACCTATTTATTCTTTAATATTCTGCAATCTTATTTTCTTCTCTTCTATTCTACTAAAACTGGCATCTCAAAATTCAAAAAACTTCTAAATGTAAAATCCAACGACCTTTAATTGTTTCTCCTTCCTAACAACTCTGTAAATTTTAATGCTGTTTTGACAATGTCATTACCCCAAGGACCCTGGGATCATTCCTTGCTCTCAATCTGTATAATGTGAATTGTCTATACTTCTTACTTGGTACTAACCAGGTACTAGTTTTAGATTTAGATGTAGTTTTAGATTATGTATCTTAAGAATTTGCCCTATTTCCCCAATTAGAATGAAAAGGTCTTTAAAAGAAGGGATAAGGTTATACTTAAAAGTAAACAATAAAGTTATACAGCAGTATGAAGCAGTCCTTTTGCCATACTGATTGAAAGTGACTTAAATAATAGAGTTTGTAGTTAGAAGGGCTTTATTGCAACATCTCTTACAAGAACATGTAAATCTAAGTCTGAATACAAGACAGGGTCACAAGCTCAGAGGTAGGAGTTCTGTTTATGTCCAGAATGCTGCTACCAAGCTTTCGCTTCCCCCGTGTTCAGTACAGCTTCAGTGACATGGCCACATAAAGGACAACTGTGTGAACAAAAGGACACTGGCCCACTCTCTGCTGCAGCTACTCACAGACCATTTGTCCTCTGACAAGAAAGGGGGTGTTGCCGCCAGGGCAGCACAGTTTTACTCAGTTTTCTAAGTTAAAGGAATGGCTAATGCCAAGAGTGGTGGCCTTCGGAGTCTAGTCTAGCTCCAAAACCCATAGGTACTCCCAATACTGTATTAGTCACTGAGCTTCCTAAAGGCAGGGAGGTCTTCCTCATAACTGCATCCTCAGCGCTGAGCGCAATGTTCAATACAATACAGGTGCTCCCAACACCTGACTGCCTAAGAGGCAGAAAGGAACAGGGGTAAGGCTCACAGATGAGTAAGACTGAATCAGAATTCCTGTTTAATCTGGCTAAAACTGAGATCAAATCATAATTTATTATGTGTTTAACCTTGGAGAAGTTACTGAATGGTGATTTTCTTATCTGCAAATGAGGATGATAACAGAATTTACCTCACAGGGATACTGGAAGGACTAAGTAAATTAAAATATACTAAGTACTTAGAATAAAGCCTAATACAAAAGTAAGCACTAAATAAATGTTGGCTATTATTATTAGTTATATAAATCTGCAATGAAAGCAAGGAGATAAAATTATAAAATATTTGGGACATAAAAGGTTAAAAAGAACTAGCAGAAATACACTGTATGAGAAGAAAATAAACAACAAAAATAAATTTTACAATGTTAAGAAATGTAAATCTATGTGGCATAGATCTCCATTTAAACAGCATTTCACAACAAAAATATGATATACTTTTGAAAGTTTTAAATCTCGAAGTTACAATACCATCTCAGGTGAATAAAAAGTACAAATATAAAGATATCGGACAAATCACGCTCCAATAAAAGTTTCTACACCTTTCAGAAATGAGCCTCTACAAATTTCTTAGAGATTTAAAAATACCTGAAAGATTAAACTAAACCTATAGTAAACAAAAACTCTACTGTGGAAATTTACAAACATACACAACAGCAGACGGAAAACATAACGAATCTTCTTTGTACCCATCGCCAAGCTTCAATAATCATCAATATTTTATTACTCTGTGTAATATCTTTTAACAATGACAAAAAATAGAATTTTCAGCCTTCTGAGACTGAAATGGTCAAGAAAAATATCTAGTGAATTTAAGTATAAGAAAACATAGCCAAGTGAAATTGGCTTATTTTATCTTTTTTTATTTTATTAAAAATAAATAAAAATGGAATAAAGCTTTGAGAAGAACAACACTTACTGGATGATGAGGTCGCAAATGAAAAGTATGAGGTGATACTACGGCTACAGCAAAGAAACGAAGAAATACAAAGCTGCTCACTGCAGAATACTGAACATGAGGGTCATCTGCAGGAAAAAAATGGTGAAATGTCATGCACAAAAACACTGAATTAAAAAACAAGGATGACAAAGTAAAAATATTGAAGAAACATGTAAACTAAATAGGAGATCAATATAATTTGTCTAGTAAGAATTGAGTTGATGAAATGATAGTAATGATTATGACTAAATTAAAGGAAAATAGTCTATGACTAAAAAAATCTGAAAGAAATAATAAAGAAAATGAAAGGCAAAGCTGCTAGATTTTCAGAAATATTTTAATTTGGAAAAATACTCCTTTCCTCAATCTGCAAGAAAAGACTCCTGAAATTACAACCAAAATAAAAGTAGTATCTGGCACTATCTAGTGATAATAATGAATCCCTTTATAATAGAATATTGTTTTCAATTTAAGATGTTTTAATTTTCCCCTGAAAAATCTTGATAATATCAAAGGCTATGCAATAAAAACAATTAGAATGAAATCTTTACTTTAAAAAAACTTTCAATATTCCCTATAAAAATGCAGATAAACTGGTGACAGCTTGTGGCTTTGACCATTCACCTGTAGCTTTCATTTCAGACTGGAGTCAAGTCTTAACTCAACAATCAAATGATAGAGAAGCAGGTAGTGAGGGAAAGAATGTCTGGATTTAGTTTGCCTCTTATTAGTCACTCAGTAGGTAGTCACTGACAAGTATTTAATTTGTAATTCTTTAATAATACTTACTTCCCACTCATTGCCTCCTCCCCTCTTCCCAACCCATCTTCTCAGGGTGGTTAGAACAAATGAAAATATTTTATGACAACAAAACTATCATTACTGTAATCTACTGAGGATATGAAGACATATTAATATTTAAGTCAAGAAAAAGACAGTCAAAGAGATATGTTTGCATTTATTAAAAAAAACAGTAAATTGTATTTTAGTTATTTATATAAACAAGAATTAAATAGATAAAGCATATTTAAAGCCAAGATCACTGGGTAGTATAGAGTACAGTGATTACTAGCATGCTTTGGAATAGGCCTGGCCCAAGTTTGAGACCCTGCTTGCCTATTGGCAATGTCATGGACCATGGACAAGTTCCTTAAACTTCTCTAAACCTGTTTCACTCTCTATGTGGTGCAGTGTAGGTGAAATTAGGAGATGATACAGGCTAGCACTGTGACTGTTCACTCACTAAGCATTCAATGTGGTTACCATAATCTAACTCTGCTCCCCTTATTTCTGTTACAAAGACTAGATTTAGTATACTTATTTGAAATATTTGTTTGTGTCTTTATTTTAATTAGCAAAAACATCTAGGTCTAAATTTAGCTACATGTTAGCTGGAAAACTACTATGTAGCCCCACCACTTTAGCATTGGGTGGAGAGGCAGATAATACACACGTGTACACATATACACACTTAAAGAACACGAAAAAATAGCAAAATCTCTTCAGATGGTTACAGATATAAACTCACAGTTTCACACAACTGGATAAGACTGAAAATTTAAGTAGCTGCCTTACTTCTTCACCCCGCCCCACCCCCCCCCCCCCCATTACAGGCAGATCTGGAACAACAGCTATAGCAAGTTTATTTACTCATCAGAGATGCGTGTAATTAGAATAATTTCAAGCACCGACAATCAGAGATAGCCAACTCTTAATTTTATGAAATGTTTCTAAGCAAAGCCTTAATGTAGCTGCTCTTACAAAATTAAAGCACACCAGTTATTGACATACACATTTCAAAATTCTATGTATACTACAACAGAGATGTTTCTAACATCTAAAACCATCTCTGTAAAAACCTATCACCACCAAAACCTTATCATCCTCAAACTGTCAAATCTAATCAGTTTTATGAAACTAAAAATTCTATTTGAATGCATGCAAATGGAAAAGGTAGTTGGTACAAATAACAAAGGTGTCTTTGTTTATTATATTTAACAATCTCATAAGCACCTGGTATAAATGTTTATTTATAAATGTTACAGTTCTAAATTTCACCTTTCTCAAAAAATAATGGTGATTTTGATTTGCTCTTTGTATGAAGTTGTCATTTTATTGAAATAAAATAGAATGTTTTGCGATTATAAGAAAATTAAATCAAATGTTTCATAAAAAAGCTAAATCTATTTTGAAAAACTAAATAAGACTATACCTACAGACAGTAAACATTTCACATAAATCAAATACACAGTAAATCTACAAAAAAAAATATTGAAAAAGAAATGTCATGTTTTAGTGATACAAAGAACTTACTAGGAAATCTTTGAGCAGCCATTTGCCTTAGAGAATAAAAGATATCACACATTACAGTGGGGCAGCTCATACTCGATTTTATAATTGTACTGAATAACTTGTCTACATAGTAGCGCAGATTCTCCTGTAGGATTTAAAAGGTAAACATTAAGATTTCGACTTTTACGCATCTTCAACAGTCTTCCTGGAAACAAATGCAATGAAATGACATCTATTAGGCAGTCACTATCTAATAGTCTAAAGCTCTGCTTCCCTTCTCTAAACTCATTCAGCTAAAGGACAATTTACATCTGACCTCATTTAATAAATTAGATAGATTTATAACAGCTAGATATCATAGGTGAATAAATGAAATAAATGGCACAAGCAGCAGCAATTATCTATTGTAATGAACACTTGTGACTTTAACACAGTCATCATTTTCCCAGAGGCAACTATAAGTACTGGCTGACCAAGTCATTGTGCTACTTACTTAGCCTGATCAGTTTGAACCTAAAAGACTGACCAGAATAGGGATGCAACTAGATATAGCCTTACTTCACTATTGTTTACCAGAGCCAAAAGGGAGTGTCAAAAACAAAACAAACAAAAAAAGTGAAACCTGATGGGGAGATAACACTCTAAAAAGGAGACACAGGAAATGCTGCTAATGGTACAGGTATCATGCAAAGAAAAAAAGGCACTGCTTCCCTCCTTAGAGCAGTACTACAGCATAAGTGGGACACAGGTATACCTGTAAGGCCAATTTTAATGCAGTTATAAAGATAATAAGGACTTACCTTATTATTTTCTACATTATCTCCCTCTTTTAATTTAATAGGATCAATTTCACAGGATTTTGATGATTCACATATCTGGAAAATAGATTACTTTTTCATTTAATGCTCTTTTTAAAATAATTTGGCAAAATGAAAATATTATTTTTCTGATAATTATAAAAATTAAAACTATAACAAAGTTTAAAACCTCCATCCAGAGATAATGTATACAATACTCCCAAAGCATTGTATAAAAAAAATGTTTCTCATATATCTGAAACTCTAGCTAAAACAGAAATCCAATAACAAAGAAATAATTATGTAGATTATACTACAATGTGCCCTTTGAGTAAAATAATCCATTGATGAAACAGTAAATAATTTATTCTAATTTTAAAGTGTTCAGTCTTATTCTTTCAGCAATACATGAATCGATATATCATTCCCATCAACAGATCACTGGATGAAAGAGATGCTATAATAAGGACACACAAATTATTATTATCAGAGTACCAATATTCCATACCTCATCCAGAATAGGTTTTAATGTTACTTTCAGGTAGTGCCCTCCCACTATTTTCATCATTTCATCCAGACATCGGGTAGCCAAGGAATTTCCCCTAAAAATTGTGTTTGCATCTCTGAAATACAAATAGAAATAAGGTGAAACCAAGTGTAGTAAACAAAGGCTGTGAAATCAGTAATATGAGATATCTGACTTGGTCATATATAAAATTTTAGTAATCTTTACCCTCCGTTTAAAAGTTTGCTGCCATTAGGATTTTCAAACTTACGAAAACTTACTGAAAATATAAAAGTAAGTTAAGAAAAAAAGCAATTCAAATTTATGAACTGCAAATGTGTAATGTGTGTATGTGTGTGTGTAAAACACCAGTGTTATACTACGACAGAAACGGGAAGCCACCCGACTGCTTTTTATAATGTCACACCTGTGGCATATAAGGGTGCTACATAATGGGTACGGAAAAAGGAATTTCTGATGTAGTATTTTCTTTGTGACATGTGAATCATTATAAGAAGCAGCAAAGACTAGTAACAGGAAATTGTGCCACTGAGTTAAAAGAAAAACAAAAAAACTGTCATTAACTGTTAATTTTACAGTTGGTGGATACTGTTTGCTAACTTAAAGAGCTACCTTTTATTATATGTTAAGCAGTCCTTTCCAGACTATGCTATAGTAAGGCTAGTCAATACAAAAGAACTAAGATTACAAAAACAATGTGACAAACGAAGGGCCAAATTCAACAACACATAATTAATACTTAATATAACTCTTACTGTGTATCCTTCAAGTCTAATTCAGCCACTGCAGTGGCAAAAGGAACAAGTTTATCATGGTGCAGCAGCAGTCGTACAAGGGGCAAAACAGCATCATTTTTATCTCGACACATTTCACCCAAAATGTAAGCAGCTGAGGCAGATACTGGCTAGAATACACAAAGGCAGAAAACAAGCACAAAATTAAGGAAATACGATTAAATGTTCAATCATTAGCCTGTAAAAATAATTCAAATACGTTCATTAACTATCGGAGATGAAATCTGGAGTACATATTGGAATCATAGTACTGAGGTTCAGATAAATTAAATATGCATACACACATACTATATATGTATATTACTGTTTTAATAAAGCTTGATGCCCTGAAATCTTTTCCTTATCACTTACAGAATTCTTTTAGCCTTTTTATATTAAATCATACACTTAAAATTTTTAAAGTACCTGAACATCTGGTGATTTTAGCAGCAAAGTTTTCAAAGGACCATAGTACTCTGAAGGAAGCACATAGTCTTCTGTATAACATATATTTAATCGAAGAGACCCAAGGTCATCAGTTTTAGATGATTTGTTTCCATTGTCTCTTGGTTGTAGCAAATACCTAAAGTAAAAATACAATCAATTCCATGTCATGGTAATGAGCATTCAAGCTAGTGAGGTGAGTAAACAGCTAAGCAATAAGAAAAAAAACAAACAAACAAACCAAAAAGTCAACTTAATATTTAAGGTTAAGGTTAGGACGCTTCATAAATAGCAGACTATTACCTTCAGATTAATAGTTGTATCTTGAACAAGAAAGCTATAAATAGATTTTTATCCAGGAAATCATAAGTATAGCTAATACAAAAATTAAGATCTCAAAGGGGTTGAATAAGAGTTTGATTAGCATGCAGGTTTAGAAAAACGAATAAAAACTAAAACATTTAAAATCCAATGTATTACCAAAAATATTTTTTTACCAACTAAGAAATATCCATTTAGTTGAAATAGACATACTATGCAAAAAGATATGAGAGTTTGTTTTAAAATAAATCCTATATGTAAAAATTTGAATATTGGCAAAAGAAAACGTAAAACTAGACACAGCTTTAAATAGTCAAGGAAAGAGAAATGTTTAGAAATCAAGAGACGTTTGTAGGACCAAAACCAGAAATCTAATAGTTACTGTTTAAGACTTTTTATCGTGGAAAATTAAAAATACAAAAGTATACAGAGTAGTATATTGAACCCCCGCCCCCCCCATGTGCCTATCACCCAGCTTCAATAATTATCTTAAGGCTATTCTTGTTTCAGCCATACCTCCACTGACTCCTCTCATCCCACTAATGTGTTATTTTAAAGCAATTTCCAGGTGTTTTTAAATTTCATCTGTATTTCAGTACATATAATTATATAACTATATATATAGAAAACTTTAAAAAACCATCATTAGCTAGTCAGTATTCAAGGTCTTCCAAACTTATCATAAAGTTTTCTACATTTTGTTCAAATCCAAGGCCCAGAGATTGTAATAAGTTGATAAGTTTCTTTTAATCTATGGATTCCCTCTATCCTCTAAGAAATCGGGTAGTAGTTTGTCTTAACAAAATTTTCCACATTTGAGGTTCTCTTAACTCTGTCTCCATGATGTCATTTAACGTTATTTTGTCCCCTCTATATTTCTGTATTTTAGCAGTTAGATCTAGAGGCTTGGTGAGATTAGATTTGATATTCTGCCAAGAACATTTTACTGATAGTGTTGCGTGGTTCCACCAAGAGGCACTAATGTCTGATTGTTTCTCTCTTTACGATATTAGCAGTCATTGATGATCACTGCCTAGTGTCACTAATTATCGCAGCCTGCGAAATGACAATTTTATAATTCTATCATTCCTCCTTTACTTATTAGCTGAAATTTTTTTTTATGAAGCCAGTAGTTTGGATATTTACTTTTGACATTTCGCACTTATGGCCTCCCCAATAGAAGACTATCTTGTTTAAAAATAGAAGGGTTTAATAAAATATTTATTAATTAGCTTTGAGAATGATAGGATTAAAAACATAAATTAAAATTAGAGAATCAACCAAGCAAAATATAAAAGATGAGGGGATGGTAATACAAGGAGAAGATATTATTCGGAAATTAAATCACTACCCACAAAAGAAGAATTCCTATCTTGGAAGACCAACCTTCAGAATGTCTACTCTCTGATTTGAGAAATAATGATTTATACAGATTACTTAAAGAAATAATTGCAAATAAGCCTATCGGCAAAGGTGACTCAAAAGCACCTCTAAGGGAAGCATAGCTGGCTGACCATCAGGCACCCGGACAAGGGCATTACTTGGGGGCATTTCCCACAGTCTGGTGTATGTTCTGTAGCCTTGCAAATTCAAAAACCCAGTTTTATCAGCTTCTAAAAGTGACCTGAATTGCAATGACTGAGCGGAGACTGATATATTTAAAGTAGAGAGTCGATTACTCCATTTATGAAAAGAAATACAAGAGTCAAGTAGCAAAAATACCTGTACTTTTTTGGGACCAACATATTTTATTATGGAAATGTTCATTCACAAAAGTAGGGAGAAGAGTGATATTGAAAACAAACCTTCTCACCATCACCCCCATACACTTATTACTCAGCTTCAGCAATTATCACCATTTCCCATGGTATTTTCATCTATATCCCTCACTTCAACTGATACACCTTTTTTACCTGTTAACATAATTTTTAAAATCTGTTTAATACATATTTTAACCTGTTGGTAAGCTATCTGAAAAGCCAAATTGCCAGAAGGTTCCGTGGTAAGCACACAGATACAACACAGAGATTTAAGGAATCTTAGAATTTCCCAGCTAATTGTTTTGCTGAGGATATAATAATGCCTCTAGAGCAGGATTCCCTTTTTCTCCTTGACTGTGCTCAAATGGGCAGTAGCCACCAATGTTTGTCTTTTGGGGATTTTTTTTTTTTAATTGTTCTAATTTTCCCATTCTAACTAGTGTTTTCCATACATGGTTAAAATAAAATTGTATTACAGTTACAACCTGGTTCTGCTTCCCTGACACTGAACCTACCTATCTTAAACAGTGTCCCCATATTCTTCTGGTCAGAGTTCAGAACCTGTTTTGGTTTGTTCTATAGGAATTTTACTCAGAGGGCAACTTTAATTCCTTTACCTACAAATTACTGTAAGAGAGAGTATGTTTTATTCCTCTGTTTCTCTCATAAAAACACAAAGTACCAGCAAAATAGGTCTACGATCCTAACATGGCATGTTCTTTGCAGAAGGATTAGGGTAGTGCTATGCTAGTTATTAATTTTTATGCATACACTGCTTTAGGATGCTCGAGCACTCCAGAAGGTCTTGCTTTGCAACACTTTTTAAGCTTGTCTCCTTGAGTTTCTTTAGCAGGCTAAGAAATCCCTCTGGACAAAATATCTGTTTGTTTGTACTTGGAAAAAAAATACAAAATTTCAAAATATATCATTGGCCTCCTACCCACTCCTTGAAAAGATCATTTTTTTAATAAATAGGGACCACTTCAATTTTTTTAAATAATATTTTATAGGTAAAAGGAACTCAAATCTTTTCTGACAGCTTAAAACATTTTTGAGTTTTAAACATATTCATAAATATATATGTCAAAACACAAATTTATTATAGCACATTGGTTAAGATCACAAACTTTGAAGTCAGAAAGTTTGGTTCAAATGCCAGCTGTGTGACGTTGGGCAAACTGCTCACCCTTTCTGTGCTTTTTTTCTTACCTGTTAAAGAAACGGTAATAAAAGTATCTGATTTAATACTTATAACAACTCTAAAAAGATTCTATAAATAAAGCACTTAGACTAGCACCTGGTACACAGTAAATGCAATGTAAATGTTATTTATATAACACATATACACATAATTGTTACTACATAAGGAATCTTGTATGAATTGGATGAAAAAAAATCTCAAATATATTTTATTTTTCGAATGAAGTGTTTTAGTTTGAAAAAATAAGAAACAGGAAATAAAGAGAAGTTATTAACTGAAAGTGGCAGGTGCTCTACACATTTCTTTCACTCACAATTAGAGAAGCATAAGAGTAATCCTTATGCTCTCAAGAGTCAGTACTTTTGATAGCCCTTTGATAGGAAAAAACAAAAAAACCCAAAAAACAAAAAAACAAAAAAAAAATCATCTGAAAATTTTTAACCACAAAGTCTGTATAACTGAAATTAAAGTAGGCAGGCAAAAACTACAATTGGTTGTTCATAATGCTACATAAGCTGGAAAATAACTGCTCAGAGGCAGCTATACTAATACTTGCATGTTATTTCTGGTTCCATAAAGATAACCATTATGGAACCAATTTACGGATAAATTTAGTAATGAATTTTTGCTAAAGATAAGAGATTAAAGATTAAGTGTCAAAAATGGCAAACTAGGAAACCAACTCATCTCAAGTAAAATATTAACCTAGTCTGAAATATGTATAAAGTACTTATGTTACAAAAACCCCCATTCATTTGTCCATTTACTATTTAAATCTTACTTTCACAGTCTTAAAAATTACAACATCAAAAGATATTTACATCTATTTTCTTAATGTACATTTTTACAACACGGATTATTTGGGGGGAAATTATTGTACCAATCTGTATAATCACACAAAGGTTTTCTTCATATTAAGTTCTCTACCATTGAGATAACTGATGAAATGTGACTGAACTAGATTATCTGTAAGGTTCTTTTTCTTTCAAACAATGGAATACTGGTGAGAAAAAAAGGATGCAGAATTTCTATATGTATCAATGTGGAATAATGGTGCTGACAGCAGTAGTAACTATAATGATAGCATTTGTGGCTTACTTTGTGGGAACTCATTTCATCTTCTAACAACTTTGGGAGGCAGGTACTATTTGTATTTCCCCAATTTCATAGCCAAAGAAATCAAAGGCAAACAGGTAGAGTAACTTGTCCAAGGTCACACAGTTAATGGCAGAAATGAGATTTGAACCAAGGCAATTTGGTTCCAGAGTCCATATTCTTAACTACTATCAAGAGATAACAAATATTTATTGAGATTCTCTACTAAATTGCTAAGTGAAAAAAGCAAGATGCAGAGTAGGATACAGTGTATGTCCATTTGTGTAAAGAAGGAGAAAGAAGGATATATATGCATTTGCCTATATATACATAAAATATTTCCAAAAACTCAAAACAATGGCTGCCTCAGAAGAAGGAAACTGAGTAGCTAGGGGACAGAGGTAGGTGACAGATTTTAACTTCTGAACTTTGCACCATTAAGTATATTAATTATTTTTTTTAAATCAATAAAATTCTATTATCTACACAGATTCAACTTAAAGGTGGCTAATTACCAATACTAATAAGCTAATCCTAACATTTGACAGAAATTTCAGA
The DNA here is from genome assembly GCF_000325575.1 of Pteropus alecto. NCBI lineage: Eukaryota > Metazoa > Chordata > Mammalia > Chiroptera > Pteropodidae > Pteropus > Pteropus alecto. Next base: position 1,256,760 of record NW_006432447.1, read on the forward strand.
ATAAATAACATGCATGATTACTAAGGAACTGAAGAGCGAAGAAAGGAATGGGAAAATGATTGAATCATGTTTAATGAGAGAATAAAAAGAAAAATTTGAACCACCAAAAATCAGTTTTCAGAAAAGGATTATAATAAACAAATACTAAGTAGAAATTATATGAAAAAGCAAACTGAAGCTTTTAAAACAATAAGATTGCATTACTAATAATTATTCTCTTTCCTAATATCAAGATTAGAAAGAATATCTGCTTGAAATTTTGAAGGTAAACAAAGCTTTTCTGGAGTGTTCACGCAGTTACCATCAATTCCACAAGGGGATGCTACAGCTCTACAATTGACAAAGGAGGCTACGAGTTTAATTTCAAATTACAAGGAAATGGCATTCACATTTCTATAATTCTTTACATCTAAAGAAATGGAAACGAATTAGCAGATGTATCTATTTCATGGTGGATAAATTTTAGCACTAACACTTCTGGCATGTTAAACTATTTTAAAATACTATTGGCAAAAAAACAAAAACAAAAACAAAAACAAAAAACCAAAAAAATACTATTGGCAAAAAAAAAACAAAAACAAAAACAAAAAACCGCTATAGAAATAAAATGAATTTCTATTTGTTAGTGTTCTTACATCCTGCCAAGGTAGCTGGACAAAATTTTGCCAAATTTGGAGGACAGGCTATGTGGCACATTTCGTGTTTACTTTGAGGGGCTCTGGGAGGCAAAACAACTAACTTTTTATTTTATACTAAGCAGGCATATAATTTTAAAGACTTAAAAAATGGAAATTTTATAGGAATAAAATGAATTTTTATTTGTTAGTGTTCTTACATCCTGCCAAGGTAGCTGGACAAAATTTTGCCAAATTTGGAGGACAGGCTATGTGGCACATTTCGTGTTTACTTTGAGGGGCTCTGGGAGGCAAAACAACTAACTTTTTATTTTATACTAAGTAGGCATATAATTTTAAAGACTTAAAAAATGGAAATTTTCATTTTAAATGTATGTTACTTTATGAAAGGTGGAAGAAGACACGTAGGGTGAGGGGGTGGGGGTGGTGGTGACAGGCCTCAAATTTTATCAATTTTTTAGAGGGACTAAGTTTAATTTTGCCCCTTTGTGGATGCATTTCAGAAATTATAACATACAAAATGCCACCATAAAGACCAATAAATCTTAGATGTGCATTAGCAAGAGGTGAAAGTAAAAATTTTGAGTTTAAAATCAGTCTTTTCAAGAGATAACTGCTCGAGGACAACAGACTCCAGAGTGACAAATGTCTGATGGCCAATCAAGAGAGGCAGGCTCTTTTAAAAACAAATGAGGTTGGTGACCACAGTAAGAGACATCTAAACACTCAGTTTCAAATTCCTCTTCATGGCAACTGAAACTGAGTTCTAAAAAGTGGGCCTTAAAACTTAGCAAATGAGAAAGGCATATTCTTTTCATACTCAGTTGAAACCCGTCTAGCATGAGGGCTGTGGGGCAACCTATTGGAAGGGACAGGATATACAAGCTTTTAAGTGCTGTAGACAGAAAAAACAAAAGCTTCACACTGATTCTGCTAAGGAAACTAATATCAATTTAATGTCTGAACATTAAATTTAATTTAATATGTTTGTCACTGTTAAGAATCATAAACGGTAAAATAATGTTGTAACCATTCTTGAGCCACCAAAGCTTCTGAAAAGTGCATTAATTGAATCAGTTCAACAACGTAAACCCTCGACATTTAGAAAATAACACCAGGGCCATCCATAGTGCATTTCAATGGGGTGTAGTGAAGGAAAAATCACTAGTTAGATAATGTAAACAGCTAATTTCCTACAATAAACCCTCTGCCTTCAAACATCCACAGTTCCTAAAACCATTAATAAAGCTTCTGAACTGCAGATGTTGATTTGTGAACAAGCATCTTCTGCCATGGGAATCTCTTATGTAACATTTTAAATGTTTTCCATTTTCTCCTTACAGACAGGATTTAATTTTTGAACAGAAAATATTCCTAGATAATTCAGTTCTTTTGTCCCAGTACCATAGGTCAAGTCATAAAACTATTAATGTATTTATGTTTCTGCAACAATAAATTAATGACTATATCAATTAATGACTTTTGGCTTATTCCACTACTAGTTTAAAGTGTGCTTATAGTAAGCATTTATTTGCACATACAGTATGCAAGGGAGTACATTAGAATGTTTGTCTTCTTACCAGGCTTGATGAGAGGAATCATTTCTTAACACGTTCACAGGAACCTTAATCTCACCTAGAAAAATATCCTGGACCAGGTTTCCGTTGTTCCACAAGTCGATCCTAAAAATTTTAAATTGGCTTTATTTCTTGCACACAATGTTTAAGAAAACACACAGCACCAAGTAGCTTCAAATTGATTTGTATTATAGCATTATTTTTACATGCTTAAAAGAGATGTTAGCATTATCATGTATCTCACTATCTAAACTAAGCAAAATACTGCAGTAGCTTTTGTTGATAAGCACAGAAAGTAGCTATTTTAAATAGTCTAAAAGAAAGCAGTTAAGTTTCTTAGTTTCAAAGTTTAGGCTTTATTTTAACCTCTGGCAATAAGAACTATAGAATTACTTTGTTGAATCTGAGAAAAGAAACCAACCCAAGACTAGTTTCTTTCTCAATTAGAAGCAGTTAATATGCAAAGACAGGTAACTTAGAAAAATACATTACCTGATCATTACAAACATGTGATTAATACATCCTTTAGATGAACACACTGTTAACACCACAGCTATACATGCATTTACAAAACCTTTCCCCTCCCAAACAGCATAGATATTTAAGACCTAGGAAACTGCACAAACTTCAAACACATGCACCTGTTGAATTATCTTACGAGACTTCTTACCTCACTGAAATTTCTGTTAGACAGCAGATATGTTAAGAAGAATAAAAAAATTATTTCTAAATTGGCTAATATATAATTACTTTTCTATATATTCTTTGTATCCATTAGGCTATGATTCGGAAATTTAAGAAGCAATTAAACTGGGGGGGGAATTAAAAACATAAAATTGGTGAAAATTAGTTCATCATTGTTTATAAAATAAATATACCTTGACTATTTCTGTAGAGAAATTAGATTTTGAAGATAATTTGGATTTAAATTAGATGCATGTTCCTCTAAATTTCATCAACCAACTTGCTGAAGAAAATTCTATTAAGCTTAATTCATGTTTTCCAGTTAATTTTCGGATTTTCTTTTGGCACAGAAAAAGGTAACTTTGTAAAACTCCAAGATGCATACCTAATTTCTAGCTTTTCAATGTCCTCCTCTTCTACCTGGAACTGGGATTTTCTGGTGTAACTACTGGATCTGGTTACCTGTAAACAAAACATTTTAGTAAAAAAATTTTTTCAAATATCTTCTTCCTACATGAACTTAAACTATCATCCCTAAAATGTTCAACTGTGTTTTATTACAAACAGAGGAAAATGCCTACGTAATATTTTACCCAAAAGTGGCTACAGAAGTAGCAGGGAGGTAAGAACAAGGTAGTATAAAAATATAAAATACAACCCAACCCTGTCTCTATGCCCTTCCTTATCAACTCAACATAAAGCAACATTAGACTCTCTAGCTCATCTGTAATCTGGTGGTGACTCAAAGGGTAAAAGTGTTGTATTTCAGTGAACCTGCACATGCTTAGAACTGTTTGAAGACTTTCCTGTATTTCTCAAGATACCAATGCCACTCTTACACTTCCTTCTCACATTTTTACTGAAAATATCAAGGCCATTGGCAGGAACTTCCTCAACTACCATCCACCTGAACATGTTCATTCTCACAGACGCCCTTCCACTTAATGAGTTTTCTCATTCTCTTCTAACAAGATATGATCATCTTTTCTAAGACTCCACGCACACATAGTATGCAGCAAGCACTTGATTTAATTACTGCTTTCTTTACCAGCTTTTCACCTCACTCAAGTCTAAGAAAAATTCTCCCTTTAAACTACAGTCTTCCTCTTTCCTTTCACAGACAAATATCTCAAACTGTAATCCATCCTTAAAAGCCTTCACTTCCTCACCACCCACTCACTCACTACAGTAACTCCTCATGATCTGGCTCCCTCACAGGTCATCCGCCTAAAATCCTACTTTTCATCGCCAAGTCTGATGATCAATTCTTAGTTCCCACCTTCACTGACCCCTCTATCTGAATGAGTGATCATACAACTATACCTCTTCTCCCAGAAACACTCTCTTCTTAGAGTGTGCCTACGCACTATTCTGGCAACCTTCTGCTCTCTTTGCTTCTTCCTTTGGTACCTCTTTCCATAGTACCTATAGATATAGGTTTTCTACAAGGTTTTATTTTTTATTTTGCTCTAAGGGACTGCACAGTGCTGCACAGTTTACAAAGTGCTTTCACATCCATTATCTCCTTTGTTCATCAGATCACTGCTTTGAAGCAGGCCACGTTAGATTTATTATCTTCATTTCAAAAATGAGGAAGCTAAAATACAGAAATTGAGACATGCTCAAAGCTGAATACCTACTAAGTGGCAGAACTGAGCTTCTTCACTTTTCTCCTTCACCTCTACTCCCTTGGCTCTCCTAGCTCTGTAAACACATCTTGAGTCTTTAGATGCAACCATCACCCATCTTCAGTTTCAGTCATGAACTGCCTATTGGCGAGTTTTACGTGTCAGACCTCAAGCTCATTATGCCCCAAAACGAACCACTTATTTTTTCCTTCTTTTTCACTTTTCTATTTTTCCAAATTTGAAACCACGAAGGATAACATTTGACTCCTCTTTTTGTCTTTTCTTCTATAACAAATTCATTATCTTACCCTCTGAAGTTTCTTTCTCATTTGTCCCTTACTCTTAAATCAGACCCCCTTTCTCTTCCCTCCCACTTTTTTTTCCTCAACAGCTAAACTACAACAGTCTCTTGATCTCTGTTCTCTCTCAATCATTTGGCCCACAGATCATAGTTAATTCTTTCCAAAACAATCATTCTTATCCACTTCTGGGCTCAAAACATTCAATGGCTAATATTTAAGTATCTCAGTCAGGCACTCAAAGCCTTTCATTTGTTGGTCCTACTCTATCTTTTTAAGCTTAGTTCCCATTATTCCTTTACATAAATCTTCCAGTCAAATCATACTTGCTATTCTTTGAAGATAATTTTCTGCTCTTCTTTCTCAGTCTCTGCTCAAAATGTTCCTTTTCTCTAAAACTCTTTTTTCTCTGACTTAACTCAGCTGGAGCCAAGCTGATCTAACGCCCCCAATATCACTGCATTTTACTGCTGTGTGTATGCATGCACGTGCATGCTCTGTGTCTCTTGCTCTACTAGGGGACAGAGATTTTTATAATCAGCTCAACAAAGTGCCTTTTGAATGAATATTCCAAGGCCTAATAGGTACGCTTGGATACTGCAAGCAGGTCAGGCCTTGAGTTGTGCCTTCCTCGTTTTCTCCAAGCTAGATGTACAGCCATTAATAAACGCAGAACAACTGAACTAAGTCCCTAGCTAGGTAATGGAAAAGTCTCACATTGCTGCATTTTCTTTTGCTTTTCCTTCTCTCTTGCCTCCACCTGCACAATTCTTCCTACTTCAATTTTAGCATTCTCTTCAACCTGTGTTCCTTTATTTAAGTACAGAACCAGGAAAGGCTAGATATGCCTCCCTCTATCCACTTTGAAATACCAAGAAAAACATACACAAAAGAAGAAAAAACACAAATATAAATCTTTTTTTTTTGAATCTTCCCTATACATTAATCTCAACTGCAACATGTTCTACAGTTAGAACACAATTTTTTAGAATAGTTTGACTTATTTTGATTTTTTTCCTATAGTTTTCAAATAATATCAAAAAAAGATTTAACAAATTTAAGAACTGCTCCACAGTAAAGAACTCCAAAGCACTGTATTTGGGACAACTTCAAGGCAGCTGAAGATTTCTATGAAAATAATCATGTGTCCATAGGGTGTACTTTACAGTCTCAAAGTATTCTCACATTTGGGCCTCATAAACTCTATCAGTTAGGTAGGGCTGCTATTATTTTCTCTTACAAAATTATCTTTTCATAAGAGAAGAAACTGGAGTCTCAAATTCAGTGATTGTTCGAAGGCAACTGGCACTAGAACTCAGATCTACTAAGTGATTCTCATACTTACTTCACTAGTGGTGTTTAAACAATACTCTGCAGAAGAGTCCTGTGGCCACTGTGTATCAGGTGGGTGGGTAAGGGGCTGGACAGGTGAGGGGGTGTATGGAGAAGGGTGTAATATTGAAGATGACTGGAGAGTGGGTGTGGCCCTAGACCTCTCCATCTCCAAATCAATCAGAGCTCTGCCTTTGTTTTATATATTGGGCCTCCACTGCATTACACGACGGTTTTACTGCTTTCAGGAGAGAAATGCTTAACTGCATTAGTTGATAAAATGATTACTATGGCCATAGTTTGAAAAAAGAAGTAAACCAGCATTCAGTATTAAATATTCAATGTTAATATTTATATAAAACAAAAAGTTACCTCAAAATAAAAGATTTCATTAAACTGCGGATTGCTTGTTTTCTTCTTTACTTTTGTCTTCTTTTGGTCATTCCTGTTCCAATGTGGTAGAGTTTTACCTTGTAGAACTTAACAGTACACAATTATAAAACATGCTATTTCCAACCAGGGAGCCTGACCTCTGTTTAACTGTTGAGATGACTCAGGGAAGACTGTAGTTTTAAATTTTTCTTGGGGAGAAAAATTAAGGTGTCTCTAAAAACTCAAAGAATTCATAGTTTTGTATATCTGATATAGGCCAAGATTATATTATTCTCTCTACGGCTATACTAGACTGACTGCCAAGCTTACTTCAGGGGTTTTTAATAACATGTTCTCTTATATAAGCAAGTCGGAATAAATGGCAGAAGGAAGACAATGAGATCCAGAGTACCTTTATCTATGCTGGAAATACCAGAGAATACAGAAAGTGATCTTAACTTAGTTTACCTCTTGGGCTTCAGCTACCGTGTGGCTTTTCAAAAAACTATTTATTTTGAAATAATAATAGATTCAGAGAAGGTTGCAAAGAAAGGGAAGTCCCACTCAGCCTTTCCCCAGTGTTAACATCTTATAAAACTATATCACAATATCAAAACCAATAGTGATTTTAAAAGACAAATTCACATGCCAAATAGTTTCTACCTGCATGATAAACAATTACACTTAAGAATTTGCCTGTCACATACAGATTATAAACAAAAACAAAAATAAAAACAGCTCCATGTGGTTAAATACTTTTAACATGCAAGACTAAATCCCTCTGATAGCATGATATAGGACTAGTTATCTCCTTTTAAATTTAAAACCATTTCTAATAATAGCATACTATTACTTTAGCACCCAATAAGTATCCGACATATGCTATGTATTTTATATACATATGTACAAATTCATTTTTCGAAGTAACCTACTGGTGATTTTCTAAAAAATAAGAGAGCCTTGGGTTGGAAAGGAATGTGGGTTTGTGCATGTTGTGTTTGTGTAGAGAGAATACTGTACTTTTTGTACTTTTTGTTTCCTCATTCTAAACCTTCAAGTTGTAGACAAATTTTAGACTAGTTTAGCTCTGGAAAAAAATCATAATAAAGTTTTAAAATATTACAAAGTGCTTTTAGTTTTTCCGTAAATTATCCTGAGTAATTTAAATCCATGATATGGTGTACTTCACCACGTTCTGGTATTTCAGCAGTTTGTCTACAGCTCAGAATTCTCTCTGTAAGAGCACAGATGCCATGAGTAGAAAAGGCATTTTTAGTCATGAGCTGCTTTCCAGATAAAAATATGGCATCTGCTTTATTCTGAGCTAGCATTTATTAATTCAGGATTTTATCTACATAAAATCTAAGACATTTACAAGTAGGAAGGCTGATGAAGAATGACTATGATCATGTTTATGTTTTAAAGTACATTTAACTACTATAATACTGATGTTGCTCCCAATAGCCTATCAGTCTGGCAGACTTGAAATGGCATCCATTTTCTTTCTACAAAAACAGGACTCCCTTGTTTGCAAGTGTGTAACAGAACTCTAAAGATTTTTCTTTCAAAGCATTCATTACTTTGTGTCACAAATAGCTATATAGCATTTGCTCTTAGAACCTTAATTTTGTAATTCTTATATCGACCTTTAAAACTTAAAAATCTAGTAATAATGTAATAAACATTACCTAGAAGGGCCCACTAGAGAAACTGTTGCATAAGGGTCACAGCTCTGTCCATTTATAAGAGGCAACCCATGGCATGCCTTGATGCTAAGGAAGAAGAAAAGAAAATTAACATGATGTTTAAGTTAAATAACATAAAACATTGTCTTTAATACAAATTAATATATTAAAGGGTTAAAATTGTTTTCCACATTTCTCTCTGCAGTTGTATGCCTATGTACCACTTACCCTGAATATATGTTTGTATGCATTTATTTATTTATGCTGTATTTCCAAAATAGGACTAAACTAGAATGGCACAATCTGTACTGAGACTACCAAGTAATATTTAATACACATCCCCCAACTAAATATCCAACAAGGTACATTTTGTGGTTTGACAATACATTAAAATTGCTGTGGCTTCTAAAAGGGAAAAGAAAGCGGTGTGAACCTTAAATGAGAAACTACAAAACTAAGCCAGATCTATGGCATCACATCCTCTGCTAAAGCATGAATGAGAAACAAGGAAATAACTGTGGTTTCCACTTAAAATCTGATTCATATCTAGAGGGCAAGTCTCATACAATTTGGTAGACTTTTATTCTGTTCTCAGTAACAGCTCCTGCATCATTCTGTAGAAAACGTTTCAGACAATAAAAACCAAGGCATCTAAGCCACTCCATAGTAACAGTCGTTGTTATTTACAAAGAACACAGAATCTGACTTAATGATCTACTTTTCAAAATTTCTCACTAAATATCATTGAATTCATGAACTTAGTTTACATCTGGGGTCTGCATTTCCTAATGCCTAAGAGAAGCTCATGAGTGTTGCTAACAAGTATTCTTTGTTGAAAGATGTGGGCTACTGAGTAACATCCTTATTTCTCTCCACAACCCACAGATCATATATGTGGGTGAAGTGCAAATGGTATGCTGCCGAGTGAAGAAAAAAATGATAATATGACTCATTTCTATTAAATTGGGTATCAAAAATCAAACTTCTGAAACGAAACAAAGAAAGTACAGGCCAAAATAATAATTCTGGTTATTAATGTTAGGCTTAGGTACAGTCAAACTTTCCCACTGTACATATACTATGTGAAACTTACACTTCTCAAGCGAAACCTCAAAATATCTGATTTTTATGTAGCATTTGCAGTTTACTATATATTTTCACAAAATGCATCCAATTCTTACAACTGTCTCTCAGAAGAGTATAAAAGTATCTTTCTTCACGCCATTTTAAAGAAAGTAAAGCTCAAAAGTTACGTGAAAAACAAAATAAGGCTAACGTGGTAATACAAAACTTATAACAAACGGAAGAAGATTCAACTTCTATTTTCTTAACTGTATCTAAAGTCTCGCATTCTTCTACATTTCCGCTGTGCCTGAATACACTGTATTACTCTCCTTATAATACCAGATTTATCTCATGTAAACACTAATTATGAGAAATCTTAATTATAAAAATTTATTATAATTTTATGAGCTATAAAAAAAAATACAGTTCAGTATACAAAAACTTCTATAAGAATGTCTACAAACCAAAACAATAATACCTATAAGCCAAAAGTATGAGTCTATAAAATTCATCAGAAACACTCAAAGTTTTGAATGTAAGAGTTTAAAATTTGAGTTTTCTGAAAAACTTAATAGTATAAATACAGATTATTTTATTTGCTACATACATTAAGAAATATTACATTTCTAATTACCTAGGATACAGCTACTCTTCTAATTGTTAAATCAAACAATTTCACATCATAAACCACAAATGAGGAGAAATTGTTGAAAATAACCACAGTATACTAAATTATCTTATATCTTGTTTATATAAGAAGTTCTTTCTTATATAAGAAGTTCTGAAAGGGAAGGAGGGAGATATATAAAATATCACATATAAAGCATTTGATATGAATACATTTTTTAGAAACTATGAAGGAAAATAAATTTATTCCAAACTTGTTTATAATACAGAGTGATTTAAATCTTCTCCTTGGATTTTCTTTTTAACTAAAAGGTAATGTTAACTTCTATGTACAGCCAAGATAGAGTAACAAGGAATGGATTACCTGCCTACCAAAACTTTTAAGGAAAAGGGATAAAATCAGCAGCTCAGGATAGTCATCTCTGAGAGGGGAATAAACAAGGCGAGCCCTCCAAATTCTCAGCTTACTGCTATATAGTTTCCCTGAGAAGAGAGAACTATCAGTTGGGGAAGGCCAAAGTGACTAGAGTTCCCAGGGCAGAGCACTGGAAGGAAAGCTGTGTACAAAGAAAGAAACCTCTAGAGAGCTACAAGAATCCCCCTGGAGCCTTCAACTGAGTGCTGATAAGCATATACATGTGAAGAAACCACCTGAGGCTTGGGGAAAAAACATTTGAAAAGAGCAAAGGGAACAATTTCTGAAGCCCACAAACAGCTAGCCAGAGGTCTCTCTGGCCACAGAAAACCAGGTAATTCATGGGTGTTGCCTCAGTAGTGGGAAAATAGAAGCCCTAGACTAAAGGCCAACCCTTGTCCATCTAACAAAGCTTAAAGGCAAATCAGAAAGGAATGGAACTGTTTCCAAGTAACTTAATTGAGTCCTTAAGTATATTCATGGAAATATAAAAATATCCAGCAACTTCATAATGTCTAGCATCCAACAGAAAATAAGCAGCAACACAAAGAATCAAGAAAGTATGACCCACAATGAAAAAGAAAAACAAATCAATAGTAACAGGACCAGAAATGACACAGATGACAGAATTAGTAAAGACATTAAAAAAGTTAGTATAACTATATTTCATACATTTGGTAGAGACATAGAAGACATTAAAAATTTTAAGTCTAGAGATGAAAAACACAGGCCTGACAAGAAAAACACACTGAGTGGGATTAACGAATTACATATTGCAGAAGAAAAGATTAGTAAACATGAAGATAGAGCAATAGACATATAGTAAAAGGATATGTAAATGGTCTAAACATGTCAATTAAAAAGCACAGACTTTCAGATTGAACAAAATAGAAAATTATATGCTACCTGTAAGAAACTCACTATCAATATAAAGATAAAATTAGGTTAAAAGTAAAAGAATGGGAAAAAAATTACTATGCTAATACTAATCAAAAGAAAGATGATTATATGGGTAATAACAACCCAAATGTCAATCAGTAGAGCACTGGTTGAATAAACAACAGTAAATCTTCATGTTGAAAAATTCTATGTAGTTGTCAAAAAGAATAAGGTAAATCTCTATTTTCTAATTACTCTGATATGGAATGATTTTCAGAATTCATTATTAAGTGAAAAAAAAAAAGAAATTACAAAACACTACACTTTGTGTGAGAATGAGGTTGGAAACACAAATATATTTTTATTTATATTTATATATGTGTGTACATGTACGTGCTTATATTTTCAAATATACTGGGGGCAAAATCCCCAAAACTTTAACATATTGGAGTAAGGAGGGTACAGGGCTGGGAATTGATATGATATTTCTCCAAACATATCTTATTTAAGTTCTGACTTTGGAAACAGAAAACTTTTGCATTCAAAAACAAAATTAAACTTAAGAAGCAATCTTAAAAATAAAAAATAAAAATTTGAGAAACCACTAAAAAAGAATGAGAATTGCAAGGGACTAGAACATAGTATCTGACTCTATATCCTTAGTGATATATACTCTCAGAACAAATAGAACAGAAAGACCTCTTAATCTTCATTCAGTTACCTACTTGTCAGTGGTAATACTGGTATTATTTTGAATCTATTTTCCATATCTTACAAGATATAGAACACAAGATAAATAATTATGTTAATGTTAGTAATTAAGATTTTCAATCAAGAGGAAAGAGATAAAAGTATAAAATCAAAGTTATATTACAATTTTTATAATATTAAATTTAAACTAGAAATATAAAAAAGGAAGGAAGAAAGGGAAGGAGGGAGGGTGGGAGGGGAAAGCAGGGAGAAGGAAGGAAGGAAGATAGCTAGCCAGAGTAGCTGTATTAATATCAAAGTAGATTTCATAACAAAGATTCATAACAAAGATTATTACCAGGGTCATTTTATAATAATGAAGAGCTCAATTTGTCAAGAGGATATAACAACCCTAAATGTTAAGCTCCTAACATCAGAGCTGCAAAACAAATAAGGTAGAAACTGACAGAACTGCAAGGAGAAAAAAAACCAACACGATTAACATTTATAAAAATCAGTCTACCCACCAAAAACAGAAAACATATTCTTTTCAAATGCACACAGAACATGCAGTAAGATAAACCATACTTTGGGGACAAAAATCAAGTCTTGGTAAATTTGAAAGTATTCACATACTCTAAAATACATTGACAACAGTGGAATTAAATTAAGAATCAACAACAAAAAGATATCTGGAAAACTCTCAAGTATTTGGAAACAACTCACCTCTAAATAATCCATAGGTCAAAAAATAAAACAAAAGAAAAATTATAAAGTATTGTGAACTGAATGAAAATGAAAGCTCAGCATATCAAAATTTGTGGAATGTAGCTAAAGCAGTACTTAGAAGAAAATGGATAGCACTAAACACATTAGAAAAGTATAAATATTTCCAATCAGTGACCTCAGCCTCCATCATAAGAGAAGCAAATTAGACCCAAAGTAAACATAAACAGAGAGGAAATCAATTTAAAAAAAATACAAAATGAAAATCAAAAGCCATTTCTTTAAGGTCATTAAAATTGATAAACCTCTAGCTAGACTAATTAGGAAAAAAAGAGTGAAGACACAAACTATCAACTTTGGGAATAAGAAACATGACATCACTATAAAGTCTACGGATATTAAAAAGAAAAAAGGAATAACCTGAACAACTTTATGCCAAAGAACTGGACAACTTAGATTAAAAGGTCAAATTCCATGAAAGATACAAACTACCAAAGATTACTTTTAAAAAATCAAAATAGTTTTGTATCTATCAAAGAAAGTGAATTCCTGGTTTAAAAATCTTCCCACCAACAAACAAAACAAAAACACTTAAAGCTCAGAAGACTTCACTGATGAATTCTTACACTGATCATGTCAAAAATATATTATATAAAAATATAAGGTTGCTCCACAGTGTAGTGGTTAGCATGTCTGCTTTACACGCAGAAGGTCCTGAGTTCATGGCCCAGGTGGACCATACTCCGGGTACGCCAGGCCCCCCGAGTGCACTGGGAGTGCCAGGTCCCAGGTGCACACTGCGAGCATGTGGGAAGAGACGCCCCGCCTTCAGAGATCCAGTTCTTAAGGGGAAATGGCAACGTCCATAGGTCAGGGGTGAAAGTGGGGGGAGAGAATTAAAGAGGAGGGAAAAAAATATATATATATAATTAGGAACAGAGGGGAATTTTATCTCGGTCTAATAAAGGACTACTGACATACTTAATAAAAACCAAATGCTTTCCCCCTAATATAAAGAATAAGACAAGGTATGTTTGTCCTCAAACTTCTATTTAATGTTATACTGGAGGTTCTCGCCAGTGCAATAAGGCAAGAAAGAACATAAAAGGTATCCAGACTGAAAAGATGACAGATGACATGACTGTCTATTCACAGATGACATGATTCACAGATGGTATGACTGTCTATGTACAAAATTCTATGGAATCTATTAATATAGCTAGAACTAATAAGTGAATGTAACAAGAACACACACAAACAAGTTTTTTGTGTGTAACAAGAACACACACAAAAAAGTTTTTTAAATTTCTATATATTAGAAATTTATATATTAAATTTCTATATATTCTATATATTAGCAAACAACCACATATTTAAAATCAATCTATTCCTCTCTCTGTACCTCCCTCCCCATCTTCCTCTCTCCCTGTTTCCCTAATATAAAAAGTACTGCCTGGACCTCATGTCCACCTGTACCTATTTAATTTTCTGTTTGTCTCTAAATTTCTTGACCTCTCATTCACTCTGTGCATCACTGAAATCTAGATTTTTCTACATTTGTCATCTTATGGAAACTTCCTCATTAAGGTCCTCCTGAGTGTCAAATGCTATCCGTATTTTTCAGGGCTCTTCTTATTCAAATTCTCAGCTGCATACAATACTTGTGATTGCTCTCTCCTTGAAATCCTCTTCTCTCTTGGATTCTTTGGCTCCCACTCTAATGTTCCTCATATCATGTTTCCTTCATGTCTTCCTCACATACTATTCTACCTCTTTTGCTGGATCTGTTCTTATTTAACTGCTCTTTGTGCTATATAACCTCTCTCTAAACCTATTTCTTTGTATCTATTCCTTATGGCCAAAACTACCATTAACTTTACATTTATATATGAGATCTCATCAGAGTTTTAGATTTTTATATTCAAATGCCTGATGGAAATCCCTACCTAGATGTTCAGAAGCAGCTAAAACTCAACTCGATACCATTTAATTAAAGCAACTCCTTCAGCATTTTCTTTGTTGCAAACACTACCACCCACTCAGTAACACAATCTAGAAGTCTAGGAACCACACATTCTTCTTTCTTCCTCACTTCCTCACTTTGGTGATCCTACTCTTTAAATATGTCTTCATCTGTCCCCTTTTCTCATATCTGCAACTACTGTTCTGGTACAGAATCATCTCTCACCTGGATCACCCCAACAGCTTTCAAATTCACCTCACAATTTCAATACTTAACTGCTGTCACAAATCTGATCTTTCTAAAATGCGAATTTGTCCATTATTACTCTATTCTCTAAAACCTTCCAATAGTTCCATAAGTTCATATAAGTTTCATAAGTTCCTATGGTATATAAAAGCCTCCACGATCTAGTTCCAGCCAATTTCGCCAATTTCTGACCAATCTTTGACTCAAAGCTTCATATACTAAGTAACATCAAACCGCTGTTAATTACACACACACACACTGTCTCCCTCCCTCTCCCCCGCCATGCTGTTTCACGCCTTCATACTTTTGCCTATATTAGTTCTTTCCTTCTGTGGAAAAAAATCTTTTTCTGGCTAGTTACTTTCTATTCATCCTTTAAGACAACAAATGTTACCTTCCTTCTTCATTTAGCTGTTTCAAAGATTTATTTAGTGCCTATTAAGTGTCAGACGCTGGGGTGATGAGGTGAATAAGACAAACAACGGTCCCTGCCTGCATGGAGCTTAGAGTCCACTTAAAGAAACAGATGACGAGCAAGAAAGAAAAATAATAATTAAAAATAGCAGTAAGTGCTATGAAGAAGAAAGAATAGGTGCCTTTTTTAGAATAAGTGATATTTAAGCTGAAACTTAAAGAATGAGAAGGAATCAGCTAGAAAAAGAACGGACATAAGGGTATTACAGGCAAAAGGAACAGGAGGTACAGAGCCCTTAACTGGAAGAGTATGTCACAGTTGAGGAACTGAGAGGAAGTGAGAGAAGACCAGCAGGCACGTGGACAAGAGGAAGCATGCCACAAGATGAAATCAAGAGGCAGGCAGGGTCAGAACACACTGGATCTTGTGGGCCAAGATAAGGGGTTGGACTTTATGCTAAATGCAATGGGAACTCACTAAGTGTTTGAGCAGGGGAATGACACGATCTAATTTATGTTTTAAAAGATTACGCTGGGTTGAAAATAGATTTGCAGAGTGGAAGACCAGCTAAGAGACTACTGAAATAGTCATGGTTAGAAATAGTTGGTGGTTTGAAATAAGGACATGCCAACAAATATTAAAAATCAGAAAATTTAAGAAATATTTTATAGAATCAATAAGAAATGGACCCAGTATGTGGGGAGAGTGAGGAGAAAAGATGTTAAATGACACCCAGAATTCTGTTTGAGCAATCAAGTGGATGATGGTACCACTTGCTAAGGCTGTGGGGAAGAGCTGGATAGATATGAGAATCAATACTGCATTTTTAAATATTTTAAACTTGCGACATTATGAGACATCCAAGTGGAGTTGCCAAAAAGGCAGGTGGACATAAGTCTGGAGCTTAGAAAAAGGAACTAGGTTGAATGCAGAACATACAGATAATATTTAACTTTTTTTTTCTGTTAAATTTTATTTTATTTTAGCAACCTTGACCCACAGTGCTCCAGCATGCATAAGAATGTAAGTTCAATGAAGGCAGGGGCTTTATCTTCTTTATCCTTGCATCTCCAGCCCACAAACCTAGATGTATAGCCTGCTACACATCCAGGCTATATGGTATAGCCTATTGCTCTGTAGGGGAGGGAAAATATTTTTTCCTTTACATTTGTGGGTTCTTGACTGAGAAATACCTCTCCAGCTTTATCTCCAGGCACCTACGTGTCCCGCACACAGAGACGTTTTCATGACAGCCACCTTTCTAACACCCGGAATGTTCTCCAACCACCAAACATCTGAGATCCTACACAACAGGCAACTGCCAGGCTCAGGGCCAGTACCCCTCCATGGCAGCTTTCTTTTATTCGGTCCTGCGCCTCCAGCTTCCAGGAGGTACAGCATTTATCGCCCAATCCTACAATCCTATATATAAACAGGGACTGTGCCTTGTTCATCTCTCTGCCAAAAGGAAAGCATCCAAAAATCATCTGTGAGGTGAATGAAAGAGTAATGACAGTCGTTCTAAAATGGATGCTAAGAAGCTCT
>NW_006432447.1:1273562-1280670 GCF_000325575.1 Pteropus alecto
GCAGGCACCTGAGGAAGGGAGAAGTGGATGCCTTCTCAGGGGCTGCTCTAGGAGAAGGTTAATTTTTTATTTTGAAATAATTTCTAACTTTCAAAAAGTTATAAAAATAATATGTAGAGTTCATATATACCTATTACCCAATGTTAACATAGTGTCACCAGAGGCGATTTATATAAACGGAAAACTAACATTTCCACGTGTTAATAATATTCACTACTCTATGGAAGTTTCGCCAACGTCCTTTTTCTGGTCCAAGATGCACAGAACCTCACATTGCATTTAGTCGTCATGTCTTCTTAGTCTCCTCCATAAAAAACCAATAGTTTCTTAGTTTTCCTTCTATGCCCCATCACCTTACCAGTACTAGCCAGTTCTTTTGTAGAATATTCCTTAATTTTGTCTGATGTTTGCTCATGATTAGATTGAGGTTATGCATCTTGGTGTCTTCCTCAATTCAACATACAAGAAAGTACTGGACATTTCAGGTAATATTATTTTTGATTACTCAGTTAAGGTGTTATCTATCAGACATCTTGTGGGAAGATTCTTTGAGACTATGCAAACATGCGTTTGTCATCATACCTACACCCACTTATATAGATGATTTGTCTCTGCATTAATTATTATTGTAGTGTTTGCCAATGATTTTCTATCTCCATCATTTGTCCAACATTCATTAATTAGAGTTCTGCTATAAGGAAAAGCAGTCCTTTTTCCCCCACGTATCTGTTTATATCAGCATAGATTCATGTATATTTATTTTATTCTACAGGTTTTAATCCATCATTATCATTATTTATTTTGATGCTCAAATTGTCCCAGATTTGGTTATCTGGAGTTTCTTCAAGTTGGCTTCAATGTCCTTTCTACATGACCTGATTATTTTTTAAGCACTTCCTTACTTTCTGACTCCACAGATGCTCTAAGCTCATCTTATATTTTTCCTGCCCAAGCCTTGAAATCGGCCACTGCTGAAAAAAAGTTCACATTCTTCTTATTGGAACAGCTCTAACACTGTAGCCATTAGTTACTATTTCAGTTAATTAAAATTAGACAAAATTAAACATTCAGTTTTTTGGTAACACTAGCCATATTTCAAGTTTGAAATAGGCACACATAGCTAATGGCTACTGTACTGGACGGTTAAGATATAAAACATTTTCATCACCACAAAAAGATCTACCAGACAGTGCTGACTGAAGAATATTTAGAAACCAAGATATGCTAAGTACACTCATGGCTACTGAGATGACAGTGTTGTGAAGCCTGCTCAGTGAACACACACACACACACACACACACACACACACACACGCACGCACGCACGCACGTGCATAGACACCTATTAGACAATTTTACTTTGAGAAGTCTGTCTTCAAAGGAGAGCAGAGAAATGGGGAGAGTAGCTGGGGAAAAGGTTGGGGGGAGATGAGGTCTGGGGAGGCATGTCTTTTAGAATAGGATATCCCAGAACATGTTTACATGTTGATGAAAACAATCTAAAAGGGTAAAGTGGACAAAATAGAAGGAATAATGAAAGGAGCAAAGTCTCTGAGTAAAGGAAATAGATAGAATCCAGAGCTCAGATGGAAGAATCTACTACCTTCAATAAGAGAAGGGATACCTCCTCTACTACGGTATAAGGATAAAGGAATGAATACCAATACAGGTATTCAGGAAGATATGACCAACTTATAGTGAAGTGATGGAAAATCTCATAGGTTAGAGAAGCATAGTAAAACTCCAGGGCAGATACAAGTACCCATGAAAAGTTTATGATCATAAACTTAAAGTAAAATCAATCTGTGTGATTTTTCTCTAGCCATATTCAGGTGCAGACTGAATGCAGAGGAAGAGGTTAAGTTCATTCATATTAACGTTTTTCCAGATCAGTAAGATAAAAAGAAGAGCAAGGATCTAGAGAATATACACGAAAATGATTACAGTGATAAATTAAAACAAACAAACAAACAAACAAAAAACAACCTAGAGCACAGTGAAAACAGGAGCAGGTGAGAACGTAGTAAAGACCAATAGATAATGGTCTTACTGAAGTTTAAGAAATGCTCCAGTGAGAAGCTTATAGGTCTGGAGGATCTAGGACCTAGCAACTGCTAGGTTATGAACCATTTCACATATTACGCCCCAAAACTATAAGTTCAACAAGAAGGACAAAGAAAACAACACTTGAAACTAGGCCTTCAGCATTACTAAAAAACAGAAATGGAATACCACGAACTTCAAAATAATTCTAAAGTTGAGCAATGGACAAATTCCACAAAGCCAGTACTGGAGCTCTAGTGCTGCAAGTCAGCAGTATGGACAGTGGAGGCATAAGTGAAAAAGAACAGAAAAAATATAGATGAGCATACGTCCACATAAAAACCTTGTTGGTGGACATTAATAGTAGTTTTCTTTATAAGACTGAAAATGATTCAAGTACCCATAAACTGGTGAACGGATAAACAAATTCCACACGACGTAATACTACTCATAAAGAAATAAACTGGTTTCCAGCTCTAGGACAAGATGGAGTAGATGCACGCCTCTCTATCTTCCTCATTAAGTACAGTTAAAAATTCTGGACATTTCATATAAAAGAAATGTGAGAAAACTCTGAAGGTGAAGAGAAGAAGGCAAAGCAACTGGAGATCTTGAGACCTAAGGAAAGTCATGATAATAAATTCCCTGGGTTTTCTTTATATAGTAATCTCCCTGATCCACAGGGGATACATTCCAAGACCCCCAGTAGATGCCTGGAACTGTGGATAGTACTGAGCCCCTACATATATGATGTTTTCCTTCATACATTAGGCACAGTAAGAGATTAGAAACAATAATAATAAAATAGAACAATTATAATATACTGTAATAAAAGTATGCGAATGTCGTCTCTCAGCAAACTAGCACAAACTTTTTTTCACAATTACCAAGGATCTTAACAGCCTCAGCATACAATTTTTTTTCTCTCCTTATTAAGTTGAGATCTTTCACCTTTTCACTTAAAGGAAGTGCTTTACAGCTTCTCTTTGGCATATCTGAATTGTCAGCATCACTATTCTTGTGCTTTGGGGCCATTATTAAGTAAAAGGAAGCTTACTTGAACATAAGCACTGTGATACTGCAGCAGTTGATTTGATAACCAAGACAGCTAATGACTGATTAATGGGGTGGGGAGCATCTACAGCAGGATACACTGGACAAAGGGGTAATTCACATCCCAGGCTGGATGGAGCAGGACTGTATGAGATTTCATCATGATACTCTGTACAGGACACAACTTAAAATTGATGAATTATTTATTTCTGAAATTTTCTAATATTTTCAGACTGTAGTTGGCTGTAGGTAACTGAAAACACAGAAAATGAAACCGTTGATAATGGGGGATGTACTTTACACAACCCAGAGTGAGTAGTAGAGAAGCCACCAATCTGGGAATATCAAAAAAATTACCCTAAGAAAAAGTCAGCTCTCTGTAGCCAAAGGACTAGGAAATGGGTAGCTTAGCAAGACAGGAACTCTTTTTAGACAATAACCACCTACTCCAATCAAACACCATGAAAACACTGTGGCTCCACCCTTACCCCATCAACAGGCCAAAAGTTGAGAGAACCTAGACTTCCATCTTTGACAGTTTATAATGAGCTCCTTCTCCCTATGATGTCAGTAGAGACCACATGGAGATGCCTTTCCATCCCTGCTTAGTAGCAATAAGGCACTCCTCCTCCATGCCACAGTGGTGTCAGAGAAGGCTGAGTGGGAAGGCAAGGCTTTCACCACCTTCCAGGAGTAACGAACTCCTCCCAACCATGGTGTCAGTAGAGGCCACATGGAGAAGTAATGAGACAATTCACCCCACCTCAGCCAAAGTGGTCACAGGAGAAAACTAAGGGGAGCCAAAACTACCATTTCCATTCAGCAGTAAAAAGGAACTCTTCTTATTCTTCCCCAGGGGTATCGACAGAGGTTAAGCCAGACCTTGGACTTCTCTCTCTACCTGACAGCAGTGAATAGGCACTCCTCTTTCCCCACTAGCAGAGGAGTTTGGCTAAAACAGATTTAAATGAGATCTATGGTCTCATAACACAATACTCAAAATGTCCAGGACAGAACTGAAAATGACCCATCGTTACAAAAAACAATTTTCAACTTTAAAAAAGAAAAGACAATCATCAGGTACCAGTACTGAGATAACATGGATGTTGGAATTACCTGGCAAGGATGTGAAAGCAGCCACCATAAAAATGACTCAATGAGCAATTATGAACATATTTGAAATAAATAAAAAATAGAAAAATTTCAGCAAAAAAGAGAAATTACCACCAAAGAAATAATAAAGATATAAAGACCAAATGGAAACCTTAGAACTTAAAAATACAGTAAAAATAAAAAACTCAATAAATGGGCTCAACAGCAGAAAGACGACGACAGAGGAAAGATCAGTGACCTTAAAGACAGAACAACAGAAATTATCCAAAATGAATAAAAGAGAGAAAATAGACTGAGGGGAAAAAAAGAGCAGAGCATCAGGAACCTGTGGGGCTATAACAGAAGATCTAACATTTATGCCAGCGAAGTCTCAAAAAGAATGGGAAAAGGTGGCAGGGCTGATAAAGTAATAGAAAAAAATAATAGCTGAAAACTCCCCAAATTTGGCAAATTACATATTTATATATTCAAGAGGCTAAGTAAACACCAAACAGGATAAACTGAAAGAAATCTATGTCAAGATATGTCACAGTCAAACTAAAACACATAGAAAACTAAAAGCAAAGAAAAAAATCTTGAAAGTAGCCAGAGAGAAACAGCACTTTACCTGCAAAGGAAAAACAATTTGAATGGCAGTAGATTTCTCATCAAAAACCATGGAGCCAGAAGGAAGTAGTACATTTTTAATGTGCTAAAAAAGAACTGTCAACTGAGAATTCTATATAGAGTGAAAATATCCTTCAGGAATGAAGGAAAAAAGATATTCTCAGATGAAGGAAAACTAAAAGAATATGTCACTAGTAGACCTACCTTAAAAAAACTAAGAAGAAATTCTCTAAACATAAAGACAGTGATCAAAGAAGGAATCTTGAAATAACAGGAAGGAATATAGAAAGAGCAAAATTATGGGTAAATACAATTTTCTAACTTTTCTAAATTGTGTTAGAGGGCTGAAGCAAAATTATAACACTGTTTGATGTGGTTCTCAGTGTATGTAGAGGAAATATTTAAGACAATTATACTACAAATGGTGAATGTTAAAGGAATTTAGAAGAAGGCTAAAACTTCTATACTTTATTCTAACAGATAAAATGTCCACATCAGAAGACTACGATGTAATACACATGCAATGTAATACCTAAACCAACCACTAAAAAAACTATACAAAGGGATACGCTATAGATTGAAAAACACTATAAATTGAAAAACACTATAGATAAATCAAAATGGAATTCCTAAAATATGTTCAAATAACCCACAGGAAAAAGAAAATAGAAAGAGAGAACATAGAGGGAATAGAAAACAAAAATATAAAATGGCAATTTAATCCTATCAATAATTACATTAAAAATAAATGATATAAAAGAGAGATTGGCAGAGTAGATTTTAAAAGTAACCCAACTACATTTTATCCACAAGAAAACGCACACAACAATTGGATGGATCTGATTGAAAAAAGCCAATCTCAAAAGGTCACATATTGTAAGATTCTACTTATATATAACATTCTTAAAACGACAAAATTATAGCTATGAAGACAGATTAGAGGTTGCCAAAGGTTAGGGATGGTGGTAGAAGAGTGGGTGTGACTAGAAAGGGGTAGCATGAGGTAGATCTTCATGGTGATAGAATAGTTCTGTACCTTGATTGTGGAAGTGGTTACACAAATCTACACGTGATGAAATGACATATAATACAATGTATACTGTACAATGTCAACTTCCTGGTTTCTACACTGTATATTAATTATGTAAGATGTAACCACTGAGGGAAACTGAGGACAGGGTACATAGGACCTCTCTATACTTCACAATTTCCTATAAATCTATGATTATATCAAGAGAAAAGCATCTTTTAAAAAAGTCAAACTGCGAGAGTTCAAATCCACTCCCTGTATGAACTTGAGCTTATTTAACCATCTGTACAGCATTTTGTCATCTATAATATAAAAATGATAGTATCTACTAAAAAGTTATGACAAAAAAATAAATAAAACAGTACCTGAAAAAGACAAACTCTTGATATATGCAACAATGTTGCTACATTTCAAAAGTATTCTGCTAAGTGCAAGAAGCAAGACATAATGTTACATGTTACATGAATGTTACATGAATCTGTTCATGTGACATTTTGGAAAAGGCAAAATTATAAGGACAGAAATCAGATCATGGTTGCCTGGAACTGGTACTGAATGCATTTATGAGTAATGCCTTTCGGTATAGTTTTGACTTTTGAAGTCATGTTAATATTCTACATACTCAAAAAATAAATCAACAAGAATGGGAGAAAATAACATTAAACTGAATGCAAACAAACCAAACCAACCCAACTAATTCTATTTCAAAAGTACAACCTAACCAAACCAAGTAGAGGAGGGAGTAGTGGAAGGGGGACTAATCCGGATACTTTCACTATATGCTCTTCAGTTTAGGGGGAAAAAAACTGTAAACAAATCTTGAGCTGTTTTCAGTACACCTACTGAATCCAAATTGAAAGAATAACTGGTCTGTATTCTTAAAAAAGCTTAATACCACGAAAGACAAAGAAAAGCTAAAAACAATTACAGGTTAAAGAGATTAAAGAGGTATAACAACTAAATGTAATATATGATCTTGGAATGGAACCTTTTTTGGAGAGAAAAAAATCTTAAAGGACATTGAGACAGTTGACAAAAGTGAAATGTAACAACTACAGATTGAAGTACTGAATATAACAACTATATATTATACTTTTATTGTAACAATGTTAAATTTCCTGAATTTGATAACTCTACTACAGTTATTTAAGAGAATATCTTTATTCTTAGGAAATATATACTGATATATTAAGAGTCATGATTATGTAGCCTTCTTTAAAAGAGTTCAGAAAAAAGTAACTGAGTAAATTGTATGTAGTATTTA
>NW_006432447.1:1280736-1293427 GCF_000325575.1 Pteropus alecto
ATGCTTCAAAAGAACTGCGGTGTTCATATTAAAAGAATAAATTATAGCCTGGTATAGCAATAAGAGAGTAACATTTATCCTAATCCTATTCCCTGGCTTTAATGTATGTGGGTAGGGTAGGAAAAACAGTCTCTAATTGAAAAAGCAGTAGAAAAAACAGTATCTCCTGGGATATTCAAGTATCAGTTAAGACAAAGATAGAGAAAACATTCAGAAGTCAGGGATTTTGGGTAGCTTGCTGATAACAGAGAGAGAGGATTTGGGTGCGAGGGAAAAGGCAGGGGTTCTGGGCTAGAACAGACTCCCAGAACTGTTACAAGAGTAGAGTTTGGGTGATAAAAAATGACTTGAGGGCAAAAGAGGAAAAAAGGAATTCAAAGTAAGTAAGAATCAATACTGGGACTCTCAAGGTAGGCATTTAGATTTAGTCCCAAGGTCCCTAATGCCTAGAGGCCTCCACTAGGAAGCCAGCCTTTCCACTTCCTCCCTGCCCAGATAGACATGCTTCATCTGTGATCCTATAATACTCTATTGCCTAGATCTAACATTTAACCCACATTCAATAGTAAATATTGGTTGAATGAATTAATAACTAATCACTAATCATAACCTGAGTAGACTAGATAAGAAAACAAACTGGAAATCAAATTAATAAAGGAATGTCATAGCAGTTTCATTTCTGAAAAAGTTTCTTAAGTATTTAAAATAAGCAATTGGCTTAAGATTCAAAGAATACAAAATGGAAAATTATTTCTAGTTGATTTTGGTAAAAGAAACATGCTTACTGTACAAGCAGCTGCTGGCACACAGTTCCATTCTCTGTTATCAGTTCATTCAGTTTTAATTCAAGGTGAACTTTACCCTAGAATGACAAAAAATATTATAAACTGAGTAGTCTATTTGGTTGACAAAAAATTAAAAGTATATACTTCTACAAATGGTACTCATAATATTTCATTATGCACTATTAGTGATCCCTAGCACATGGCTTTGCCCACATCAAGCACCTGTTAAATGACTAATAACCAACAACATAGATCAAAATCTGAAAGAAGTAGTAAAATGCTGTATCAAACATGGTATTCAAATCTAAGAATTTTATGCCTACTTCAACAAATATTTATGTATTTTGATTATCAGGAATTACAAAGAAAGATAACACATTTCAGGAAACTTAGGAAATTTAAGCAAATTATAAAATACAGAATGTTTTTCTCCAGAAAAGACAAACCATTAATAAGGACAGAGTCAGTATCATTAAAAGACAGAAATCATACCATTTAAAACAATAAAGCTAAGTTAAAGCTGGTAAGACAATTTGTCAACATTTGCTTTTCTTAAATAATAAAGATTTATAGAATATCTACTATATTTTAGGAGGCACTGTGGGAGTGGGTAGGAATCCACAGATGTATAACACACAGTCACTGCGTATAAGAAGCTCACATTCTAGTTGGGGAGACAATAAACAAAAGAACAATATATGGCCAAGAGCAATGATGAAAAAATGGGATACTGAAAACAAAGGAGTTCTTTTTAAAACAGTTGTTAATAGATTTTTAAAAAACTGAGTAGTATAAATTTAAAGCAAATTACCAACTTCTTAAGAAACAAAGGCTTAGGAACAATATAATCTAGAGCTTGATATTTCTACTGTGCCACTGGTGATGAGCAATTCTGAACTGGTTAAGAATCACTGATAGATTACCTCCACCCAGCTGACAAGACAATTTCCACGGTGCCAAGTGGAGATTTCAGGGGTGTGATGTCTAGGGTTTGATGACATATGTAATTTCATCAGAAGTAAGAAAATTCATTATCTAGTCACTGTTCTTTCTTGGAACAATCCCTTTCGGACATTCTTCACAGAAATCTAACCTAAATCAGCCTATTTTATGGAGATTTGTTATACAAGAGTGAATCTGAAGCTCAGGGTAAGACAATAAATGATGAGTAATAAATATTGATGGATCTCAACAGAAAAGTTTGCATGAGAAAGCTAAGCTCTAAAGAAAGGCATCATTGGTAGTAAACTTAGAAGTTAGGTGGATTTAGAAGTAAATGAAGCCAACCTTCCACTAAAAATCTAGGCATAAATATTTATAAAAATAAGTCTTGTTAGTCCTGCACTTAATATTCACAACCCCTGCTATACAACAGTGACCTTGAAGAAGTCAATGATCTGTAGTAATTTGTAATATTACTCAACTAGAATTTTGAATGTTTGCTGTCATGCCATGAATGTCACTTAGCTAGTGAGTGAGCCTAGCCAACCGCACCAACATTTGCATCTCAAAGCGGTTTTACTATTTTAACGTGTATGCATTTTATGGTAGAAATTGTATGCTAACAAGGCACTCCCAACTGTCTCTCAGGAAATATCTAGAATCTACTCTCTTTCTAAGACAATAAAAACCATTAAAATAGAGTACAGAAGTAGTATAATAATTTCATCCACAATTAAAAATTACAGCACTGTATCAAGTCAAGCCTAGAAATCAAAAGATATTTAATGAGATTCTACCAGGAATCATTATCACTGAGTCAGAGCCTACCTAATAAGTTCACTACTCAACACGGGCTGTTACACTGGTATTACTCAACAGTAACATAATTGTGCATTAATCTGGTCAAGAAAAGAGTGGAGACAGAACAGATAGACATAAGACACATACTATTAGTGTGGAATACTAAAATTAAAAAGGATTATGAGTTTTTAAATTAAGGAAATTATAACTTCTAAATTGTAAAACACTACCTTAACATGGAGATATGTACATAATACCTAGTAAAAGAAACAAGTTACAAAATAAGATGTATAATATAATGTTAATTTGTAAAAATAAACTATACTAAATATTACTATATAAAATTACCAGAAGTTACCTTTCGTTGGTAGGATTTCAGATTTTTTTTTTTTGCTCACCTAGATTTTTAAAGTTTCTACTACCAATGTGTGCTGCATTTTAATAAAGAAAAATGAAAAGTTCTAAAAATTATTTGAAGCTACTTTTCAGTGTCGGAAACCTAAATCTGTGAACATTTTAGAAAAATTATTTAATATTCCTTACTACAGTCACTCAAAAGTTCGGTTTTACTTACATCCGTCATCATTTTGTGGATTTGGATTGCAAGAAAACAAGTTTTTTTGTTGTTGTTTTTTGAGAGAGCAGTTATAAGGTTAGGTAAACATTTCCTAGTCTCCTTTGAAGCCAAGGATAGTGGCTAAGGATAGCTATATGATACAGTTCTGGCCAATGAGATATAAAATAGAAGTTGCCAGAAGGGTATCCAAAGAAGCTTGTTAAATGGGATTACCTAATTGCAGCAGTGGCCCAAGATGCTAAGCTTAATCAAAGCTTTCCACAGTCTCATGGTGCTGGGCAGATGAAAATTGGAGTCCAGGGCCCACCAAGATAAGAGTGGCCCTGGCAAACACCCAGGCTTTCTGTTGGAAACTCTAAAGCAGCAGTCCCCAACCTTTTTGGCACCAGAGAGACAGGTGCTCCTATGAGAATCTAATGCCTGATGATCTGAGGTGGAGCTGAGGCAGCGATGCTAGTGCTGGGGAGTGGCAGCAAATACAGATGAAGCTTCACTCCCTTCCCTGCCACTCACCTCCTGTTCTGCGGCCTGGTTCCTAACAGGCCACGGACAGTAGGGGTTCATGGCCTGCGGGGTTGAGGACTCCTGCTCTAAATGATTATGCCTGAAGAACAAGAATGAATGACATAGACCAGCCCTTACCAAGATTGAAACCTAATCTGGAATCGACCTAATCCCTAACTGGATTAAGGTAAACTGTCTCTAATCTACTCATATGCCAAAAGCAAATCTCTAAAGAAAGAAAATATGTGTACCTCATCCAGAACTTCAAATTATCTCTAAAATATTTTATATTTCAATGTCTAGTATTCCATTAAAAATTGCTAAGCATACAGAACACCAAAAACAAAAAAAAAATGGACAAAAAGATTTACAGGAGATACAGATATTGGAGTTAACTGACAAGTTAAAAAAGCTCTTTAAAAAACATTTTAAGATAGAAAACAAAATGAAAAATGTAGCAAATAACTGGAAACTATAAAATATATCAATGAAAAATTCAGAATTAAGCAATGAAATAACCAAAATGAGGATGTCTTTAACAGCAGATTAGCCACAGCAAAAAAAAAGGACTGGTGAAATGGTAGGTAGAATTTAACAAAACTGAAGAAGGACATCAAGGCTAAGAAGATTCAATAGCCCCCAGGAACACCCAAGTAGGATAAATATAAAGAAAACTACATGTAGGTACAACATAAAACTGCTGAAAATAGAAGATAAAGAGAAAATCATAAAAGCAACTAGAAAAAATAGACATTACATACAAATAAGTAATTCTAAGACTGTGACAAGGAACTATGTTTGATCATAAACATGCAATATGATTTGGTCCACAACTACTTTTTTATCCAATATCCTAAGAAAGAGTCAATGACAAAATAGTATACCTTTTATATATGTCACAAAACATTTGAAGATCATGTATCTAGCAATATATTCTTTACTTTTAGTTAAAAATAAACCAAATTCTTGAAGGCATTATTTTATATGTATTTCATAGCACTGATTATGTTGATATATGCATTATATCACATTAATTTGTCTTACCATATTTAGGAACTTGTACTATTCTGGTTCTGTCTGAAGGTTTAATATTTTATATGCTAACTTTATTTCAATTACTTTTAGAAAAATTTCACAAAAAAATATCTGTGGTTATTTTAATTTTATATTGTTATTCTTGTTACCATATAGAAGATATGTGAACGTCTGCATACTGTTTGGGAAACTCAGATGAATATAGGAATTTGAGCAAAACGCAATATACATGCACTTAAAACCTCTTGAGTATAAATACTTTTTTAGTTTTTAATCACAAAACACTAAATTTCAACAACTCTTCCACATAAAAGAACCCAGTATATTTCAACTGGTGAAGATTTTTCTTCATATGAGGGGAAAAATTCTTCATATAAAGGGGAAAGAAATCAGATTTCTGATAGATGTTTTCATATTCATTATGAAGTAATTAACTCTGTAAATCATTTTGGACATAAACTATCTGTCAGATGAAAAACAAAAGGTTTTATTTACTATCTCTTATTTAGGTATTGATAGATTAGTTTTTCTCCTTAAAGAAGTACTTATTATGATCTAGTAGGTTCACTCTTTTGCTATCTCATGTTTATAAATTTATAATTTTTTAAAATCAACCTGCAACAATGAATTATATCTTTACATTCAATGTCTTAATTGGGCATGTACAAAATACCCTAATGTATGTATTATTAGCTATAATCAATGCTTTTTTAAAAATTCTTGTTTAAATAGCAAGAGTAGAGGACATATTACCAAAAAAACCTATAAATCAATCATTTACTTATGGCATGATCCAGAAATTCAAGATAACCCTGTTAGTAAAGACATTAATTACATCAAAAGGATGTGACTGACAACAGTATATCTGGATTTACTGCTTGTACAAGTTGTGTGAGACAAACACCCTTATTAATGAGAGCACCAATTTCTCCATAGGAGAAATTTGGTTTAATTGGTCTTATGTAAAGGCATGTTCTTTATCATAGCACCTAAGAAATAAAGAAAGGAAAAATACTTTGTTGTGAGTCCCAGGATTAAATAGTTAACAGCATGGCTGCAGATCACTGAAGCCAAAAGAGGATTTATATGAAGAGGCACCAACACAATTCAAATTAACTTCACTTACACAGCAAAGAATATAGAGAAATAATACCAAGTGACATAGGATGATAACCAATACCAGAAACTAAAGAAGAGTATGCTTCAAAAAGGAGGGAGTGGTCAATAATATCAAAAGCTGCTGAAAAGTCATGTGAGAGAAGGACTTAAAAACGTCCACTAGACACAGTAGTAACACAATGTCATGGGTAGTATTAGTGAGAGCCATCTGTGCTCTCCCTCTGACCCACTGTGAGGTCTAAAGGCAGATTAGAGTGGGTTGAGAAGAGAACAGTTCAATACAGAGGGGAAAACTGCAAAAAGTGTAGAAAACTACACTCATGAAATAGTAATAATATCTTGAATGTTTGAAAAGAAAACTGAAAATAATTAACATTTTTGAAAGTAATAATAAAGCATCTGGGAAGCAAGTCCAGGTAAGAGGTTAAAGATCTTGGCAATTTTCAAATGTTCTGGTATAAAACCCATCTAACTTCTACTGGGTTCTTTTCATTTGAGGGCTAAATAATGTTTTTTCATGTTACTAAAAAAACTGAAGGGAATCCTGTATACTAAAGTTCTCATTTCACAGATCAAGATCTTCCAACAACTATAGATAGGTTAGCAACTATTAGAGGTACAAATGCCAATTAGTGGTAAAGCTAAGAAATCAAACATCTTCCCTTCTGAAGTAGAGATACCAATTATTTCCTCCACCCACATCCCTTTCTTAGGGGACATGCCTACCTAATCCCCAAAATAGACTTCTTTACAGTGACTTTACCCTCAATCAGTGGATATATGACACAAGTTTGGCCAAATTCTCTCTCTAAATTGTGGCAGAAACTGAATCAGATCTTGGAGAGTGAGGGGGCTATATGGCCATGTAGACTCAAAGGCTGACGTGGCCTTTCTTTAGATATCAACAAGAAATTAGAGGGGATTTACAGAAGCAAGAGAGACAGTCTTATCAGACAAACAAAAAGAATATAATGGAATCTGAGTATTAAATCGTGTTTCTTTCTTTAATGGAATCTCAGTATTAAATCGTGTTTCTCCCTCTCCTTCTCTATCTTTTTTACGCCTACAACACCATCCAAATACTAACCAGGCCCAACCCTGCTTAGCTTCCAAGATCAGATGGGATCGGGCTTGTTCAGGATAGCATGGGCGTAGACTAGTGTTTCTTTTCTTTCCCTTTCGTTTTGCAAAGTGAAATTATATTAAAACAAGAGGGAAAGATAGAGAAAAAAGATTAACTATTCGCTTTACAAAGTGAAAGAGAAAGAAAAAAATACTACTAAACAGTAAGTACTTACAGTCAATGAGCAATGTAGAACAGGTAGGAATCAATAGTGGGTCTCAGTTCCCATGTACCTCTTGCAGTATTTACTGCTCATTGAGTGGAAGATTAAAGATACAGTATGTATTTCAACTGCACCACAGCCTGAAATGCAAGCTGTTTTACATAGTTGTCAACCCAAAACAAACCAAGTACCCAATACTTTAGTGTACTTTATAAAAAACTGAAGTCTTTTCAAAATAATTTTGACTATGTGAACTGTATCTAGTCTATTATTATAAGAAACTGACTTCCACTTAAGATGCAGCTTTTCTGTAAATGTCTGAGAACTTCCTAGCTCTTTCTGGCCAAACTGAAGTTCCTGTTAATTATACTCCAAGAAGTTCCCCAGGAACCTTCTAATACCCTTTCCTTTTTCTTTGAGTTTATTTGAGTAGGCTTCTGTTTATTATACTCACATGTTCCTTAGACCCTCCTAATGATTTCTGTTGAAGCCTTTTTATAACCAACAGTACAGAATAGTGAAAGGCAGTAAAGCACAGTGGCTAGGAATTTTAGAATCAGATAAGATCTCTATTGTAATCATGGCTCCATCATTTAATATTGCTGTGACTTTGGAGACATCATTTAACCACTATGAATCAATGCTACCTATACCTCATAACATTATTTTGAGACTAAATGAGATAATATATCTCAAGTACTTAGTACTGTGCTTAGTATACACTGTTATAATTACTAACAGTAATTATTAGATGGAAGTCCTTCTGAATTCAATCGTTTCATGGCCTTTTCCTATGGCTTCGTCAATAGCTCTCATTTCCATGACATTTTTGTGGAATTTTATAAAAATTATGCAAGTGAAAAAATTTATTAATAAAGTAGGATTTGTATGAATCACAAAGTTGATTTAGTATTTCTAGTCAGTTTTAAGGTCAAATAACGATATTCCCAATGGTACCATATTAACCTATAAAGTGTTATGCATTCCTCCCACCTCCTAAAGGACTCTTCCTTCCAAAAATTATTTTAAATAGTGAACAGATCTTACTAATTAAGTATCATTTAAGAGAAAATAGCTGTAAAGGTTAATAACTCATGGTCATGAAAATAACTCATAGCAAATAAAAAATGTCAACGTTATATCTAATAGTTAAATACTATTTCCAGAATTTTCGTGTTTCAGAAATGAGTTTTATATATACCATCCAATAAAAGCCTGTTACCCACTACTAATTTCTCATACCCTCTCCAAGAACTATATATTCTATAGGAATTTCTACATTTTGAGAGGTAGGGCCCTTAAATCACTTAGCAAATTTACACTGATCATAAGAAAAAGAATAAATTTTAATAATTCTTTTTCTATATCTTAAATAATAATAAACTTAAATAATAAACTATATCTTAAAATAATCTTCAAGTTTAATTTATTCAAACTCAAAAGCTTTTTCGTATATTGCTCTTTGTTAAAACTATTAAATAGAAAAACAGGTACTTTAACATTTTCATATCCGCCTTCTTGCAAAGGTATATAAGGAAATGGCCACTTGATCAACTAGTGGCTAACTGATATTTTACATTTGATAGCATTTAACAGCTTTCAAAATAGTCTGAAAGGTGTTTCACTTAATTCTCATATGAGTAAACATGGAAACTTTTATTTCCATTTTATAGAAATAAAATTCAAGGCCAATAATGTAACCACATATGAAAATTAGGATCTAAATTTTCTGACTTCTAGTTTAAAACCCTTTCCACTTCATCACATTGCCTCTCACCTGGATCATTTACCATACTGTATAATTGGGATGTGAATAACAGTTACTGCCAAATGGAGAGAAAAGAATGTTAAAATGGGGTACAGTGGATAAACAGGAAAAGTTTGAATTGCATTTTGTACTTAAAGGGTTTTGGTATACCAATACCTAATTTTGTGACAATTTAATCAAGGAGAATGCTTGAGAGGTTATGAGGAAACAGAAACACAGGCACTTTATTTGCAAATATCTGTGGGTGTGTGTGCAGCACTTTTTTCTTGTCCTAAGCTTCTGTTTGAGTCACAGTGGCAAATTATAGCTTCTTTTAGAGGGGAAGAATTCTGCTTGCAGTTATGCCCTCGGGAAATGGTTTCACAATCCTAACTATATTTTATAAGTAAATAGGGTTACATAAAAGGATTCCCTTTAGATAGAAATAACAATTTCTAAGAGAAAGTCATATTTTTCAGAAACAAAAACGTTAAGGTACATAGCTAAACATCTATCTTTACTCACAGAATCTGTAAGACCTTCTTATTTTGGCAAGAGGAAAGAAGAGCTTTAAAAAGAGTAATGATACCCTTTCAAATAAAGAAAGGGAGAACAATAGGAAGGGTGGATGTGGGAATAAAGGTTCTGTATGGCGGGCTTAGGCATAGTTTGAATGAATAACATTTTCCCAAGTCTCTTTTATTATAGAGTAAAGCATCTTGGTCAGAACAGATGAAATCACAGACATCTAGGGATTCTCCTCAAAGTTAGAATCAATAAAACATATTTTTTTCCTTAAAACTTTTCCCCATCTAAAAAATTTTAAAAATTTGCTACTTTGACTCAAACAAAAGAACTAAGGGAGAAAAAAAATGTCCACCTAATATAACCTCTCCAAACTCCTCATACATGTGTTATTCTTGAATTCATGTGGCAAGGCATTACCTTCTAGCTATTTATTATATTACCCAAAGGTCTATAATATTTGGCGCCAGAATTTAAAATTAGGTATAATAAGCTTTATGTATATGATCTAGTATAATTCATTTTTCATTCATTTCTGTGTGTGACAATCTTCTAATCACTTAAGATTTAATATTTACCTGAACCTCTGAATTGGAGTCAATTGGCTGTAGTGAAAACCAAGTTTCTTTGCCACTGTGGTTACACAAGTCCTCTTTTTTGATGGCTACTTTTCCTACGGGAAATAAGTAAAACGATATGAGGAGACATTTTGTATAATCAGCACTGTTATATATAATACTGTGTAGAAAATGTTTTAAAAGAATTTGTACCTATTGATATAAAAATACATTTTTATAAAGCATTTTTCTATATTCTAAAGAATGAAAAGTGCTCATTTCTCCTTGCCCCTTGACAGACTTTTCTCTGGATCGTTTTGAATCAGAGAAGTAGCCAAAATTCAGTTGCAGGTAAATACAAATGAATTTTTTAATACTTATTCAGATTCATGTTTTTACCGAGTACATTCAATGTAAAAAGTGGTATACAATGACAGTGCAAACTAATCTTCCCAATGCTTTAATGCTATGACTAATCCCATGTTCTAAATCTACATTTAATAAGAGTTTTTAAGTCCCAATTAAGAGACAAATAAAAATATTATACATCACTAACATTAAAAATTGACTTGAAAATTATGGGAAATGGAAGCAATGATTTTATTAAAAGTTGCTTTTTTCAAAATATTGCAAACAGTTTATACTGCTTCAATGCACACACACACACAAAAAAATCACAGCAGTTCCTTAAAGTGTTTCTACCTCTTAGAGAAAGATACAGTACAATGAGCAAAGTAGTATGAGAGGAAGAAACAGAAATGTTCTCATTGTAATGAATTATTTTCCATGTTGGTACAAAGCATTTCCTTCCTCAATTCAAGTTTTAAGAAGTAGAGATAGTTTTGCATATGACTGACAATTTATTCAAAGATCATAAAAACTTTAACAATGGAGATATACTAAAGTCAAAAACAGTTCACTTTCTTTTATCGAATAAGAATTTTCATTTCAAGTACCTTAATTATACTTCCAGGGTATCTTGCACTTATGATTTATCTAGGTCTTTCAGTTCAACATATGAAAATTTTTAGAAAACGGTAAAACATTTTCCTGTCAAGGTATATCAATTTTTGTGTATCAAGTGGAAAGGAAAGGCATGAAAAACCACCAACACTGTACACTGTAAAAGGGTGTTATGGTATATGAATTACATCTCGATAAAGCTGTTACCAAAAAAATTTTAACCATATTAAAATTTTTGTTAAGTTTATCAACTCAAACTACAAAAGATATGTGTGTAATTTTAAGGAAAATATTAAAATACACAGCTATATATATTTTTATTAGAGTGACAACTGTATTAATACGTAATTCAAAGGAGAACTATTGAAAATACATCAACTATATTTATTAACACACGAGACTTAAAACTTGTAATATTTTAAAATCAATAAATTGACCCTCACAACAAGCATAAATCTTTCCAACTTTCTTTTAAATATAATGGATGAAATCTCATGAGAAGGCCAAAATCTTCATGTAAATGAATATACAGCATTTATAATTCATTCAAATCTTGTAGAAAATGGCACTAGGAGAATAATGTATTTCAGCCTTTTGGGGTTAAATTTAAGATATAAAATGATGAAAAAACAGAAATTCTTCCAGTACTGACTATACATATTCAAAGCCTAACTGGAACACCCAAATATTCTTTAAGCTGCTGAAGGAGTTTAGGTTAACAACCAAATCATACAAATCTCTTGATATATTTTACTTACAGATTGTATCAAATTCCTGGCAAATCAATATAATACCAGGAATGGCTTAGGATACAGTTATGACAAATATTCAATATTGTTTGTCACAAAAAAATACTTACGATTATCAAAATTCTATCAAGTGGTTCCATTTACCATTGATTTCACACCAGATATAAACGTTAAGACAATGGATAACAGCTTGACACCGTGTGTGTGTGTGTGTGTACATACATACATCTATACATCCTATAGCTGAAGTTCTTGTATTTTGAGAACCACTCATCTCCTTCTTTAAGAATTTTAGTATTTATGTACCTTTTGTGTCCTCTCCCCAGAAAAACACAGATATCTTCTGGCATATAATTTTCAGAGTAAACCCACCATCCAGAAACTTACTAGTAGTCTCCTGGTTAACAACCCTATTTTACAATTTCCAAGATTTTTAGTTTTGTACGCAATTTATGAATATGTATGTAGATGTATGTGTGTGTACATATAATATATACAAACATCACTAAAGCAAGCCCCTAACTTAAAAATACAGTTTTTTTAAAAAAAGTTTATTTAGAAATTTACTAGTTTCATCCACTTACTCATTTAACAAATAATCACGACGGCACTGTGTTTTAAATGGTGATTTGATTTCCAGATTCCTCTAGCTGAAGTTATGACTCATAACTCCAGATAACTGGAAATACATCTTCTCCCACAGGTGCTTTCCCAAAAGAGAATCCGCTCTTAGTTCATGGTCATGAAAGAGTTGAATGGTTCTTGTCTCCTAAGAGGGAAACCCTTCTCTGTCTAGTTGCATAAATAAGCCACTAATAAGTTGAGAAAAACCTGTAATTTTATTGCCAGCTCTTATTCTATCAAGTTTCTTTTTAAAATATCAGTTTGTGAAATATAGAGATTTAGCTGTATGAGACTAAAGACAAAGCAGGGAAGAACATACGATCCCAAGAAGTCAGAAAAACTGTTATATAAGAATGACAGAGGAAAATAAAAACATTTCAAGTCATTAGGTATTATGATACCTGCAACATGTTCAGCACTTTATTAGGCAACATAACATATGAAAAAGTCACCAATCCTAGGGAATCAAACAGGGTA
>NW_006432447.1:1293442-1320907 GCF_000325575.1 Pteropus alecto
ACTAAATGAAATTGAGAGAAAGGTAGGAGAGTAAAGGGCAAAGGAATACAGAAAAAGGAGAAGAGAGGGACAGGGATGGGAGGGACAAGTTTCTGAAATACAAATAAGGCCAAAAAAACTCTCATCTGTTTTGAGCTGCCCTTAGTTAAACTAGTTAGATTGCAAGTATTGGCTGTGAAAGGTAGGCAGCCTGATACAGTGGAAAGAGCACTGAATTGAAAGAAAAGCCAGATTAACTGAACATTTACCAAATAGAAGACATTCTTACATATTGTGTTATATTTGGGCCCCATTTTTAGACACGGCTTATTCTTAGAAATTTCATCCTAATATAGATCACCAAATGGCAAAAATCTCGACAGTCCTGTTCCTATTTGGATACTAGTAGAGATGGCTGAAAGAGTAAGAAAAAGTAGTGACAAGTGTGACTGCCTATACAAGATGAAATAGGACCAGGAGACTGAACAAATTCTGGCAGATAGTCAGAATAGCAACAATTCAGTTGTAGCAATCCTTCAATGCCTCAGTGTATGGGGTTTAGGTGGATACATTTTGGTCTCTGTGTTAGACTGGCATATTAATGGTCTCCTTGGTCTATGCCATTGTGTGATCACCTCCAGTACAGACTCTGGGTTTAGCCCCGTCACTTGCTTTTGCCAAAGGAACATGAGCAAATGTGATACAAGCAGAGGTTTAATAAGCACCTGTGAAGTGGAGCTTACCCTTCTGGAACCCCAACACCATGTGGGGAGGAAGGCTCAGATAATAGCCCACACTAGCCATTAGACATATGAGTCAGACCATTCAGCTCAATCAATATCCCAGATAACTGCACATTAGTGATCCCAGGTGAGACCAGCAGAAGAACCACTCAGTTCAACTTGGCCCGAACTGACAAGCCACAAGATCATGAACAAATATATGGTTGCTATATTAGGCTACTAAGTATTAGAGTAATCTGTTACATAGCAATAGATGACTGATACATTATCTATGCAAACAGATGCCAAAGTATAGTCTTAGGCAAAATTTAAATAGTAGGTTTGACTTAAGAGCTAAATGCCAGCAGAAATTATAATTCGAAGAGTTGGAAAAGACAGCTATCTTAAATTCAGCCTCATTTTATGGATGAACAAGGCCTAAGAAGGCAAAGTGACTTAAGGTCATACAGCTAGTTAGTGACAGTCTTGACCAGAATTCACATCTCTGATATCCTAGTAAAAATTCTCCCTAGCAAATATCATTCTGAGCCAAAGGGAAAGAAAAAAAAAAGTTGCCACAGTCTACCAAGATAATCATAGTTTAGTTGTTTGAGCCTAGATTCCTCTGAAAACTAAATTAACTAGAAAATACACATTGGGAGGTAAAATACATATGTTTTAATTTAATTTTAATGTTATAAGAATCTTCACTAGAATTGGAAATTCATCCTTATATAAAGTTTTTCTTTTCACTTTTTCTCAGTTTTTAAAAGAAGATGACAGCATACCTTAAGACAATACATCGCACAGTAAAAGACCTTTAAAGCCTTAATTTTACAATTTCCTATCTTTTTGTAAAATGGTTCCTAGGTTTCAAGTTTTCAATTAATCCATAATCCATCTTTTGCATGAACTATTCCTGGCACCTAAAGATACCTAATACAAAAAATTATACCCCATATTGAAAATAGTCATTACTTCTGGGAAGGGGATTGGAGGGGGTCAGTGGTCATAGGATTATCTGTAATATGGTAATTCAAATTTTTTTATAAAAACGAAAATATCCATATATTACTTATATAATACGAATAAAAAACAAACAGACGCTTAAAGCTATATTTAACCAGTACACATTCTCACATCTATAGCTCAAATTTCATTTCCAGAAAATGCTATGGTACTGTTTAATCTACAACTGGGCAACTCAGAGTTATAAAATAATTGAGAAAACTCAATTTCCAGTAGCTCAAAATTTTTTTAAAAACCAACAACCCAACTTTATGAGTTAACGACAAAAGAAAATATGTTGAACTACAAAAGTGTAAATATTTATAAATGAAAGCATCAAGACCATTTTCCAACTTTAAAGGGTACGTATGTACTGTTTAATTTAATAAAAATTCCTATGTGTAAAAGGAAAAAAATTCCCACTAAATATAGAAATTTTACTTATTAATAAGAATAAACTTATATGGAAAAAAGTTCTCACACAAAGTTATGGTTTTCTGATACTAATCCACAAAGAATTGATTCTTACTTAAAACTGATTTTTACTTTTGAAAACACACACACACACACACACGCACACACAAAACAAAACAAAGGCAACTTTTGGAAACCATAAACCTCAACTACAGTCCTTTTCAAGAAATACTATATAACTATAATGTGTAAACAGACAATAAAAATTACAAAATATGTTCTTAAAAAGACATGATAGTCAATCTAAAACACTCTCTCTCAGGGGTCACTAATAATCACCAACAGCCTCTATCCAATCCTTATCCTACTCTACCTCTCTCTAATTGTGGACATTAAAAGATCTCTTCGCTTTTGGTGATATTAATCTCTCCTATCTCTCTCTCTACCTTCCTGATACACCTTATCAGTCTTCACTGAAGCCTCATTTTCCCTGCAACACACAGCTTATCTCCTCCCAGGGAAATTTCATTCATTATAGTAGAGGCTTCAAGTATCACTTAATGCTAATGACTCTCAAATTCACATCTCCAGCTCTTCTTTTGTCTAAGCTTCAGATCTGTATTCTCAACAGCCAACCAAAGATGTTCCACAAAGATGTTCCCTGAGTAATACAAATTTAACTTGTTTAAAACCAAAGTCATCCGTCCTCTCCTTCCCATCCTCTGCTCAAAACTGAACGCTACTGCTGTGTTCTTTGTTATCAGTTAATGACAACCACATTAACAAGACATTTTTAACTCTATCCCTTCTCACATCCTCTTTGTACTCTTAGTCCCTAAATCCTATTTGAAGCTACTCCTGTGAAGTACATTCCCTCATTTGTATTTCCACTGCCATTGCCCTATTCATCTCATTTGATAATAGCCTCCTGGTTGGTCTCCCTGCCTCTAATCTCTCTCTAGTCTAAACTATAAATGATAGATCATACATTTCAAGTATATGTATATGTACTTTAAAAAAATATATGTGTATATATTGTTATACATAATATATTTTAAATGTAATCAATAAACACTGAGTTTATAGCTTGAAAATTACTGTTGTAGACCACAGGAACTTGTTAAACTACAAAAGTATATATGTATACACA
Organism: Pteropus alecto; assembly: GCF_000325575.1. Lineage (NCBI taxonomy): Eukaryota > Metazoa > Chordata > Mammalia > Chiroptera > Pteropodidae > Pteropus > Pteropus alecto. The sequence goes on from NW_006432447.1 coordinate 1,296,716, forward strand.
ATTATATGTAATTTTTAAAAGGTTCCTCATTTTTAAAAGACTCAATACTACTGTATAAAGTCCAAATTCCTTAGCACGGCTTTTAGGATCCATTACAACTTGACCCCAGTTTATACTTCCAACTTTACATTTACTACCCTTCTCCTAAGTAATTTACATACTCCAGCAGATACGCCACAAATATGATTCAATTTTTTTCTCCCCTGCTTCTGCCAATCCCTATTACCTTTTCTTCCTTTTCCTACCTAGGTAGTCTCTGTTAATCCTCCACCAAACAAAATTAACTGTTCTCCCCTCAATGCTCCCAAGTACTTTGTTCATACCTCCAGCACAGAACCTATTATATCAATATTAGAGTACAAGTCTGCCTCTCTGATAGCCTGGAAGCAAACTGAGTCTTATTCATCTTAATATTCCCATTCATTGTATGCCACATAAAAGTGTTTGTAAATGTCTGTTTAACTGAATTGAGGATGGAGCCTCAGGGATGATGCTAGAAAAAGAAGAGTCTGCATAGAAGTAAGGAAGTCAGAAGAATAAAGACAACCAGGAAAACACAATGTCATTAAACTGGTTTTCCCTGGGCTTTCAACAAGTCAAACATGACACAGAGGCAGATGAGGACTGAAAACTGCGAAAATGCCTTTTGTGACAAGAAAAAGTATTTAGTATGAATATAGCTTAAAAAAGTTAACATATTTAACAGATCTAAAGATATATAAAAATAAATAAAAGATACAACTCCAAGCAAAAAAAGGGCAAAAAAAGAATTCATAGAAGAAAAATGTAAAAGACTAATAAACATATGAAAAACTCCTCAAATTCACTGATAATCAGAAAAATACAAAATACAAAATTAAATATTATTTTTCACCTATCAAACTGGAAATTTTTTCAATGATAATATCTAAGAATGACCAGGATATGGTAAAATGCTTATGCCCATGTCATGTTTGGGGGAATGTAAATTAGTACAATATTTCTGAGGCCTATGTAAAAATATATATGGGAGAACCACTAAAAATATTCATACCTTTTGACTCAGTATTTTCACTTCTAAAAATTTATCCTAAGAAAAATGGGCATTCAAAAATTTATGCAGAAGGATGTTTATAGTAGCACCATTTAGAGCACCAAAAATCTGGAAACATAAATGTTTACCAACAAAGGAGTGGTTAAAATAATACATTTCTATACAAAAAAATTATATAACAAATATTTTTAAAAAATATTTAGTAACACAGGAAAAGGATCATTAGATGATATTAAGCGAAACAGGAAAAAACTGAATAAGTCGTACAATGTAATAACATAAATGCATGGAATAAAGAATGGGAAGACATATTCAAATTATTAAGTGTAGTTATTCCTGTGCAGACTCATTAAGATATATAATAGTTTTATAATTTAAAAAAGTTGTTTTTAAGAGGTTATTTGATTTTCTCCAAAATGACTTTTACAAACTTCAAAAAAGTTTGTCAGAAAAATGTAGAAGCCAGATTACAGAGACTTAAAAAGAAATAAATAGTAATCAGAAGAAGGATATAGACCATTTGTTAAAGAGTTTAACAGCAAAGAAAAAATAAATTAGATAGTGGTTAAGAAGACTAAGTCAAATAAAGTTTAATCATTTAACCTGTAGGAGACCTGATCATATTGCAGATGATGAAATTCAGGATACTAAAAAGGGAGAGGATAATATATGTAAATTATAGACCTGTTATTAAAATATAAAGACAGTAGTGCAAAGACCATGAATGTTACACATATGTGGCCAGTTAGCTTTGTTCTAGTCCATCCAGCCTCAATTATTTAAGAAACAGTTACTAGTCACCAATACAACCAGAGAGAAAACATATGACTAGGCTAAAGCAAATTAATTACTCATATTAGAAAAATGTCAAAAACAGATGTTCTCTGGGAGATCAAATACTGTGATCTTTGTATAAAAACATTCTTTGAACTATTCAATAAATATATACTGAACATTTACTAAATGTAAGGCACTCTGTGAGTGATAACATTGAGTTTATAAATATGATATTCAGCTAGAAAATCAAAATATTAAACAACAAACTGATGAACAAGCATGAGTACTATAGAAAGGGACCCATCAAGTACTACAGAAGTACTATGATGACGAGGGATCAGTCATGACACTTCTGAGGAAATGGCACCTAAGCTGAGCATACAAATTAAAAATCAGATTCATGAATGAACATGAAGAGTAGAAAAAGTGATTAGAAATGTTCAACATATGTTGTTTTTTTTAACACTACCATAAACACCAATGTTGTGATTAAAGATAATTATGAATAGTACATACCTATACGAAGGTCTCTTTGTAAAACGTTCTTATCATAAACATAGAAAGACAAATACTGGAAAGTTCTTGGAATCTCAAAGTAAAATTCTTCACTGAAAAATGGGCTAGAGAGAACAGGGAGAAAGTTCATTATTTAAAATTTAACAGTGTCCTCAAATAACATTTTCAATAAAATAAATTACAGACTAAAACACCATAAGAAAAGCTTCAAAAGCTCCAAAATAATTTTCTATGCTAAGTTTCAAATACATTCTGTACAAACCAAGCTCAACTCTGAAAGGACCTCAATTGCCTGGTTGAGCTCTGAACAAATAATTTTTAAGGAGTCCTATAAACAGAAGATCCAGTAATTATGTAGGGTCATGCTCACCTAAAGTGGACACAAATGAGAATGGAGGACAGTGTCATTCACACCATCATCATCTCAGAAAAATATGTAAAGCTGTACTAATCACAATAATACATACCACCTAAAATGGGTAATGTTATGTAAAACATTACTTTAAAATATATTTTTAAAAAACCTGGTTATTATTTAATCAACTTTCATGAAGTATAAGTTACATACAATAAAATCTAATTTACGTATAAAGGTTAATGATTTTTGATAAATTTATACTGTGTGGTCTCCATCTCAATTAAGATACGGTAACACATCTCACACCTGTTAGAATGGCTATAATCAACAAGACAAGAAATAACAAATCCTGGAGAGGATGTGAAAAAATAGGAACCCTTATACACTGCTGGTGGGACTGCAAATTGGTACAGCCACTATGGAAAGTGGTATGGAGGTTCCTCAAAAAAACTAAGAATTGACCTACCATATGATCCAGCAATCCTTCTACTGGGTATTTACCCCAAAGACTTGAAAACTCATATCCAAAAAGATATTTGCACACTGATGTTCACAGCAGCATTATTCACAGTGGCCAGGACATGGAAGTAACCAAAGCGTCCTACAATAGATGATTGGCTAAAGAAGCTGTGGTACATATATACAATGGAATATTACTCAGCCATAATTAATTTTCCTTTTTTAAAATTTCTTTTTTCTGCATCTTAAGAAATCTTTGCCTACTCTCAAGTTGCTAAGGACTTTTTTCACAGGACTTTTCTCCTATGAAATAGCTTATTTTTATAAGTTCATTTTAAGAATGTGATTTTGATCTGAAATTCTTCCATGAAGAAATCAATCTCTGAAATGCTAGTGAATATCTTTTGTCAAGAGTTCTTCTTTCCTAAAAGTGTTTAAAGAACAAAACGATATTTTGAAAATGTTACCATAAAATGCAATCTCTTTAGGATGTCATAACTTAAAGAAAAGCAGAAATACAAAGTGAAATGCTCTTACAGAAGTCATTTCTGACTTTGTCCAGAAAACAGCCAACTCAGCTTTTTAGTTGTTATATCCCTGATCACATTTTGTCAATGTATTTTTCACTTCAAATGTAACCAAACTAAACTTTTAAAAGTTGGTCTGTCAAAATAATTAGCCTCAACATAGAAATCAATATAAAAATTATTAGGCAAAGACATGGTTTTCTTTTCTCCTTTGCATCATTTTACAGACAATTATAAAATGGAGAATTTCCTTTAAATAGTGTATATCCACACTCAAATATTATTTTAAAAACACATTTAAAGCCAAATAAGAATAACATGAGAATTATTCATTAAGAAATCTGTGTCACTGCATTATCCCAATCTCGACAACCTAATCCCCACATCTAGGTGCCCACATCTTTACTATATAAATAAATTAATCAATCAATCCATCCGAAGAAAACTTTTCAACAAAGTTGGCAAGAAGCAATGACTAGACCTACATAGTTTTTGAAACAATACTCTACCATTATCACTGACATATGATCATACATATGACTCTTATGGAAATTCTTGACATGAAAGAGAAGAACCAGGCGCAAGCAATATTGCTATTATATACCACCTACTTCTTAGCAGGATTTGAGGCAGAGATTTAGGACCTATAGAGTCCATATGTGACATCTATTTATCCGTTATAAAAACTCTATATCCAGACTACCTAAAAAACTATAGTATCCAGCACTCATAAAGGACCTAAATGGTATCTATTGACTTTAGACTTAAAGCTAGTTTATCACAAGATCCACAAGGGTAGAAAACATTGAAATGAAAGCAAAGTGAGCAAGGGTTTATACTACAGATTCTTTCACCTTACTCCACAAGAAAAAATACTAGGGGGCACCTAGAATCCAAGAAGCACCTAGTCTAACTAGCACACAGTCTATGTTGAAACGACTTTAGGTACCATTGCTAGCTTTAAAATATCTTCCAAGTTGCTATGCATCTAGAAAAATAATTTAAGGTGAATAAAAATAATTGGTTATCATTTCATTTTCTCCAACATAAATATCTGGAAGGACAAGGGTTAAAAATAAGTAAGCTAATTTTAGTTACTCATTTACAAGGCTACATATTAGAAACTACTATAAATATTCGATTTATGACAGTTACTAGTTTTGTGCATCACTGAGTTTTGTGTGATATGGAATTAACATACATTAAGAAATTGAGATTTAAATAGTTTCAGGTCTCAATCTTAGTTTTACTTCTAAGTTCTTTATTATATGCACAAGTTATTCAGCCTTTTGTTGACTTAGTTTCATTATTTATAAATAACAACAGAATTTCAATACAACAGGGGCAAGTAATTTATGACTAAAGAAGTAAAGTACATTACTTCAAATCTTTTTGGGTTACTAAAGTTATTTTCAGCTTTACACAATGACTTTCCTATAAAGAACTCAATAGACATTCAAAATTATAAATACTGACAATAAATAAAGGGGAAAACTTCAGAGAAAAAAAAAGGCAAGTATAAAGGAAAAAGATATTTAAAAAAGCATAAAAAATTAGATACCTGAAATACAATTTACATGTCATGACTCTTGATATTGCATCTACCACATGTTCATTCCAACAGCTCCCAGGGTCCCTGTTTTGACTCTTATCTCTGATCAAGACTACATCCTGCCAGCAGAGCTCCACACTACATTGTCCATAAACACTATTATAAGGCAGAGGTGGCACACTTCAATTTCATGAGTTAGAATTTACTATGAAACTCCTGAAGTGCTGTTACACTTTCAAACATGAGAAATATACATAAGACTTCATTCGTTTACAATGCCCTACTTAAGTAACTTGTATAAACTGTAAGTTATTTATTTTCAACAGAAATGAAATAATGTTGTACTTTGAGAAAAATTCAAACAAATGGGCAAAATTTAGCCTAGAGAACAAACTGAGGTATATGATAGTTGTTTTCAAAAATCTGAGAGTGTCATGTGAAGGATGGTTTAAAATTGTTCTCCAGAAACACAAGGAATAGAATTAGGAACACTTAAGAGGAAGATACATTTTGAAACAATGAAAAGCCACATGAAGCAAGCACTGTGTCTCTCTTGTTCTTGTGGATGTATTAATAAATAGCACCCAGCAAGTTTTTGGCATATAATAAGCTTTCCTTTTAATAACCGTTAACTGACTAAATATAAGAGCTTTCTAGAAGCCAGAATAGTTCGAAGACCAAACAGGCTGCTTAGGAGGCAGTAAACTCCTTGGTACTGGTACATTATCAAGTAAACACCAGTTGACCACCTGTCAAACATAACTGTCAGAAGGAACCAAGCAAAAGGCAGTTAGTCCAGCTTAATGAACATTAAGGCTCCTTCAAACTCTGAGATTCTATAATGCCAAAAACAAATTCAGAATGTAAAAGAAAAATAAAAGTTTCATGTGAATAAAGTCTTTTTGGTGAAATCTGGAAAGCGTAAATTTATTCATCAATATATGTCATATGTATGATATTTACCAATTATTTTTACAAACCTTAAAGATTTTTCAACAACTTGAGTACGATAAACTTCTTCCTGATCCAAATTTATGGTGCAGAAACAATCCCTCATTTTGTTGGGTCCAAGATATGGCAATAAATTTTTTGCTTCACCTGTTGGCACAAAAATTGAAATTGGTGTTAAATATCACCAGCTGCTTCATGCTAAGCCTTATACAAGCTGGATTCATCCAAAAGAACACATAAAATGTAGCACAGAAAAAAAAATAGCTATTAGAGAGAGATAATCAACTTGGTCTAAAGGAGTCTGGTGAGGCTGAGGAAGGAGCTGTGTATAAAGGGGCATGGGAGGTCATATAACATCATTGCATCCCTGCTCCTAGAAAGGGGCAATCCCCTAACTTGTGCTGTTCATCCCATCCTACCAGCAAGACCTCAAGGACTTGACTCTACAACTAACCCCTCTTTCCTATATCATCATTAATTTTCCTCTCTAGTGGATCGTTCCCATCAGAATATAAACAAGCTTTGGTATTTCTCAATTTTTAAAAGGGCACAGAAAGAAAAAAACCTCCCTTGACTCCCCTCCTCCCACATGGTATCATTCCATTTCTAGACTCCCTTTTACAGCAAAACCTCTCAAAAGGAATTTACTTCTAGTCATCGTCTCTTAATTTCTCATCTTCCATTCATTTTTCAATCCTCTCCAATTAGCTTCTAACCCCATGATGCACTGAAACTGCTCTAGCCAGAGTCACCAATGCCTTCCATACTGCCAAACTCATGATCATTTCTCTGTCTCCATCATACCTGATCTGGCAGCACTATCTAAAATAAGTGAACACTAACACCCATCCTTAAAATGTCCTCTTTTCTTGGCTTGCACAACACAATATTTCTGGCTTTCCTTCTACATCACTGGCCCTCTCCTGACTTCTCTCCCTCTTCACTTCTAAATGTTACAATGCTTCAGAGCTCTGTTCTGGACCACTTTCTCTTCTTTCCCAATGATGCCTCCCAAATCTGCATTTCCAGGTCTGCTCTCTCCTCTTCACTAGCTGTGAATATTCAATGGCCTCCTTGGATATCCCATAGGCATCTCCAATTTAACAAGTTGCAGACAAACCATCAGATTTCCTCCCCTAAATCATGCTCTTCCTTCCAGTCTGCCACATCTTTCTCTTTTTCTCACCATCCTCCCCCAATCTCCCACTCCCACATCCAGTCCATCAATCAATCCAGCAGACCTCCAAAATAACCCTAAATCCAACTACTGCCTTCACTGGTGGCACCCGACAATCCGCTCTTCATCAAGCAGTGTGATCTTTTAAACATATCATTCAGGTCTGTCACTCCCCTGCTCCGACACCATTCCACTTCACTTAGAATACAATCCTATTTCTAAATTCCCACTTTCGTGGTCTACACAGACCCACTGAACTGACCTCTCCTCTTTGACCTCTTCTCCTCCTACCCCGCTGTGTCTGCCTTCTTTCTATTCATCAACCAAGCTTGATCAAGCTTAAGGCCTCTGCCTAGACTGCTCTAACCCATGCATGGTTGGCTCTTACCATTCAGGTTTCAGCTCAAATGTCACCTCCTCAGAGAAACGTTCCCTTTCCATCATAAGGAGATAATCCTGTTACCACATTCTATTTCATTCTATTTCCCTATTTCTTTTCATGGTAGCCTTTATAACCATCTGAAACTCTGTTAAAATTCTGAAATATGCAAAGGCAGATATTCGTCCTATAAAAGCAGATGTACTGGCCCTACAGCAAATAGTATACATCTGATTATAGTTACAACTGTCACTACTTCCTTCAATAATGAATCAAGATCAGGAGGCATATTATTAACAAAACAACTGTTCCATAAGGAAAGGAGGCTGGCTTTAAAGCACATCTTTTACTCTGTAACAATACCCTTTCTTGTTGAATTCATAACTGGTACTGTTTAAAAACTTTTCTAGTCTACATTACAACTTACAATACATTTAACTAACTTTTTTTTTTAAATCTCTCCTAAAGCATGGATGTTAAGAGAGGAACTAACTAATCCTCCACAGGGCATTTCTCCTCCCTCATAGCTGTACTGCAAATATGCCAAGAACACCTTCACACTATACATCAGTGGTTTTCGTCCAACCATAAAATGAAATAGCCTCTTGCCCATTCATATGACATTAATTGTTTCTAAGCATCACATGTAGCTTGCAACATCATACATAACTTAAACAAAATGCTGTATTTAGCTTAGCTCCTTATCCTATGCATTGTTGCCATACCTTTTTAATACATAAACATGTTATCCTCTCTTGCTCAAAAATCTTCAATAGCTCCACACTACTCATCTTGTAGGATAAAATCTAAAATTCCTTAGTCTGGCATAAGAACCCTTCATGATCTGGCATCATCTACTACATGTTTGGCCTCATCTACTTAATCTTCACCCCGAGTTATGCTCTAACAGTACTGTACTTCTGGTTCCTTGAACACACTGTGTTCTCTCATGCCTCTGTATATGTCTTTCACTGTATGGAATGCTCTTACCCATTCCCCCCACACCCTAAAATCTCTGTTTAAAGCATCTCTGTAAAGTCTCCCTTCAATTCCTAGGTAGTCATGTCACTCTTTTATTTCCTACTGCGTCTTACATGTACTTCTACTGTAATGATCATATCGTATTGCTTTTGTTGCATTTCATTCAACAAATACTTATTAAGTGCCTACAACATGCCAGGCACTTTTCTAAATGCTGGTGATATAACAATGAAGAAAAATAGGTTTCTGCCCACATGGAATTACTGTACAATCTAGACAGGGGAGACAAACATCATAAACTCTTAACAAAGAAACAAAGTAGGGCAAGAGAGTTAGGGAGTGCCAGGCCAGAGGGTAGAGAGAGGGAAAAGAGCAATGTTATTCTACATAGGAAATCAGAAAAGGCCTTTCTATTAAGATATTTGAACATATACCTGATGCAAGTTAATGAGAGAACGAGCCATGTAGATCTCTGGGGAAAGGGATGGACAGGCAGAAAGAATAAAAGATGCGAAGGCCCAGAGACAGGAATGGTTTAACACACTGAAGGAATAGCAAGGAGGCCAGTATGGATGTAAAACAATAAACAAAGTGGAGAGAGGAAGTACATGGTATAACATGAAGTAGGGATAGGGAAGAAAGCAGATTAAACAGGTCTTATAGGCCAATGGAACATCTTAGACTTTTCTGAGAAATGAAGCTACTGAAAGATTTTGAGCAAAAGAATGGCATGACATAACTTTTATTTTAGAAGATTCACTGCAGAAGAAAAAGGGTGGAAGCAGGAGACTAGATAGGAGGCTACTGTAATAATAACCTTGATTAGAGAGAAGTTAGATGAGAGAGTGGGAGAGGGGTAGGGGTGGGGCAGTCCTGGCATGGAGAGAAGTGGTCAATTGGGCATACATATTTAAAGTAGAGCCAACAGGATTTTTGATATTTTGGTTGTGGGTGTAAGAGAAAGAGAAGTCAAGGACAACTTCTTAATAGTTTCAGCTTAAGCAGCTGAATGAATAGAGATGCCATTTTCAGAGGGAAGAGCCTCTTGTTGGGAGAGGGGGATCAAAACTTTGTACTGGGCATTTAAGTCTCAGATGTCTATTAGATATCCAAGTGCAGAAGTCAAGAGGACAAAGAAGTACTGGATGATGATAAAATTATTTGAGAATCATCAGGAACTACATAATATTTATAAAACCATAAGACTATACAAGATCACAAGGAGAGAAAATATGGATAGAAAAGAGATTTGAAGATTGAGCCTCAGAGCTCTCCATCGTTTTGAGTTAGTAGAGATGAGAAGTAATCGGCAAAGAAGACAGCTATATGTCTCTTCACTGAACTATAAACTTAAGGGAAGGGACCAGTTCTTAGTACCATGTTTAGCTTATAATAGATAAAGAAGTATCTACTGAATAGTTATGAGTGAGTGAGTGAGAGTGAGTGTGAGTGTGTGTGTGTGTGTCAGCTTATAATAGATAAAGAAGTATCTACTGAATAGGTATGAGTGAGTGAGTGAGACTGAGTGTGAGTGAGTGAGAGAGAGAGAGAGAGAGAGAGAGAGAGAGAGAGAGTGTGTGTGTGTGTGTTTATAACTTTAGCATGGGCAAAAAGGAATTCTACTATCACATTACAAATTATAACATTACACATAAGCTTCTTTTTCCTAGTTGATATAAGTTCATCTATGTCAACCGCTCCAAAGGTTAAAAAAAAGTCTGCTGTACTCAGTTACCCAAAGCACTAAATACTATAATCTTTATAGTGTTAATAGAGATATACTGAAAATAAACAAACCAATTCTGAAACTTACACATTCAAATACTTATTGAGTGCTTACTGAGATGCTAGGGATAAAATAGTGAGAAAATAGACAAAACTGTATCGGTGCTAAGCTAACACAGACAGAAAACAAGTAAGATAAATAAGTAAAAATGGTATGTTACTAATAAGTGTTTAGTAGGAATGGGCACCACATGAAATGGCACTGGGACAGAGAGCCAATGAAGACTCCACTGAGAAGGAAGAGGGGAGACAAGTGAATATTTCCTAGAAAACAGTAGCCTTTAGTCATTATCAAAAGCAAACAGTTTAAAACAAGATGATAAACACTACTGGGAATCAAAGATAGATAACTTAGATTAATAGAAATAGAAAGATGGCTAACTCTCTTTGTACAAGATCAATGATTCTATGTAAAGGTTGCTAGATAGTAAAGCTAGATCTTACCATATAAATTTTACCTAGGACTAGAATTCCAAGTATGAAGCTATTGGGTACAGATTCTAGTATATATGCTTCTGGACATGTATGTGAGCATGCACATGTATGCTTATGTGTATGTTTGGGGGATTGTGTGCATGTATTTATATCTGTAGGTTTATATGTATGTTTATATATCCTAGAGGAGGACACTACTAGGATAAGTAAGAAAGGGAGATAAATATTTATCAATTAGGATGCTCCAAGACAGTGCTAAACATATTTTCAAATATCTCATTTGATCTCTACGACAACCTTGTGAAGTATTATAATACCTTTTTATAAATTTTAAAAAAATTCAGTTACATATCTGGTAAGGTGATTTGACAGAAATCTAACTCCAAAGCTTAGTCTTTCCATTCCATTCTTACTGTTTTTCTGAATACAGCAGTCCTGAGAGGAACAGACAGGCATTCTTTTCTGAAATTGTCTTAAGAGATCCTGTAGGACCAACTCTATTCAAAGGATAACTTAAGTACAGGGATAAGAACCAACAGAGATCCCAGTGGGATAAGATTAAATCTCAAGAAAAATTGTAAAAGGCTAAGGTCCTGGACAAGATGATCTTAAGACAAAGACTATTTGGTGTGGGAGGAAAGCTAGATCATAATAGCTACTAGGATAAGTAAGAAAGGGAGATAAATAGAGTTAATACTCAGTAAGTTAATACATATACTACACGCAGCAGATGTTTTAGGACTTCATATGTTACTTCACTTAATCATCACGATAACGTCTTCCAATTGATTTTTTCCCAAAAGATACAGAAATTGAGGGTGGAAGGATAACAATGCAGGAGTAAGGCACAACATAAACGAATTCAGGAGGTGGAAAAAGGAGGAACATCTTCAAGAAGGCAGTGAATAGTACAAATTGGCTAAGGCAAGAGAGAGTCAAAAAGAGAACAAAAGGTATAAGACTGTAAAGGAAAGGTGGAATCAAACTGGACCTGAAATGCCAAGCTAAGGAGTTTTTAACTTTATTCTGTAGGCAACAAGGGTCACTAAAAGTTTCTACAGGGTCAGAACTATGCTTCAGGAAAATTAATCTGACAGTTAAAGGGCCTAAACTAAGGTAATGAAAGGGCAAATGGTAGGAAAAGTAAAATGGAAGAGATGTTATAGAGACAGAATAATTTGGCCCGAGTGACTCAGGATATGGAGTTCTAATAAAAGGAATACCAGTCTACGGCCATGCTACCCTGAAAAAGCCCAATCCCATCTGATTTGGAAGCTAAGCAGGGTGAGGCCTGGTTAGTACTTGGATGGGAGACCACCTAGGAAGACCAGGTGCTGTAGGCATAAAAAAAATAAAAAAATAAAATAAAATAAAATAAATAGGTCCTTGCAATCTGTAAGGTCAAACAAGCGCTGCCTCGCCTAAAGAAAAAATAAAAAAGGAATACCAACCTAAACAGAGGACTAGAACTTTAGATGGGGAAAAGATATAAAAACATGTAAACTTTATCACTTACATTAAAAAAATGAAGAAGAATGAAGCAATGTATACTTAAAATAGAACAGTATTGGTGTTGACGAGTTTAGAGTAAAATCACATGTTTTGATGCTATCCAATTATACAGAAATAAGACAATCCTATGTAATATTAACATCATAAGGTCTTTCAAATTTTCTTATAAAGCTTACTTTTAATTTTTAAAGTAAGATAAAAGGGGCATATAATTCTGAAAACATACAATGTTAGTACAGTATAACAAGTTAAATTAATTCTTTTTGGAGACAGAGATCTGAGTTTCAATACAAACTTGGTACTTGAGAATCTGTATGTCTTTAGTCTCAACCTCCTGCATAAAAAGAGGTAATTATAATGCTTCAGGATTGCTGTAACTATTAACTGAGGTAAAGCACTTACCACAATACCTAGAACAGAGTAAGCACTCAGTAAATAGTAGTGCCCTTCCTTGGTTAAGATTCCAAAAAATTAGCAACTGTACACAATTCCCTTTACCCAAGCCATTAGGTCCCAACCAAAGATAATCTGTAATTTAACAATTGGATACACCAAAGGAGTTCATTTGTTTTTGTTTTTGTTTTTTAAATGACATTCCTTTTACAGAAGTAATCCATGACTATTATGGGAAATAGATGGAAAAACACCTGACTTTTATATATAGCTCAGGCTCCACATCACTAAAATGAGGGATTTAAACTATTTTAGAGGGCATAATTTGGGGATCAGCAAGCCAGATATTTACTTTGTTTGGTTTGCACAGTATTAAAACAAACAAACAAAACGGTAGTCAACATGTAGAAACTGGGAGAGTTAATAATACTTAGATACATTATTTCTGGTTTCTTTAATAATCAAAGACCTGGCAACATGATTCTGAATAAAAACTACAGACAGATACACCTTACTAACTCAAAACAATCTCCACCTGGATTTACTTCCTTATGCCTGGTCTCTGCAGCGTGGAGTTTTCAATCCCTTAACTAGTTAATTTTGGTTCCCCACAGCTTTAAAATTCTGAGACAACACTTGAAATTTAAAAAATACATGGTGACAATAATTTCAAATGTTTCTGGATACTGCTACCTATTCCAATTTAATCTGAAAAACACTACAAGAACTAAATATAGAGTTATATTTGATAAACTGTTCATCAAAACAAACTATGAAAATATACTTTACCAAATATCACTACTGTTTATGTTACAGCTCACATTTAACTGAGCACAATGTGCCAGGCAGTATATCAAGTCATTTAATCTTTTCATTACCACTTTGGAAGATTAGAAGAACTTCTATTCCCAAAAGACAACAGAGGAAGTTGAAGCTCATAGAAGTTAGGTAGTTACTAGAAAAGCAGCAGAATACCATGCTCTTGACATGCTACATTAACAGTTAACATTCAATCAATTTATTATACCTAACATAATACTTTGTATAGAATAAAGAATTCTTACATAAGATAAGACCTCTCTCTTGTTCATTTATCTTTACAGTTTCCAATGGAGTAAGGGAGAGAACTGCCATAATCATACATGACCTTCCAAAGAGTTTCACCATACTCAGAGTATGTCAGATTGCCCCAGGTATTAACAAAAAAAAAAAAAAAAAAAAGGTGGGGACAGGTCTAAGAACTACTGAAGAGAAGTATGTTATGCAGCTGTGATTTCTCTCCTTGTTACCTTGAAAACGCCACTGGAAAGTTATACATTTCTGATATTCAGGAAGAGAATGAGAAATGGTACTAATAGGCATATGGTGACTGCTGGAATATCTACTAAGTAGGATTTTCCGATGCACAAATTAATGGGATCAGATAACTGAATTGTCAAGCATTTTTTCTCACTTCCAGTAAATGGTAACGTACAACCTGAGACTCTATAATCCCACACAACTGGTAATCTTAAAAAATCAACACATTACATAATTCCTATCAGAAATCTGTTCCTAAGAACAGGCATTTTGCTATTAATCTGGAAGTTTAAGAAATAGGGAATAATAAAGTTTCATCAACACTGCACTCCTACATGTCCTAAATGAGGTACCGTGCAATCATCAAGGTACCTAAAAACAAGATCATACCACTGAGCAAGCACCTGAGTGGACAAAAGACTCCAGGAATCCAGCATAGTTTAGGTGGTTAGCCAAGACTCAGTGAGCAAAGAACTGATTTGTGGCTGTAAAACCTGAACAAATAAGTAAGATTCTTGACAAGGCATAAAGTCGAGGTTAAAATATAAATTCTACAGCAACTTCTCAACCTCAGTGAGAAGTCTACAGAACATGATTAGGGGCTAGTTGTTTTACACAAGTTATATGCATAAACATTACCATAGTTATCTATATTGCCATCATATTAATCATCTTTGACTGAAGCTTAGCACAGAGCAAGAAGTTAGGAAACTACTGTACATGAAAAGGCAAGTTTCACAAGGTACTGCCAGGAAGCGTCCATGGGTTTCAGAGAAACGTCACCAAGATGCATGCAGGATCTTCCTGTGGTTTGCCTTGCCCACTTCTGGTTTCAGTTTTGAACATGTGCTGATCCCTAAGCTTCCTATAGCCCCCTTCTCAAGTAGCAAACCAAATTGTGAAGAACCTATAGTAGGAATCCGTCCTAGAATAGGCCGATGGTTCCTACAGCTACAAAATGCTTAGCAAAGCTCCTAAGGTGACCAAGAGTCTTGTAAGGCAAGCAAACGAAAGGCCGAAAAGTCAGGTGGTGGCAGAATTAAGGGCTACATGCACTAGTCATATATGGAATATGGCTATTTCTAGTAATGGCATCCAGGGAGCCCAAATGGAACTCATTATGATCTAGTGGTTTTCAAAAAAAAAGTGGCACCTAGATATAAAGAAGTTGTATCCACACATATGCATGTATAGGTGTATGCGTGTGTGCATGTGTGTGTTTTCTAGGAGAACCATTCACAAGCACAGACAAACCCAAAGGAACATAGGCAGAGAGAAGAGTAATTTTTTGTGAATTCTCAAAACAGTACTAAAGATATGGCATTCCAACATTCTAATTTTATTGAATATCCACTACATTAGACCATAACCAATTCAGGGATAATTATTAATTTCTTGACAACAGAAATGTACTCATCAGTCCTTTCCAATATACCATCTAAGAGGCAACTTGGTAGAGAAAAGGATATGGACTTTGGTTATTTAAAGACCTTCTGAAAACCTGGCTCTGCCCTTTTAAACCCTGAACTAATACATTTTATGTCTGCTTCTTCACTAAAAGAGGAATAATAATAATCTTCATGAAATTGTATTAAATGAAACAATTTGCAAAGTAGCCTAACATAGTACCTAGAAATGCATATTATTAATTCACTTCCCCCGTCCTAAGAATATTGTTTACAAAATAAAATTGTCCAAATTCAAAACTAAGAGGTTCTGCATCACTCACACAAATGATATTATTTCAAAGGATCAAAATTATTTTTTACTACATTCCTCTGCAACAAAATTTGTATTTTTTTAAAGTCAATTTTTGAACACAAACAATGAAAACATGCAAAGTATAGGAAATAAAAAGTTACCCAAACACTTGAGGAAAAAGTTGACTTTATTTCTATGTGCACTTAAAATGTTACCAAGCCTAACATTTGGTTACTCTTATTTTTGCAGATAAGATAGACTTCAACAGCAGAGCAAGAGAGGCTCTCACAGGTTAAGATTAATACTGTATCTAATCCATTTATAAATATGGTCTTTTTAAATAACAATTAATACATAAATACACTCTGTAGAAAATTAAACCATTACAAGTAAGGCGAATTCCCTTTGCTCACCACTGAGGAGGAAACCGATGCTGTACATCTTTTCAAATCTTTCCATCCTTTGTCTCATAGATATGTAGAAAAAATAAAACACGTGATTCTATCTATCTATCTATCTATCTATATCACTAACTTGTTTTTTTTAACTCAACAATACATCTTGAAGTTCTACCCTTTCATGTTATAGATACATCTCATTCTTAGCTGCTATAGAATTGTGTATGAACATATTATTTAGCCATTTTACTACTGATGGACACTTAAGTTGTCTCTAATTGGTCTGTTTTACCAACAAGGTAATATTAAACTCTTTGTATATGCCTTTTCTGCAAATGTACAAGTGTTTCTACAGGGTAGGTATGTACAAGTAGAAATGTATAGGGTATATACATCTAAATATTTAACACATACTGCCAAAATGCTCTCTAACATTCCTTTACCAATTTAAACTCAGTAACAGTGAGGTAAGTAACTTTTCCCTAAATCCTCACCAAATACTGAAATTAACAAGCTTTTCTCTTTTCACAAACGGATGCCTTTTTAAAATTTGTATTTCCCTGATTAGTTTTTGTTAAATCTTTCCAGTATTTTCTTATGTTTACTGGACTTTTGCATCTCCTTTTCTGTGAAATGCCTATTCGTATCCTTTATTTTTATATATTTGTATGTACTTTTTATATACTCTGGACAATAACAAATAGAGAGGTAGTATAGTATAGTAGGTTAAGAGTAACAAGATGGACTCTAGACCTTGTCTGCCCCATGTGAATGATAGCTCCACCACTCTCTAGCTGTCTTAGTCAAGTTACTTAGTTTACCTATCCTGTGCCTCAGTTTCCTCATCTGTAAAATGTAGATAACTGTACTTGTTGTTAGGATTAAATTAATTAATATGCTTAAAGTGTTTAAAAACAGTACCTGGCACAGAATAAGTGTTATATGAGTGTTTTCTTTTTGTCTTAGGATTTGCTGCAAATTTCTTCTCCCAAACTACTGTTTGTCTTTTAACCCTTGTTTACCTTTCCTCAAACAGTTATTTCTCTAGCTCTATGCTAATATCAGAAATTACATAAGTAGATGAGATCAGCAACTGACTGCCCTCACTGGATCTCACAATCAACTTCTCAAGAATAAACGTAGGGATCAGCCAAAGAATCTGAAGTTTTAAAAATTATTTCGCTAAAAATATAGCTAACTTCCTTATTGCATAAAGCATAACCACAATTCAGTAAGACTTATAATCCAGTAGAAAAATGGACAAATGAAATAGACAACTTCTCAAAAAAAAAAAGTAAAAACAGCTCTTAAAATATGGGGATACCCTTGACCTCTTTCAGAAGAAGCACAAATTAAAACTGTAAATGTTTCTTTTCAGCTGACAGACCAGCAAAGATCAAGACGTTTTAAAATATACACGATGCGGGTGTAAAGAGATAGGCATTCATACATTGCTGGTAGAAGCATAAATTGCTATTGTTTATATGAAAAACAATTTGGCATCGTCTTTCCAAAATAGGAATGCACATACTATTCATCAACTTAACATCTAGAGATTCAGCCTACTGATAGACATATGCACTCATATCAAAAAATGACATACCTACAAGGTTATTTATTGCAGTAATGTGTGTAATGGCAAAGAACAGAAACAATCTAAATGAACATCAATAGGGAACTAGTTAAATAAACTGTGGTATATATCCAGGTGATGAAATATTATGCAGCTGGTAAAAATGAGGCAGTTCCCCATACATATGGATTTTAAAATTTTCAAACTACTGTTAAGTATAAAAAAGCAAGATGCAATGTGTATATTTTGCTATTATTTGCATGCTGATGAGAGAGATTAATACTCATACATTTATGTTTGTAAATAAATAATCTCTGTAAGGATATACAAAAAAAACTCGTAATGCTTGCTTCCGAAGAGGGAATGGCTAGGAGACAACAGAAGAAAATTTACTTTTCAATGTATACCCTTCTATATCTTTTGAATTTCATACCAGGTATTGATACTACCTAATCAAATAAATAAGTAAATTTTTTTAAAAAAATAATCAAATAAATTAAAACCTCCCTGTGATCACACCAAACTTTCTATTGGTTCCCTTTAAGTGGTCATGCACAGCAGGTTGCTGTCACTCAGGTAGTTTGTGGCTAGCCTGTTCAACTGTCAAAAGAAGCTCACCATCCTAACTGGCCATTATCACTCTCTGTTGGACGTTTTAAACCTACAGATGTCCAGGACTACCCCAGAAATTCTGATTCTGTAGGTCTTAAGTAGAGCCTAGATTATAATTTTTTTAAGTTCACAGGCGATTTTTTAAGTTCACAGTAATGATTAGTATTCAGGACTGAAAACAGCTGAGTTAGAGAATGACACAAATAGGGAAGCATCCGGGCTCAATCTTCATTTAGGTCACAGCCATAGTCTCATCACTACGTCCAACAACTTCATGAAGTTCTTAAAAAGGAATAGATGAAATTGTGTAGATGATACGATGAAAATCAATTACTACTGAATATGTCACTAGATAGGCAGTGTAATCTTCATATATTAAATGAAGTAAATTTTCAACATTATTACTAATGAATTCATCCTACAAAGCATTTTAGAAAGAACTTTGATAGTACTCATGGACTAGTGCCCAACAGGCCATGGACTAGTGCCCAACTAGTGACACCTGGCTCTCTGAGTGTCAACTTCATTTGTAAAACGAGGGGAGAGAACAAGATATGTTCTCTACCTTCCAGCTCTAAACATCTATAATTCTCTAAGAATACAGGTATCTAAAAACAACTATTGCTTAGCATATATTTTTGGATAAACTAGTAAGGAACTTTTTTATCCCATTCACATTTTAGGTCCAATTCACAATTAGTGTCCTATCACTCAAATATGTATTATGTATTGCTGAATAAATTAATAAGCACAGGAAAAGTTTTTTTTAGGATTCAATCATATAATAAATCTTGGACAAATATTTTTAAAATAGTGTACCTTATGCACAATAGGTATACTAAATATATTTAAGCATTAAAGTAAAAGCATCTGATAATACTGTCTTAAACTGAATAGTTAAAGTTTAAAAGCAATAATCAAAGATAGTGCTAGAAAGGATGTTAAAGACCACACCAAACCTCTCATTTTACAAGTACGAAAATAGCTCAGCAAAGTTAAAGAATTTTTCTAAAGTCATTCTGTCACTAATGACATTCTTAGAACTAAGCTCTTAGTAACAAATTTGTTAATTATTATTCACTGATGTTTGCATGTGTATTGGTATAACCTTATAAGGTATATAATTTTAGCTAGAGATTTTTGGTGACTAAAATGACATACAAAACTGAAGATATATAATAGACATTTATTAATATAGATAAAAAAATTTCTTTATTTACATTAACCAATGACTACACAACAAAATTGTTAGTAGCTCGCAAAAGCACAGAACTTCAATAGATAAAACATATAATCTCATATTATTGTCAAATAATGTCATAAAGCACATTAACAAAGGAATAGGATTAGCATCTATGATTAAAGGATAAAACAATAGTTTTATTTCAGTCACATTAGTTCCACAGTCTATTAGAGTCTATTCAAAGAATTCCAAGTTAAAAAAAACAAAACTATGAACTCATTGAGGTTTACCTCCTGTCTTCCTCAGAGCAAATGATTAGCAGACTGCTCTGTGAACTTTTACAAAGAACCCTTTTCTCTCATTTCTACACAATCTGAAAGATGGATTCTTCCTCCATCCTAAATAACTCATCATCTCATTTCAAATTTCTAATAATGAATTCTTAGTATGAACAAACCCTTTCTAAATCTTCCCCTCTATTATAATTTATCAAATAACTTATTTCAAATATCTGACAATAATGAATTCTTAGCATGAATAAACTCTTTAATCTCTCCCTCTCAATTCTATTGCATGGTCAATAAAATGTGTTGATTCATACTTTACTACCAAAAAATCCAAACCTGCCATGACAAATAAAAACATTTAAGGTGTAAGGTGTGATTATGAGATTTTTCTTTTCCAGGCTAAAGACCAATTAGTAACAATATTCATGGAATACAATCAGGTAACAAATTCAAATCCTCTAATAATAAGCAATCAAAGCATTTAGAAAAATTTAATCTTTTTCCTAATGAGGCAACTTTGGCAACAGTTCAAACCTAATCTCAGTTGGCACTGTGATTTTGAAAGGGATGAACTTCCTGCCACAGTCTTCTCTTCATAATACCACCTTTTCCTAGTTTGTTTAGCTGTAGTTTTATAAAACACTTTCATATATTGTATGTGAAATCCTCCTCAGGATACCATAGTGAGAGAGGTATGGTATTTTCTAAAGGCCTATTCTGTTCTAGGTGCCGTGCTGATACTGAGATAGTTAAAAATAAAAAAAATGAACAAGAATGAATTCTACCTTATAAGAGCTCACAGTCTTACAGAGAAAATAAAATAAAATAAATAAATAAAATAAAATATAAAATAAAATAAAATAGATTTTTATGACATTTACTATGTAAAAAAGGAAATGGACAAGGAATTGTGATTCCTCAGCAGTACAAAGGCATAACATCTCTCCAGGAATGGGGGTACTGGTGCCCCAAACAAGGCTTTGGTCAAGAGATCACACAGGGCAGGCTTTTGAAGGATGAATACAAATTCACTGACATAAAGAGTAGAAGAAAGGAAAAAGATACTCCCAGGCAGAGGGAACAACACGCACATGATGAAGCATTATTCCCATTTTAAAGATGAGGAATATAAGCTCAGAGGTAAGTGAGCTTCCTAAAGTTGTCACATGAATAATAATGAACAATGGATGAAACAGAACACAAGTCTTCTGATTTTAATCAGCTTTGCACACCAGGAAATGCCACTACACGCTGGACAAGAACATCAAATAAAGATTAGTTTTTATCTCCTACTCTACTCCTTCCTAAGAAATAGTCCATGTCTGATCAGCTCCTGGGGGAGTGAGAGAAATTATCAGAGAAGAGGATTTATTTAATCCTCAAATCAATTCAGTGGGACAGATGTTTTTACTATCCCTGTTTACATATAAGAATACAAAGGTACACAAAAGTTAACAAAAGTTGGAAATTAAGTGAAGATTCAAACCTAGGTGACTAACCTGACCAAGCATCTAAACTCAAGCATATCGCATAGATCTTACTTTGCCAAATGCGTCATCGGAAGGTATCAGGGAGGCCGAATAAGTTCTGGGACACATCATGGTCCCAGACCTCGACTGTATCAGACATCTCAATAGTCACACAAATCCTCGGATTTGGCTCCTTTATCAATCTGGTCTCCCTTGAACACGTAAATCCATGCATAAGATGGTATGGGCTCTTTCAGCAACATTTCAAAATCTGATTTACTTGGACAAGAACAAACTTAACAAAAAGTAGTAAGCAAAAAGGAGGACATCACAAAATAACAGCGTGAAACCTGAAAGTATAAAGAAGAAAGCCCCAATGCCCTTCTTTTGCTTCTGTGTGCATTTTTGTTGGGGCAGTGCCATCCAAAAGTGTTTCAGCTGTGCTAGCATTCAGACCAAAGAATGGCATCTGGAGTAATCTTATTTTCTTTATCAATGGTTCATATGACAAGTGCAGGACATTCAACAACTAAACCTGTCTCTTGAATATTAAGGAAGCAGATCATTTGGAAGTTCCATGGTTTCCAAGGGCACTTGAATGACCTCAGGAAATTGGAGATCAGCATGCAATACAAAATAACTGTCAGCAACACTGACTTTGCTAATGTCAGTTGATTGTTTGAAACTGACGACAAAATGGTTTTTCAATCTGTCGACCTGGTATTTCACCCTGTGAAGTATATGGGAATAAATACTGGAATGAAACCCCTAAATAAGGTTGTGGACTATTATTTCTAAAACTTTATATATAAATCAACCCGTTATTTTTTTGCTGGTATGATTTGGAGTTGAAGGGTCTTATCCAAGTCTAGGAAAAAAGATATTTCCTTTCAGGCTCCCGTTCAGCTCTATGGATCTCTAATTCTCCAGATCTGAGAATCAATCAGCAGTTTGGAATCTGCCAGCACATCTCCAAGCTAGTGGCAGTATCAGGCTTTCCTCTGAGGTATCCCAGTATCGTGAAAAGGAAAGCTGACATGATTACTCCAAACCCCAAACTACTTAATATCTTTGGTGTCAGAATGACCATCATCCCATTTCTGTGAGTTTAGCACCTGCTAATGACTCTCCCAGCCCCCCAGCCCCCACTCTGCAAAACCCATATGTCAGTTTCAGGGAAACAGAAAACAGCATCTCTTCACAGGGTTCTGATGGTCAACCAGCTTTGGATCACACCAGCTAAAAGGAGAGGGCAAATGGAGAGGAAGGTGCAGAGAAGTTTCATATATACATATCCTAATTCATTTCTTCTATGAAGCAGACACTCCATGATCTGAGCTATAAGCTGAGCAATTTGAAGAGCAAGAAAATGACTGAGATAACAGATGTACTACTACCAGAGTTAAAGCAGTACAATTCCCAGGAACTGGAGAATCAATCTTCAAGTCTGGATTGGGGGGTTGCTCTAAGCCATGGAAACAAAGCTGTGTTTTTTTGTTGGCCCAAGTTTTACTCACAGTGACATCTCTTACTGTATCTCTGCCATGGAACAGGTGAAAGTGCAGGGCAGCTAAGTCCTTCTGGAGGCTGCCCAAGCCCAACTCTCAATTCCAAGAATTAAATGTAGTTCCATGGTATAACCTGTAGCTATGTAAATCAGTGAGGCTCCAATGAACAGTGCATGACATTAACTGACACTAAAATGTAAAGTGGTAAAAAAAAAAGGAAAATTACATCAAGGAGGAAACTCTAGCCCATTTATAGTTTTCCCAAATATTAAATTAGATGCAAACATTAAGTATAAAACTTAATCTGAATTCTGAAAAGGTTTTAATACCCTAGAAGGTAACTTCAATGTTGGGAACTTAGATATAGAGACGATCTACCTCTCTGGCGTCTTTTTCACAGGTTTTAAGAATGGTACTTTTTAAAGAGACCCAGGACTACGTCTGGGAATAAAAAGGTGAAAAAAAATGTAACATGCCTGCTTCTGAGGTGTAATAAAATCCCAAAAACCTGAAAGAGGGAGCAACTTGAAAAGAGAAAAGTGGGAGAATCCAAAATCAATTAAAAATATCGGTATTCAGGAAGAGGAAAATTTTACATCCTGTGTAAAAAAGAGCATTGTTAGCCATTTTAATGCAATTCTATTTTCTTTAAATGAAAAGTGCTCCTCATAACTACAGGTTACTTACAAGAAACACGTTTCCAATGTGAGAATAACGAATAAACAAAACTAAATTTTTGACGAAGGAGAAAATAAGTTTTGATATAACTCACAAACAGCAAAAAATAAAAATAAAGTGTTTCCTCTGATTAAATTACTGTGAAAAAAATTGGCAGTCTTACCCCAACGGGTCTCTTTTTCTCAAAATAAGTGTCCAAATGACTGAACTCAAATGGTCTGTCTACAGTAACAAAGCCTCCCAGCAAAAATTTTCTATTAAGTCAACTAGTATGGCTCGCTCACAAAAGTAACAATTAAATGCTTGAGAAGGAAATGAATTAAGTGGGTTAAGTGCTGGCTGGATGATTGTGTTTTGAGACCTGCTCACAGGAAGCCACTACATCCTGCCTGAATTCACTGTCAGTCACGCTGTCTCTCGATTCAAGTCCCCGCCGTAGCGAGTTGGGGCGAATACAGGTGTCCGGCCCCGAGCCCCTCCCTAACGCCCCATGCGACCGCCACTCGGGTCCCACGGCGGCCTGTTTCCTGCAGGTCAGGGCGCCTTTTTCAACCTCGGGAAGGCTGGTGAGCCCAAGACACACGCGGCCCCCTCCCCTCGGGCCAGCCCCGCTTCCCCGCCCTCCTCCTCCCCCTCCGGCCGCGCCTCC
>NW_006432447.1:1321686-1333552 GCF_000325575.1 Pteropus alecto
AAAAGCCCAGGCGCTAGCCAAGTGTGGCTCCCAATCGTAACTCTGAGCAGCCTTGACACCTCACTTCGAGAAAACACCGGCCCTCCCGAGATCCCCAAATTCTCCTGGGAATTAGGCTCCCCGCACGAGCGGACTTCCACATCTCCTAACGCTAAAGAGAACGCCCTGTGGAATCAAATGGAATTTGACAGTTGAGTGGACCTCAAAACTCCCTCATTCAAAAGGAGCTAAGAGGTTTAATATTCCCCAATAATATACATATCTCTCTCCCCGCCCCCCCCCACACACACACCCCGCTCCCAAGACATACGCCCCACACAAATCCTTACTTTTAGGTAAGAACATTGCTCTGCAAAAGCTGGTTCAAAACAGGACCATAGTCCTCAATCACAACATGAGCGCAGTGCCTGACACCCTCCCACCGAGAAATTTTGAAGCCTTTACCACCACTGTGTATTTGAGAGCAAAGGATTGGGTCGCCCCCCGCCCCGCCCCCATTAGTGAGTTTAAAAGTTGATTGATTCTAGGAAATCCGTCAATCTTTGACAAGTTGTTGTTAGCTGTATTTCAAGAGAGCTCTTTACAGTGAGTAAACGGCATGAATAATACCCTGGTATGTGATGAGGGAGATGATTTCCTGGTCTTGAGGTTGTTCACTACACTGCCCTAAGAAGGAAGAAACTGTGACTTAATAGGGCAGGGTAGTTGTTTTCCAGGACAACAATAGGAATCAGTCAGTCTGTCTGTGAACAAATATTTTTTGAGGGTCAGAGACTACGCAATGGTCAAGGTGAAGAGAGCCCCAGCACTCCAGCAGCTCAGTCTATGGGGAGACACAGAAAAAGGACAGAGGGATTGGGAGATAAAAACTAAGATTAGGAAACTGGGGAGTCAGGGAAGGCCTTCCTGAGAAATGCGCTGAAGGCTGAACTGAAGACAAGCCAGGAGAGGCAGAAATGTGCCAAGGAGGGAAAGCCACTTGTGCAAAGGCTGGACAGCCCGAGAGAGAAAATAACCGCCGTAGTCTGTGTCTGTTGCTGAGGAGTGACACTTCCAGTTCTGGGTGAATTGCGGATGATCTCTACCTGATTTTTACACATGTTGGAGAAAGTGAACCTACTTCCCCTTATGTGGATGTTTTGCTGTCATTTCGAACGATAAATGCAAAACTTGAGTTTTTAAATCTTCCTTTCAAATCTGAGTTCACAGCCATATTCTGTTATCTGGGCTAGAAACTTTGACTTTAAAAATCCCTTGTCACCATACTATTTTCAGTTGCCACATCCTTCTGACTCTGCTGAAATCTCCTCTCCTTTCCTTCCTTT
Source organism: Pteropus alecto (assembly GCF_000325575.1). Lineage (NCBI taxonomy): Eukaryota > Metazoa > Chordata > Mammalia > Chiroptera > Pteropodidae > Pteropus > Pteropus alecto. The sequence goes on from NW_006432447.1 coordinate 1,323,012, forward strand.
TCATCCAGTCATTGTCCTTGTTAAAATCATCCTCATTTGAATAGTTTCAACAGGTTATAGTTTTTAAAAAGACATGAACCGAAGTCTACCACTTTTACATGTGTGACATTTGGGCAAGTTACTAAACCTTTCTGAACCTGTGTTTTAACAGTAAAATGGGAATGCTATACTTATTCTTCCTTCTTCGAAAGGTTATTATCAGGATTAAATAATTATTGAAAGTATGTGTGTGAAGCATCTAGTGGAATGCTGGGCATGTAGTAGGATTAACTCAGTAAATGTGGCCTCATGCTCTTGACTGGAACGTTTATAATAGGTCTCCCATCCCTCTCATTCCTCCTACACACCACTTAAATTAATCTTCCTAAAGCAAAAATTGGAGTTCATCACTTGGCTGCTCAAAAAAATATCAATGGCTTCATTCATCCCTTCAGCCAGCAAGCAAGCTACGCTATAGGTCATGAGGAGTTCTAGAAATGACAAAAGAATGAAATTCAAATTCCTTGGGCAAGTGTTCAGTGTTGGGACTGGACCCAGCTTACCTAACTCTTATCTCTGGCCATGATGAGCTGCTTTTCCCAACAACCTGACTCTCTTAGAAGTGACTTTCTTTCTGCCTAGCCAAATGCTGCCTCATTCATCTATCTCTTTCTCCTCTCATGGACAGAGATTCTTTTATCTTTCTTTTCTTTTTTCTTCCTTTCTTTCTTTTCTTTTTTTTCTTTTTTCTTTTTTTTGACAGAGGTTCTAATTTGTACCTTTTTGTGGCATCGATTACTTTCTACACGGTATTATGTACCCGTATACTTTTTTTTAATCTCTTCTCCTAGATTCACGTTTTTAACTACCTCAGTAAATATCTGTTGAATGAATGGATCGAATCATATTAGCTCACTTACTTCCTCTACCCTGCAGATTTGAAGTTTTCCTGTTTTGAAAATTCTAATTTGTATTGATTATTCATTTATCATACCTGTCCAAATGGTTAAAATAGGAATGGGAGACTTTAATAGCTGGTTTTTAAAATTTTGTTCTCGTCCTTAAAATATCAATATCTGTACCAGATTCTCCTAAGTTCCCTTCTTTTTCACTAACAATCCTAATTCCATAACTCTATTACTAAATTGTTACTAAAGGTATGAAAACAATTTTACATGAAGTGACACTCCACTTTTATTTCTCCTAGGCAGTCTTTCTATTGCAGATTTCAGAATTATCATACCATTTCACTAAAACCCAGAAACTCCATTTTTTCTTCATCCAAAATCATTCCTAATTCTTACTCTGAATAAACATTTAAGGACATTAATATTCTTTTCCTGATAGTAGCTTGCTTTGCAGAGGTCTTTAGCAGAGTCAGTGTAGCCTTAATGTAAAATATTTGGGAAATAAAGTTTTGTGAAGACTAATAAGATTTACTCGCAGGAAAATTTCAAGAAGACTATTACATCTCCTCCCCCCCTTTATTGCTCTTGCATTGTGTTTTTAATTCATCTAGAGTTCCTCTCATTTCTTCATAATGTTTAGTAACTGGAACAACATTGCATCATGCACAAACTTGCACTTGACTTCCTTCCTCAAATTATTAATGAATGTGTTTAAAGGCCATCACTCCTATCTCTATCTCCTCTGTTCTGATGAGCAACCATTCACTACTATGTCTTTTCCTATTTCTTCACCAGGTTTTAACCCATGCAGTCATTTTCACTCATAAATTGGCTTTCTCCGTGGTAGCAGAGGTAGGAAAACTGCCTTGCCTCTTAACATGCCATACAGCTAGAAACTAATTCCACAACTTGTCAATTATGCAGCATTGTTTTGAATCGGCACCCACCAACCTATAACATGGCAATATAAGGGGTATCTCCTGGTCCTGAGCTATTTATTATCTTCTTTCTGGTGAGTCAGGGGAAGAGAAATATGCTTGCTTTTTAATATTTAAATGGAAATCATTTTCATAGGGCTATACACTCCAGAGGCAGAACTATTTCTCTGGTGGACTAGTGGGAAGGCAAAATCTTTTGGTCATTGATGATTTTATTTCCCCAATTTTCCCGTTTATATATTAAGCATTATGTGCTCAGTTACACTGTACAAACAGCTTCTAAACCATTCAGTGTTTTGTTTTGTTTTTAATATAAAGTTGGAGTGGTGGAAGGTGAGAACTTAAATATTCAGAATATTTTTGCAGAATATTTGAAATATACTCTTAGCATTTTACCTTTAAAGTCAAACTAGGCCATAACAAGGACGTATCCAAAAATATGGACAAGTTGTTATACTAAAGCCTCTAGCTCCTCCATTTAAAATATTTTCAAATTTTCTCCGCTCCTGGAGGAGGATACTAAAGGCCTAAATGTTGGAACATGGACAGTCTATGCCATTAGGCAAGTCTGACATCAATTGTTTCTCAGCCTCCCTCCTTTTGAACTGGATGGCATATCCACTTCACCTCCATTGCACTTTCCTTGTCATTTCAGACTGAAAAAACAATGTGTCTGAAAAGAAAACTGGACAGTTGGGCCATCATGCACTTGTTTCACCTGCTACTCTGTACTCAAGATTTATCTATTTGGGCAGATTTGTCCATTTACCATGAACCTTAGAGTTCCAAACTCTGTGTTCTAAACTCCGAAGAAGGAGAAAAGAGACTTGGGTGGAACAGAGCTAGTCCAAAGGCCCCTCTTATAACAAAGCTTGGGGTGTGGGGGGAGGGCAGGAAGAACATCAATAAGAATAGAGATTCAACAATGGGGAACTTCTTTAAAAAGTATCTCTACCCTCTGGCAAAGCACAGGAACTAATAGTGCCATATACTGAGTGCTTACTCTATGCCAGGCTCTTCATGTGGACCCGTACAAATTAATATTATTGTTGTTTATTGTTGGTTTTGCTCTTGTCATTATTTCGACTTAATAGATGATGTCTCTGAGTGCAGAGGGGTGTAAAGACTTCCACAGGTCAGATAGCTAGTAAGTAGAATATCTAGGATTGGAACTCATGCAATCTGACTGTAGTGCACATTCCCAATCATGCCACTTCAATGCTATCCTAGGAAGAGCTGTCTCCCACTGGGCAGTTTTCCCAGTGATGAGGGTTTGGGAGAGCCCAGTTCTTAGAGGCAGTCACTCCTGATGATAAGAGCAACTTCTGAGCAGCTTCCATGGCATTTTTTCCCCCTCTTTAATTCCCCCACCCCCACATTTCCACCCCTGATGTATGGATGTTGCCATTTCCCCTTAAGAACTGGATCTCTCAAGGCAGGCATGCTCGAGGCGTGCACCCGGGGCCTGGCGCCCCTGGCACCCTCGGAGCACTTGGGGGTCCTGGTGCACCCAGGGGGCCTGACGCACCGAGGGTATGGTCTGTGGCTCCACCTGGGGCAAGAGCCCAGAACCTTCTGGGTGTAAAGCAGATGTGCTAACCGCATCTTTTTTGAACCAAGAGAGACACAAGTTGCTCTTGGAGACAAAAAGAAGTCCAGAAGGAAGGGGCTGGGGGAGCAGGACAGTTTGAAGGAGGAGGAAGAGAAGCCAATTCCTATACTAGCCATTTTATTGCATAAGCAGAATTCTTTGGGTACGAAATAATTTTATTTCCCTCTCCATAACCTTTTCTTCCTGCTCCAAGACTAAACCTCTCTCCTGCTCGAGGTGAAGTCTCATACAGGTTACACTGCTTTTTCAGCCACTTTTATATATCTCTATCTATCTATCTATCTATCTATCTATCTATCTATCTATCTATCTATCTATTTCTATATATGTATATATGTAGATATAGAGGTAGATAGATATAGATATAAATATAGATATAGATATAGATATAGTCTCATGTCAGTAATCTAAGCGTCTAGTTCCAAAAAATAATCAAAACTTCTTGAAGTTAAAGTATATCCTCTTCCCTGATTCAGATCTGCACCAGGCAAAGAGTTTACAGGTGGAGGGTGGATGAAACTGAATTCTTGCCTTTTTCCTGGAATCCTTCTGCACTTGCCAAGGTTGTTGATTCTAAGATCAATGTTCTAGCCAATTCCGTTTCTGTCGAGAGCTCTCTTCCTGGCTTTCAGGTGATACCTTCTCTTTATGTCCTCACATGGCCTTTCTCTGATGCATACACACAGAGAGAGAGAATAAGCTCTTTGGTATTTCTCCTTATAAGGACACTAATCCTATTGGACCAGGGCTCCTCTCTTATGACCTCGTTTAACCCTAGTTAATTCCCTAAAGGCCCCATCTCCAAATACAACCATGCTGGGCACTAGGGCTTCAACATATGAATTTGGAGAGAGACAGACTTTTAGTCCATAACAAGCTTCCATAGTACCCATGGCACACACTGCCAGTTAATCACAGCAGTTTCCTACTGAATTTTAATGAGCCTTAGAACACTGTGTCTAGCCTTCTCAAGGTCAAAGTCTTTCTTGAAGCTAAAATGCATACATGGGATTCAATTTCCCTCAGGGAATAACAGCCATGAGAGACTTTAATTCAGAGGATAGAAATATGGGGAAGAAGAAACAACACAAAGACCTTGGGCGGTAGAGGTAGAGGCCCTGGCCACTGTATCCTGTGCAAACCACAGTGCTGTGTGTGTTGACCAGATGTGTGACTTGGATGGAAAACTTTTCAATTTGACTTTTTGACCCTCCAAGAGATTCTTAGTTACCCAGTACATTTAGTTCATTGTTTTCTTCTTATTCTAGCTAGGGGAAGATTCTACTGTTTCAACAACAGGTACGACTGATACATTCTTACACTTTATGTGCTGATATGCCTAGCTCTTTGCGGTTTCCTGAATGTGCCAGGTGGTTCTATGCAGATCTGCTGTACTTCAGCTACTTCCTTTGTCTAAGATTCCCTCTCATCCCATCCTTCATCAGACCACTTGGGAGGCTTTGGGCTGCAAGTAACAGAAAAACTATCAGAAAATGTCTTAAGCCAGGGGTCCCCAACCCGTGGTCCATTGCCTGTTAGGAACTGGGCCACACAGCAGGAGGTGAGCAGCAAGGGAGCGAAGCTTAATCTGTATTTGCTGCCTCTCCCCAGCGCTAGCATCACCACCTCAGCTCCACCTCAGATCATCAAGTATTAGATTGTCATAAGAGAACTGGTCCCTGGTGCCAAAAATGTTGAGGACCGCTGTCTTAAGCAATTATAGTTTATTTTGTCCATAAAAAAATAAGTCCTTATGAATCCTCAAAAAAATAAAACTAAAATTACTGTGTGATCTAGCAATTCTATTTCTGGGTATACAACCAAAATAATTGAAAGCATAGTCTCAGAGATTTTTTTATACCCATGCTCAGAACAGCATTATTCACAATAGTCAAAAAGGAAAAGCTATCCAAGTGTCCATTGACAGATGAATGAATGTGAACAAAATGTGACATATACATATGACGGATCATTCATCCTTAAAAAGGAAGGTAATTCTCACATATAACATAGCTGAACCTTGAGAACATTATGCTATGTGAAATAAACCAGTCACAAAAAACAAATATATGTAATTCCACTTGACAACCAAAGGTGGGCTGGCATCAGTTCAACACCAAGAACCTTCAAATTGGGGTGCAAGGAAGAAGGAAACTTTATTCAGTGCAAACAGCTCAACTGTGATATAGCATGTCTGTGTGAACAGCTCAAAAGTGTTACAGCTCAACTATGAAGCATCATGGCTGTGAGGCAGCCCCAGGGGCCAAGCCCCTGTCCTGCTTGACACCTCTGGTGTCTTCTCCACTCTATCTGGCAAGATGTCTTTGGCATTTTATCTTTAGTGGTTCAGCTCCAGCAAGAGAAACAAAGTCTCCAATCTTTAACAGAAAGGGAAAGTGTTCCTCCTAAGCCAGAGGGGCTGACTTACATAGACAAAAGTCCCCACCGGTGATTTCTGATTGATTCATCCTCATGCAAATGACGACTCCAAATCTTCGCAGTTTAATTGGTCCCAAAAGCACTACTGTCCCGATTGGTCAGAATGGAGGCTCTTTGACTGGCTGATGAAGATGCTGATGGAGATATAGCTGCCCAGCTCTGATGGGGAATGCCCCAGTCCTATTGGTTGAAATACTATTACAGGAACTCCTTTATAAAGGCTGACTCAGCTGGCAGGAACACAGTGCAGGCAGGCAGTTCAGTGTGGGAGACAGGCAGCTTAGTGCAGGGTTCTCCTTGAAGTGTAGTTTGGTTGAGAGGCCTTTGTGTATAAGTGCCTGCTAGACTGTGCTTTTAAAAAAATAAATTGAGCCCTTCTTAATAGATACCTTCTTTCTCAGGGTCCACATATTTAAGTGCAGTCCTTAGAGTAGTCAAAATCCTAGAGACAGAAAGTAGAATAGTGGTTGCCAGGGGCTGAGGGAAGAGAAGAATGGACAGTTATTGTTTGATGGGTACAGAGTTTTGCAAGATGACAGTAGTTCTGGAAATGGATGGTGCTAATGGTTGCGTAACAATATGAATGTACTTAAAAAAAGAATATACTTAATGCCGCTGATTTATACACTTAAAAATGGTTAAGATGATCAAATTTATGTTATATATATTTTACCACAATAAAAAAAACTTTGGGAAAAATGTCCTTAGGTACTCAGCCCCAGGGATGATTAATTCATCAACTCAATGATGACAAGGTTCTGGGTTAGCTTCTATGCAATTCTCTCGACTTTGGCCTCATGGTCACAAGATGACTGCTGCAGCTCTGAGCATCTCAACATCCAGTAGCAGGAAGAACCATTTTCTCCTATTTTTTTTTTTTTTAAATTATGAAGGAAAACCCTTCCCAGATAGCCTTTTCTGGAAGTCACCCTTCCCCACAATGTTTCTTCCCACCTTGATCATATTCTCGTTAAATCGCACTCGTAATCATGATGAATGTATGATTGTCTTAGCCTGATCAGTAGTCCCTGGAGATGGATCTCCTTCCAAAAGTGCATTGCTGCCTGAGACCTGAGAGATGACCCAAACTAATGCTCTCTTGTGAGAGAAAGGCGACCAATAGCCACAGAGTAGGCAGCCAACTCTGCTCACTATACAACATACCTACTTATATTTCAATAATAAGTTCAACTGAAAATATTTCTACATATATTATAGTTGAGATTTACCTCCTGGTTTGACACAGAATTGGTCTTTTCTTCCTTTGTGTCACTGTAGTACCCTATGTATACATTCATTGTAATGCTCATAACACATTTACTATTCCTATTTGTTTGCCTGTATTTAAGATTCTCAAAGACTGTACACTGTTTTATTTGTCTTTCCTCTCTAGTGCATAGGAAACAAAGAAGAACATAGAAGGCAGTTGCTAAATGTTCGATGAATGATGAATGAATAAATGAATGAATGAATGAGCAAATGAATGGGATGTCCTGTTCAGAGAAGCTGCTAATAAATGAACTCAGCATTCTGAGTTTAAAACCCACAAGGGAAACCAGAGCAGACCACATAACCATGCTGGGCTGAGCCCGGGCTTTGCAGAAAGCTTAGGTGCAGAGAAAAGGCAACGCCTCAGAAGTCAGATGCGGAAGGAGAAAGGGAAGGAGGCAGGGCCTGAGGTTTGCAATCTTCCCCCTTGGCTGGGGCTGTGTATGTCACAAGCAGCTTGTTTTTGGCAGAGACATCAAGGAGAGCAGAAGCTCATGGGTCATGAACTATTGTCTAGTCGTGGGCTAGATCTAAACATCTTCCATTTTGTGTGTGTTGTTGTGGAAGTTGGAAAAACTGATTTCAAAGTGGCAAGTTGTTTACATACTTGTTATTATGATCAAATTTCTAGGCGCCCACATCAGCCTGTGGCTACAGACAAAGTCCTGTTGACATAATGAACCCAAGTTTTTTTAATCTTGCCTCCACCTTCCACTTGCCTGAATAATTTAACCTGTCCCCAAGTATGTATTTCCAGGAGTGCCCAAGTGGTCAGTTAGACTTCCCATTGGCAGAGCAGGGGTGCTGGGTTTGTTATGTTCTTCCTTTCCTGCTCTGGCTTCCCTTTGTCACTGCGTCTACTCAGGAAGTAGCTTGAGGGACTCTCACAACTTTGTGGTGCCTGCTGTGAGGCCATCAAGCCAGGAACATTGTCCTTCAGACCCACAGAGCTAGTAGGTGTCAGCATAGCTGGTAAGAAAGGCCATCTACCCAATTCTAGGCCCCCAAGCAGCACTCCTTAGGCTCAGAATTGCTTATAAAATCAACTCTCAACACTGGTTCTCATCTTTTTTCCCATTGAGACTCCAATTAGTCAAAGATGCCAGACTGGAAGCAGGAGACTTTTATATTATAGTTAACTTGACAAATGCTTCTCACCCCTTTCTCCTTTGCTGCCTCTGCTATAGAGGTCAGTAAAACTAAACATTGCTTTTGCAGCCTCCCTGATAACTAGAGTTGATTATATGACCCAATGATAAATGAGAAAGAAGTCTCGTTGGGCTTCCAGAAGGCTTTTGTTCTTTCTGGTAGAAGGGAGAGATGAGGTTTCCACCACACCTTCTCCCTGCAGCCCCCATTTGCATGCCTTCTTTCACTGAGCATGCAAATGCAACAGCTATCTGTGAAAATGACAGAAGGGTCAAGAGATTTTCCTGTCCTGAAATCTTTGCACCTCTGCGCCAGCTTTGGATTGCTTTCCTCCAGGCTTCTTGTTATGAGAGAGAAAAATAGATGCCTGTTTGTTAACATTTATCAGTTACTGAGGCCAAAAGCATGATGCTAGCTGTGACAAGTTTGACTTTTACATATTATGTGCTGATACTATGCAACCATCTCTTATAGTCCAAGTTTTTCATTCACAAATCATTTGATGGACAATGCTCTTGATTCATCGTTTGATGGTCTTGCTTAACATTGGCTGCTACTGGAAGAAGGAGACAGGTCTCCAGCAAAGTAGTGGAGGCAAGAGAAGGCAGTTACTTTTGGTGTGACTGGTGCTAAGACCAAACCTGGTCGCAATCTCCCTTTGACCGTGTGTCCTGTCTCTGAGTTCTTGGTATATCCCGACAGTGAAATGTAGAGGTTAGAGACAGCCCAGTCCTGTATCTACACTCACGTAGTTGCAGACCCAATGGAAAGACCTCCCCAGCCCAAGGCTGCTGGTAGTCTTCTCCTAAGTGACTTCTTTCTCCTTAGGTCGAAAAGAGGATGAGATCAGGAATGTAATGAGAGAATAAAACCCTTACTCTTTATAACATGTGTAGGTATAGCATTTCTATTGTTGTAAATTGTATTTTACCTACTTCTGAAGACCTTGCATTGATTTCATAAAATTGTTTCTTCTACAGGACCACATTTCAGAGAAAAGACATGGCTATACAGCCACAAAAGAGATAGGACATTTTGATAAACTGGCAGGCTAGTCGAAAAAATGGAGTCAAAATGGCTGTCAAAATGGAAGAGCTCTAGTTTGTTGTGTTATTGTTGTAAGCCATGTAAGATGGTCCTTAAAAGTGACCCATGGTGCTGTCTGTGCAGAGAGATGGAGGGGGACCCAAGGAGGAAGAGTTGTTGGAGAGAATCAAAGTCCAAAGACATCTAATACAGCATTTGGATGGAGGGTCAAACATACCACTGTCCCTCAACACCCTTACCCAAAATAATCCTTAATAGATGTTTTATCTGCAACAACACAAAACAAATTTATTAGGACCTCAGTGAAATTGTTGGCAGGGCTGGGATGGGAGGAGAGCTAGATTCTGAGGATTCTCTAGTAATGAGCAAAAGACAGAGACTAATCATGGTCGTTGATACTGATTGCGTCTTCAATGCGATAGCTATTTTATTTGGGAGGATAGTTATATATATTATATTGAGAATAAAAATATTTGTGAGAGATTTTCATGAATTTTCTAGAAACCTCTGTGTTCAACTCTTTTTCCACAGGGTTTGGGATTCTTCAATAGGAATTCTCCCAACTTAAAGGTTTTTAAGAACCCAAATTCTATGATTTGGGTAATAATACTATACGTATTTAGTGCTGTTTCAGAATTAATATCACAAACTTGAAAAAAAATGTTTAAAATGAAAAAAGCTCTCTTTCCTTTAGTCTTTGGGAAGAGAAGATATAAGGAAACAAATTATCCTTCCTCCATTATTCTATATCAGGATTTCTCAACTGTGTCACTATTGACATTTTGGCTGGGATAATTCTTTGCTGTTGGGGGCTGTCCTGTGCACTGTAGGATGGTTAGCAGCATGTCTGGCCTCTATCCACTAGATAATATCTCCCAGTTGTGACAATCAAAAATGTCTCCAGACATTGCCAAACGTCCTCTGGGAGGCAAAAATCACCCCCAGTTGAGAACCCCGCTCTATCTCAGTGCATCTCTTGTGTAAGGCAGGGCCATTGTATTTATAAACCTGTCAAAGCCGAGATCCATTATGGTTCAGACCCTGAGTGGGTGGGGTTCAAAGAAGCAAAATCTTGATAGGAAATCTACTCTTAATCTCAAGGAATGTAAATAAAGTCCAAATATGTACTCTAGAGCAGCCCTTATCAAAATATATTTCCTCTCCTCTCATGTACAATCATTCCATTCCTCACTCTCTTTC
>NW_006432447.1:1333566-1360614 GCF_000325575.1 Pteropus alecto
CTCCCATCCACTTTCTCTTCCTACATCTCTCTCTCTGCCTCTTTCCCACTCCCACTTGATGTGTCTGCACATATTCATGCCCCCTTCTCTCCATGGCTTCTTGCAAGAGGAGCTTGTTTTTTGTTTTCTCCTTAGAATCTCTCCATGTGGCTTATATCACTTCTCTCCCTCTTCTATTTCCCCAGTTCTGCATCAAAAATCCCCCAAATTCAGCCCGGACCCTCCAAGCTCTTCTCCACAGTTGGGTGTGGGTGTTGGGAGGAATTGAGCAGCCCATGCAGCACCGAATTTAGCAGCAGGGAGGAGGACGGGAAAAGCTGGCAACACTCATATGTGTGAAGGGTTGCAGATTTTTTCACCCTACTCACAAATGTACAGAGAAGATGTAGCATCTTCATTTCTCTGAAATTATTCTTATCTTCCTCGTGAGCCTCTAAAAACTGAATAGATGGGAAAATACTCTGACGCGACAAGGTAAATAAACATTGTAGGTAAATGGTCCATCTCTTTAGGTAAAACATGCTTAGTCTCTTAGATATCCGCAGCCTCCCTTTCTGCCTTTTTGAGATAGTGTCTGAGTTTGTGGTAGAGTGTGGTTAATGCACTCCCTAGGGAGAGAGAGAGAGAGAGAGAGAGAGAGAGAGAGGATCCTCTGGTCCATGCAGCATCTTCTACATCTTCACTGCTTTCTGCTGTGGGTGGGTGGTCTGGACACTCACTCCCTGGGTTGTACCCAACCCATCCCTGGGACTTCTATGAGCACCTGCTGTTGAGGCTGTATCTCCAGTACCTCTGGACCCTCCTGGGCTGGGAAGGGCCTGCTAGTGCTCTCTGATGACTCAGACTCTTCTCTGGCTGCTGCTACAGACCTCACATCCCCCATCTGGCTCTTGCCTAGAATGTCCACCCCCTGTCTTATTGCTGACTCACCTTTCCCTCGTGATGGCCGACACATGAAGCCCCGTTGGCTCTCAACTCAGCTGCTTTCCAGTCCTCTTCTCTGGAGCAGGTTGGAACTCCTTGGTTCAATTTATTCCCTACTCATTCTGGGGGCAGCCCTGAAAATTATATTCTGCCTCTCTGCCTGCAAATCATGTTGTGCCATTGAGTTAAACCTTGATATAGCCACTCCCAGGGCGGTGACAGCCAACCTGGTAGGCGAGCGGCTCCTAGAGTCCCAAAGACAAAGTCTTCAGAAACCCTCAGCCTTTCCTCCACCTACTCAACAAATCTCCTGCTTTGGGCCGAATCAGGAGAAGGGAGATTAGAGTCAACTCACACTCCTCCTCCACCTCTCTCTCCTTTTTTCCCTATATAGTCCTCTAGGACTGATGGGATGGCGTTCCTCTTTCTTTTCCTGTCAACACTAGGACTGCCCTATGTGATCAATAAATAAAGGAATCTGGAACACCTTTTCTCTCTTACAAAACCTAGCTTTAAAGATCATTTGGCTGAAAAATCCTAAAATCTTATTTGGAGGCTGATACTTAACTTTTCCTTTCTCTTTCTCGTTTTCTTCGTATTTCTTCCATAACAATCCTAAACTTCCCAGAGGCAAATGGAATCCTCTGGAAATATGGGGAGAATGTCAGTCTAAGGACATATCAAAGAAAGCGGCATATTTGGGTGTTTCAAAACTATATCATCACTAGTATATACACTGATAATTTATCCTACTCCATGTCACGTTCTAATGTGGTTGTTCCATAGAGGCTTGCAAGGCCAAGACCACAGCCCTGTGGGTAGACCGCGTCTGTCCAGTGAATGGCAGAAGGAAGATGTAGGTCCTCAGACAGGAAACCAGAACTCTGAGGGCAAATCTTAACAAGCAGAAGAAAGGGCTCTCTGCCATCCTCCGGGTCTCTTGGCCTGAACTCTCGGGGGCCTCAGGACCAGGACGGACCTCCCAGGTGTGGGCTCATTTTCTCTCCAAATGGAGTCAGGCCCAGGCCTGCCAAGGGAGACATTTTTGTAGGGCTGTGCTTCCCCAACTCTACAATTCAAAAGATTGTTGTAATAAAATGTTTCCAATGCAAGGACGATTATTGGGTTATCAACCTTTTATTTTGTCAAGCCAGTATGTTTAAAACAAACCACTATTGATATCATCAAGGTTTATTTATTTATTTATTTTTTAAAAGGACTTGTAACACCTAAAAGGTTGGTAATTTTGTTTTAAAGAAGGCATCATTCATTGATAATAGAGCAAACCATTTCAGATATCTGGAATGGCATGGAGAAAAGGCATGGAACAGAGGCAGGGAAGGGAGGAAGGCAATGTCTATTCCAAGAGTGGTAGGTATACATCTTTGCCTCCAGGATTTGTACCGGGCTGATAGGAGGCAGGACTGAAAGGAAGTTAGGGCATGTCGTGCAGATCCTTGATTAACAGTAAGAGACTAGAATGTCAGTTCAGTAGTCAGGACTACTTCCTGAGAAGAAAATTGACAGAAAAAAAACCACGTTTGGGAAATTTTAGTTGTAGGTTATATGTAGCCTCTGATGGAATTACTGCATTTTGAGGGTGAGAGGCTAGAGGAAGAAAAGCCATTTAGGAGAGAATGTGTGGAACCCATCGTAGACTTTGGCTGAAGTGTAAGGTTTAGAGGGAGATGAACGGGGCACTTTTTCTGTTTGTTGGTTATGTGTCTATTGGTTACCATGGTGGGGGTGAGGGAGTGATTTTAAAGAGTATCACAGATACTCCTGATAACGTAATAGATATGCACAGGGTATATTTTAACATTTTAGACAATTTCTACCTCATTCCGCACAGAATCTAGTGCAGATTTATACAAGATTTCTACCATGATTCACCTTGTCCTAATGTCTCTATTGTTTGTGAAAGATTATACTTTTCCTTTAAATCACCACAGTTTGTGATCATTTCCTTAATGTGAGCATTTCAGTATTTTCCTCCACAAAACCATAAGGTCCATTAAAAACAGGGTCCACGTATTTTCTTCATTATTACATCTTCAGCAACAGGCATGGGCTCAACATATGATAGGTACTCAATAAATATTTATTGATGAAGTAAATGAGAGAATGAATAAATGATTTTATCTCCAGGAGGAATGATTTGAATCAGCCGCAAAAAGTACACTTGATGGAGTGCCTTTCTGTGTATGGTACTACGTCGTTACGTTTTGTGACAGAGTGAGGTTCTTGAAGGCCACATTCAAACACGACGAAAAATGGATCCCATGATAGTTGCTACAGGAAGCGGTCTTGGTGGTTCCTGGCGGCCTTCTTTCCCTGGCTAGCGTTCACGAGGCAGGGAGCTAGTGCAGTGCCACCTGTTGGATAAAACAGAAAGTCCAGCTCTTTGCACAATCATACACTTCTTTACAAATTAACGCGTTTCAGTCTCTTCTAACTTTTGCTTATCGAGGATCTCCTCTGGCATTTTGACACTTTTTACATTCTTTAAATTTTGGCTTTATTTCCTCAGCTAAATTGACCATTTTCTTACTCTTCCTCTTTCTCTATTACATGGTAGCTTTGCTTAATCCTATCCTCTACATTTCAGATAAAGGAATCTTCTATATTAAATTGTGGTAAGATTTCTGTTATTACAGAAGTCGTCAGGCAATGGAACAGTTAAGAGAATTACCTTACATGTGGTGCAGGAGTCACTTGAAGACACAGATATTTGTGATGGAAAGACATTCCGTAGTGACTGTGTGGCATGACTTCCATTGATAAAAGATTATTGAAAAGAAACTTTGAAAGCATACAACTCCTCAGTCCCTATTGTAAACATCTGTTATTATGCTGGAAAAGCATGAAAATAATGGTTAATAGAATCCTGGCCAAAGATGTTATTCATTATGCTTTAAAGGATACACATATTTTTAAACATTGTACGTTAAACACATATACATACCTTGGCCCATTTGTCCATTTTAGGAGAAATGCTTATCGATTTAAATGATGTTGAGTTTTCATTGTCTCTTGTCAGTGATTTTATCATGTTAGTGTTATAAAGTGGAATTATTGGTGTGCTTGTTTCCACTTCTGGACAGATTTCCAAACTCTTTTTTAAAGACTTGTGTTTTGGCATTTGCTATTTTATCTTTTCTTTCTTTCCCTGGTTCCTGGCTCCATATCAGCAGTGGAAGCTTTTTATTATCCTTTTAGTTGGGGAGGTGAAAGGAGGGAGAATGTTTTCTTCTCATTGATTTCTAGGAAATATTTCTCTACAACAGATATGAACCATCTGTGTGTGTATATGACGTACTGACCTTTTCTCCTAGTCTGTGTGCGTGTGTAGCTCGTTTATATTTTCATCACATTGAAATAGTCGATTTTTATAAATCCATCCTCAATGTTTTTCTTTGTGATCATTTATTTCATGACTTTGTACTCAGAATATCTTTTCTTTCCAGAGATTAGATATATGGGCACTCAGTTTTGATTTTCTATTTCTGATTTTATTTTTTCCGTTGCACTCTTTAATTCATTTGAAATTTACTTGAATGTATCGTTTGCACCAAGTTTCACATTTTTCCCATGAATGGACAATAATCTCAATACCATTTGTTTTAAGAGACCAGTTGCTTTTTCATTGGTTTGTGTTTTTATAAATGACATAATCTTATATGTGAATATAACTTGTATGACTTTCATTTCTGTTCACTTAAGCATCCTGTCAGATAGTGTGCCAACACCATATGTTTTTCACCACAGTAACTATTTACTAACTTAATATCTAAGTCTTCCTCATTACTATTTCCTTTGGAATTTTCCTTACTATTCATGTTTGCTTTCTCTTCCAGATGAACTATTAGAATCATCTCGCCATTTCCCAAAATACAATTATTAGAATTTTGATTTATCTTTTACATCCTGTTTCATAAGTGTTCATTGAGAATTGATATAAAAGAGCTAATAAACATTGATCAAATAATAATGGCAGCAACATTTATAAGTGTCTATTTCTTTATATTTGCAAAGAGTTTTAAATGTTTAAAAGGTATCATAAGGAGTTTCAGAATACTTGAACACAACATTTAAGGCAGGTGTAAAGAAGGGAAAAACCTCTTAGATGTAAACCAGTTAGGGGAACAGGCCAGTTGAGTACACACAAGATTCATAATCTCTTTAATTCAAATCAGAAAATTAAGTTATAGAAGAGGGTAAGGCGGAAATTGGGAATGGGGAAACATGGGCTTAGAGAGTCCCATACTCTAAAATGAGACTCAGCATATTAACAGGCACCGGGTTGGCATCTCAGCGAAGGGCATTCTGGTTCCTGGGTTCACATTCCATGGATCCGATATCACTGCTTAGAACCTGGGTTGGATAACTTCTACAGTTTGGGGAAGGTAGAGAAAAAAGTTTGAGCCCAATAAAGAAAATTGACATACTATTAAAAAATGGAGTTTACTATAAGTTTTGTTATCATTATAATCTGTGAGTGTTTATTTATTTAAGCAATTAGAAAAATTAAGACTTTAACCAGAACATATTAAGATAATATAATTAAGATTGTAAACAGAGTTTGAATGTTTAAGTGAATTTGATTTAGTACATCTACAATTTTTATTTAATATCTTTATTACTTTTTGATGAATTTAATAAGCTTTGTTTGTTCAATTTGTAACTATTCTGTGAGACAACTTAAATGCTTGAGAGGACCCAAAATTAAATTTGTAAATGTTGTTTAAAATGTTTAAGGGAATTTAGTTAAGTTGCATTATATAAAGAGTTATTTGTTTAGGAGAATATAATCTTTTAAATTTACAGGTTAATGGAACATTAGTTCAAGGATGAGAGAAAGTGATTATTATTATTTTTATACATAATATGCTTTTACATATACCTTTGAACACACACACGAATAACATAAATACATTTATAGGTTGACTTCGAGCTTACATTTTTAAACTTAAATGAACTGAATATTGATTCAGACATGTATTAATGTATGTCTTTCCATACTCCAAAGTCTACCTTGGACGTTAAAAACTCAATTGGTAGTTGGATAACCAACTCATTCAGTTTTTTTCTGGGCTATTTCAGTTTTAAAACTGAAAGCTCCACATCATGGGAAACTTGATAAACTGGGACAGCATATCATCATTATTGGCAGACGATCCTTTACAACAGCTCTACGGCAACCTGGTGTGAAATCCGTGTGCAGGGTTATCATTCTTATTAATAAGGCAGGAATTGGGTTCAGAGAAGTTAACATGGCGTAGGCAAGGCTACAGATAAATTTATATTTATCCTCCTTCCCCAGGTTCCTTTTCTACTTAATTTGATTGGTTGATTTATTTCTGAGCCTCCCCGCCACCCCCAGTAGAAAATTGGTTTCTTCTTTTTCAAATAAATGAGATTTATTTTCATCGGGAAGGGCCTTGGTTTAGGATTAACTTCAGCAGTGAGCTTTACAAATTTCTTTTTAGAGACATCCAAGGAGGTTCCCTTAGCTTTTGCAAGATGGGTAGAAATGGAAGTTATAAAGATGTTTAGGGCATGGATTACAGTGCATTTAAAAAATCATTTTGCTGATTATTTAAAATGTTGCTACTTATGATTTATTTTTTAGTAACAACTTGATTGAGATATAATTCATATACCATACAAATCATTCATTTAAAGTGTATAATTCAGTGGTTTTTACAGAGTTCCACAACTATCGCCACAATCAATTTTATAATATTACTCCAAAAAGAAACTCGGTACCCATTTGGAGTCACTCTCCATTTTCCTCAAACCAGCCCTAGGCATCACTAATCTACTTTCTATCTTTATAGATTCGTCTGCTCTGGGCATTTTATATAAATGGAATCATGCAATATGTGGTCCGCTGTGTCTGGCTTCTTCTACTTAGCATAATGTTTTCAAGGTTCATTCAAGTTGGAGCATATGTTAGCACTTCATCCTTCTTATGGCTGAATAATATTCTACAGTATGGATATACCACATTTTATTTATCCTTTCATCAACTGATGGGCATTTGGGTTGTCTATACTTTTGGGCTATTATGAATAACAACGTTATAAACACTTGTGTACAAGTCTGTGTGGCAACATGTACTTTCATTTCTCTTGGATATATAGCTGGGAGTGGAATTGCTGGGTCATATTGCAACTCTATGTTTAATCTTTTGTGGAGCTGCCATACTGTTTCCAAAGAGGTTGCACCATTTTACATTGCCACCAACAGTGCTCAGGGGTTCCTTTTTCTCTACATCCTCACCAACATTTGTTATTATCTGTCTTTTTGATTATAGCAACTCTACTGGGTCTGAAGTGGTATCTTATTGTGCTTTTGATTTGCATTTCACTCATGATTAGTGGCACTGAGCATCTTTTTATATGCTTATTAGCCATTTGTATATATATATTTTTTGGAAAAATGCTTATTTAGGTCCTCTGTCCATTTTTAATTTGGGTTATTATATTTGTCTTTTTATTATTGAGTTGTAATTGTACTTTATGTATTCTGGATAAAAGTCCTTTATCAAATACATGATTTTCAAAGATTTTCTATCATTCTGAGGGTTGTCTTTTCATTTTCTTAATGATGTTTTTTGAAACACAAATGTCTTTAATGTTGTATGTAGATAGAATATATATTATGGAATACATATTTTATGTGTATAGAAAACAGCTTAAATACCTTGAGTTTATATGTACATTCTCCTTGAGGACATTCTTAGTGACTGGAAATCTAGAAAACAAGGTGTGACCCTAGACTCAAATGCCATTGAAGAAGAAACACATTTTCTATCTGGGACAATTGCTTTAAAAAGTTGGAGGAGGATGAGGTGGGACTGAAGGGAGGGATTTTATCCATGTAAATGGCAACACTGTTATAATAAGAACACTAAAGGCGGGGAACATTTCCTGAGCTTCTGTAATATGAAGATACTTTTCACCTGGGAAAGGATTAAGCCCAGGAAGCACCATGGGTTTTTCAAGATTGGCAAGGAGCGGGAGGGTGGGAGTTGGGGGAGATGTGAGGCTGGGATTCATGGTTTTACTCAGAGTACCCTAAAACAGAACTTGGCAAATGCTTTAAACCCAGAATCAGTGGAAATTTGTTTTTCTTAGGACTGGACACTAGATGTCTCAGTTACATTGCGTCTGCAATGAGAAAAGATGAATTTACAAAAAAGATTTGCACAAACCGTGAGCTATGTAGTCTTGTATATGATGTGGCTTTTTATGCGGGGTATTGAAATTTAATTTCAATTACATTTTCTTTGAAACTAGGCTATCGATAGTTATTACCTTTAAATTCTTACCTAAAACTCTGCAATGTCAATGATGTCCTGTAATTTCTGGGATGAAGGAATAAAAAAAAATATTTAGAAATTTGTTAAAAGACTTAGATAAAAGTAGAATTAGAAGTCAAGGTAGAATCCAGAAATTAGCCAGCTCCCTATGTTGTTCTCTGGGAAGTAGCTATTTCCATTGAGTAATTTACAAGAGTTTTGTTAATATAAAAATAGAAAGTGCTCCAGATGAGATAGATATATTTAATTGAAGTATGGTGTGGAGAGAGAAGCTTTGCATTAGGAGCCCGAAGATGTGATTTTTAAATACTGAAAGCACTGCTTTTATGCTCCAATATGCCATTCAAATTCCTTCAATCTAGGTCTTGTTTTCCTCGAGGGGGAGTTCAACATAATTCTGGAGGAAGAGTTCAAGAAACAGTGAAATTCTCACGGCCATCTTACACATTGTAATTCTCATTACAATTGTTTTTGTAATACAAGTAAAATAAATTAATAATTTTTAGGCTATAAAGTGCTTGTTTATGTGCCCCTGAAAGGATCGAGGGTGCCTCCGGTGGTACACATACTCTGTTCTCTGGGAAGTGGTCTGTTAACTACCGCAGCTATATGCAGAGCCATGGAGAAAGGATGAGAGTAGAAACAAAACATGGATAAAGGTAGAAAAGAGGCCAAGAGACCACACGACAATGATAACGATACAGCATACACCTGTTCTTTCACCCAGTTGGTCCCATGGGCTCCTCCCAAACCAGAGAAGGAAGAAATACAGTGGCACCCTGTGGACCTGGGGTG
The DNA here is from genome assembly GCF_000325575.1 of Pteropus alecto. NCBI lineage: Eukaryota > Metazoa > Chordata > Mammalia > Chiroptera > Pteropodidae > Pteropus > Pteropus alecto. The sequence continues at coordinate 1,342,613 of NW_006432447.1, forward strand.
ATCTCTGAGGGTGGGTTAATTATAATAGGCACAATTCATTCTCTGGTTCTCTGGCCCTGCCCACTTCTCTACTACTCATATACATACACAGACACTGATCTCTCTAACACACACACACACACACACACACACACACACACACACACACACACACACACACACTACCTGCATCTAGGATAGCCTTTGTTTTGTCTCCAAAACTGTGGAGAAAGGGTGGAAATAAAAGGCCAATTGTTAGTACATGAGCCTCTTAGGTGACATTTTTGGTACTTCCTGGGAAATCACCCCTTGCCCTCAACCTCTTGCCCTCCCAGGGTCATTGCCAATCCCTACATGCCTCCCTCACAGGGCCATTTATCCAGGCTCACGTGGGTGTGCTCTTGAGGTGGAGCTAGCAAGGGAAGTTAAAAGGCTTTGGGTTATGTTCCCAGACTGCTGAGTTTCACTGAGAAGGAACAAATGATGACTGTTCTGCAAGGCCACACAATGAGCTGCTTTCTCCTAGATCTGTGACCTTTACCCAGGAAGAGGCTGAGCACACTTATTGAGTCTCTGCATTTGCTGGAGAGAATCTGTGGTAAACAGAGCAAGAAGGCCCTCATTGTCACAAAGGGCCTCCAAAAGCCACCAGAGCTATTTGCACAGAGCCCTTGGTTGCCTGGTCAATGGCTGTCATCCGATTTTACTGTGGCGATGGATTATTTAAAGTTAAAAATAATTTATTTAGTTGAATTGGGATTGGCCCGGATGATTGCCAGTGACGGCCAATGCTATGGCGAACATGTCGATTGCTCACTCATAATTCACGTCTTCTTTCATGCTCAAAGTTCCCTAATTTTGTACAGTTATTTGGTGACTGCAAGCTCAGTCAGAGGTGATAACCTTTCCTGTGGCCATCTCTTTCCTCCTTGCTAAGGATTAGTCTAAATCGTAGATTGCCAAGGGTCTTTGAGAAAATTCTGCCATGTTGCCCTTTCTTCTTGCTATTGGACTTGTGTGAGGGCCTGATGCTTGGACTAGCTTTGGCCATCTTCGGACTGTGAGAGTAGATATTATAGACAGAGTTAACAACCCAGGAGTAGAATTAACTTCAGATATGGCTGGATTCAGGCCTCGAGCAATGTCATCAGGACTCAATTTCCCCCTACTTTGAGTTTCTTGCATGGTGTTAGTCATAATCTCAGGAACTCGAAGGTGGCCCCACTCAGCTCCAGGTGTTCCCTCACCCTGACAAGAGGAGGCAGTATCTCCAAACTCTATCTTCTCAGCTCCAAGTCCAGTCAGGAGAGAAACGCACCTCTTTTTTACAGCATTCTCAGCAATCATTAAGTCTTACTGGCTCTGAGTGGGTCACGTGCGCATTGCTGAGCAAATTACTGTGACTGGAAATGCAATGGTTTGATTGGCTTAGGCCTAGGTCACATGCTTCTTCCTCAGCGCTCTTCCCAGATAAACGGACAACTTTCGTCACTTCCCATGAGGCTTCCTGTTGCTACTGTGCCTCTGTAGCTCTTCCTGGTTTCATAGGACCATCATACATCTGTTGCCCAGTGGCTGTGAGGTGCAGTTACCTGACTGCCTGGGTGGGGATCAGGTTGCATATCCTAATTGCTCGTGAAGTTGGTATTCTCACCTGGCCTCTGAGAATGGCAGCCTCTTAGCTCTGGCCACTATAAGAGGCGAGTGCTGTCACGTTGCAATCCAATGGTTTTTAGGTGTCCTAGTACTCCCTCCCCCATCTTACAAATGCAGTTTCTTCCTCTTCATGGGTGGATGACCCTTAGTGGCATCTCTTTGCTCTATTGGTGGCCACTAGAAAATGCTGGCAAGTTGGTCTATTGTATGCAGCTGTTGTCCATGGCTAGCTCCTGGCCCACAGGTGGCTCATAGCTGCTTCTCATTCTTTGCAGGCAGTCCGCGGGTACCTTCTTTATTCACCCCTCTCACTGGGTTGTACCACTCCATGCCGTACCATGGCACCCGTCCTTATACTCGGGTCTTTGCATGTTACTTCCTGTGCATGTATGCACGTGTGTGTGTGTGTGTGTGTGAGAGAGAGGGGGTCACCTCCCAGTAATTCAAGCAAGAAGTAAGTGTAACTAGTTTATGGAATGGGCTAAGCCAGTTATAATCCAAGGTTGAAGCAGAACCTTAAGTTATTGTCTGTTTTATTCTGAGTATTAATTTAATGTTAAACTAAAAACATTTTTGAGATATCAAAAGGTAAAGCACTACTGAGAAGAACTGCTGATAGCATGCATACACCTGGTTAGTACAATATGGACATTTATTTCCTTCCATAAACTAGGCTGGAAGCAAGTTAACGGAGAGGGGCTGGAAAGGGGCAGGCACAACCTTACTGTGATGTGCTCAGCGGCCGCTGAGTCCCAGCTGGAGCGTCAGTGACCTCTACTGGCGAGATTTTCCTCTCTGGTCCACACAAAGGTTGGAGTTCCCCTCCAGGTCTGTATGTGTAGTTCATTGGTCCATCCTTCTTAGAGACTCCACAGGATTGATGCTCAGCGAGGGGAGGGCAGACTGGGCCTTCATGCTAAAACTTTTACTAGGGGATTGGAGGTTACAGTGGGCCTTCATGCTAAAACTTTTACTAGGGGATTGGAGGTTACAGCAGTCAGGAGTTTAAGCATAGATCCTATCCTCATCTCCATCAGCTTTCTCTCAAATGCAGGCGACTGTTTACCTTACTCATTTTCCAGACGTAAACATGTTTTCTTTAAAAAAAAAAAATGCTTTTCTCAAAATAACATATTCAAAACAAATTTCACATATTTAAGTTTATAAAATTTCTTAAGAATAATATGTTTGTAATTTGACAAAGTGAGGTGAAACACTGTCAAAATAAGTTTACTTTTTTATGAGTGTGGGTCAGGGGATGAGGCATCCTTTACACATGCCTACCCAAATCACACAGTTCACATTGCCACGTGTCATCTCACGCACAAACATGTGAAACGCTGATGCCGGACAAGGCCTGGGGCCACCGCTCAGCCAGGCAGACCTTTCTATAACTGTCTAGAACATCTGTAAAATGGGAGACTCTGGGCTAGACAGCTGGACGGCAAAGTGGAAACCCTCATGACGGGTCTCGAGGATCACGCTGATGCAGAGTTACTAAGAAGCTCTTGTCTTAGGGGGACCATGTGGTGGGCACTTGAGGGCCTTTTCCAGCCCATTCCACCTTCTCCGATTGTCTCAGTTTGCCCTCAGGGTCCGGCCTCTGCAGCCATCTTCTAATAGGCTCTGTCACTTTATGTATGTATGTATGTATGTGTGTATGTATGTATGTATGTGTGTATGTATGTATGTATGTGTGTATGTATGTATGTATGTGTGTATGTATGTATGTATGTGTGTATGTATGTATGTATGTGTGTATGTATGTATGTATGTGTGTATGTATGTATGTATGTGTGTATGTATGTATGTATGTGTGTATGTATGTATGTATGTGTGTATGTATGTATGTATGTGTGTATGTATGTATGTATGTGTGTATGTATGTATGTATGTGTGTATGTATGTATGTATGTGTGTATGTGTGTATGTGTGTATGTATGTATGTGTGTATATACTTATTTATTTTTTGTCCAGAAAAACTTAACAAGTTTACTTATAATTGTGATAAAGTTGAACTGCTGAAACTTGTTCACTGAAACATTCTGACTTGCATGAATGCTTTCTGTCTCCTCATTTATATTAAAAATTCACACACAAATGAAAATGGAAAAACTGCCAAGACCTGATTTCTGTCCCCTATTTTTCCACTTGCAATCGTATACTTAAGTACCTTTTGATCGCATGGGGGAAAAAAATATCTAACATTCAGAACTATCAATTACAGGAAGAAGAGTTTTTTTTTTTTTTTTTTTTTTTTTTAAGAATGAAATGTTTCCCATCATAGTGGATTCTTAAGCACGTTCTCCACGTATGTGGCATGCTAGCTGGATGCCTTTCGGCATAACTGCTACACGTTTGGCACGGATAGCACACAGGTTGGTGTCTTCAAAAAGGCCAACCAGAAAGGCCCCACTTGCCTCCTGCGAAGCACCAATAGCTGCACTCTGGAAGCGCAGATCTCCTTTGAAGTCCTGCTCAATTTCTCGCGCCAGACACTAGAAGAGAAGTTTGCGAATCAGAATTTCAGTGGACTTTTGATAACGTCTAATTTCACGAAGTGCCGCAGTACCAGGCCTGGAACGATGAGGTTTCTTCATCCCTCCAGGAGAGGGCGCACGCTGCTTCCTCGGTGCTCGGTGGATTTGCCGGCTGTCTGCTTTGTACGAGCCACGGTATAGAGACCTCCTTACTTACCTCCATTTCAGGGCCAGAAAATTTGTGAGCCAAGCCGGAGGGGCTGAGGGACCCCTCCCCGCACCGCCGGGGCCCAGCCCGGCCCGGGCTGCCAGCAAGCGGGTCTCCGGTCCGGGGAAGCAGGCAGACAGGGAAGCTTCTAGGCTCTGTCACTTTAACCAGAGCTTACTGGATTAAACCGACCAAGGGGGACCCAATACACTCATTTAGAATTGGGGGCTGGTGAGAAGCAGATATCCTTTTTCAGAAATTGGCAATTAGGACACAGGGATGACACTCAGTTTCCAATGGACACTTTCTTGTGAGGTCCTGTAGGGCTGGCCAGCATCTTCTACTGCGGAAAAGGCTGGTCAGCACAAAGAGAGCTGAATAAAGGCGACACAAGGGGGACACAGAGAGGAGGTGATGTGGAGAGAGCGGTTTCTGCTTCTGGCTTCAAATTTTCATCGATTTGAATTACATTGATCCAAACTACCCGGAACCCTCGAACAGAGTAGGGCTTCCATTCATTGGATTTCCTGGATAAATGAGCGTTAAGCAAAACCTTTTCCTGTTTGTTTCCATCTTCACAAAAATCTGTCTAAAATGCATGAATAAAGAAAAGATTGGAAACAACTTGAAAGTCTATCAGTAGGAAACTGCTTAGAAATTCATATAATGGAGTACTTTGTAGGAATTAAAAAAAAAAAAAAAAAAGACAGAACCATATGACCAACCCTGGAAGGTTCTCCATGATATATTGTTCAATAAATTCATCCAAGTGTTGAATGCTATGTGTAATGTGCTCTCATTTGCGTAAAAAACAGAAAAAGGAAATAAAAATATATGTTCATAGATACACATATACTTGGATATGCATTTAGGATATCTGCAGAACGATACCCAAGATCTGCAAGAGTTCAGGCCTCTAGGGAGAAATCCGTGGACAGAATGAGAAGGAAACTTATTTTTCTGTGTGTATCCTTTTGTACCATTTGAAAAAATAATTAATTTTAACCTGTACATATATGCGTTAGCTCCTTACTACATACATAATACGTTAAGCACATACAAATGCATTAGCCTGCTTTCCACTTTTATTAAGTACAGAGCAGTATTCCCTTAATCATGAGAATTCCTGTAAGTTGGAGTAGAAAGATCTTCGTAAATGTCCACATCACTGGTGTCCCCTGCTTTAATGTGTTTGCTTTCACCTATAAAATGCATTGAATGATCAGCCAAAGGTGGTGAGATGTGAAGGCCCAGTGAAGGGAGAAGTGAAACAGAAAAGGGTGTAGTCCGAACACCAGCAAGTTGATACCCGAGGCTGAACAACTGCCAGTAACTGGGTTCTCATTTCCTACACGAATGCTCATCTCTTGAGTGGGGAAGTCCTTGGACTTAGGCTTTTCTACATCTATTAAATGATGACAATATCTTCTTTCCAGGTTCTTCTGAGGAATAAAGATTAAAGCATCTGGCACAGTGCGTGGCGCAGTTAATTTCAGCTGAATGCAGTGTCTTTTGTGGTCATTTTGATTGATTTTTCTTCGAGGCATCCTAGAAGGAGGTGCACAATCTATATTAATAAAGATTGTGAGTTTCACCGATGATGTTTCATGTCCTGGGTTTAAATCCAGACTCCGAGGTTTAGATGAGGTTATTACTAGAAGTGTTCTTGCTCTCTTTGAAGACTTGTTTTGCGGGGGAGGGCTTTATTCCCTTCAGCATGGACATCTTTGCCATCCATTGGAGAGAACCAGCCTGAGACCGAAGCCAACACAAAGAACAGTAGAAAAGAGAGAAGAGGGAGACTTAGAAAGAGAGCGAGCAAGAGGGAGAGATAGAATATCATTTTGCTTGAGCCCTTGGATCCAAATTTGCTTAAACTCTTCTGTCTATGGCGATTGAGAAGATCCTGACTCAGTTTCCTTGTTCTTGTGTTGAGATAAAGAAATACGGGGTACTAGAAACCGGGTCCCTTATTTCTCATCCACCCAACCATCCCGACCTGATCCGTATGGTCTGAGATAGGGCTGAGAAACACAGGAGCAAGGGGTGGTTTCTAAAAGAAACTTCAGGTACTTTCACCATAAAAATAGAAAAGGGCTTGGCAGGAAAACCCATAGCTATCCGCCACGCTTAGCAGGTTAGCCCAGGGCAGGGATGAAGGTGGTGGTGGTGGAGGAGCGGGGGAGATTCAGACAGGCCATCACTTATTCTTAGAGTGGACTTTATAAAGTGCTTTATGTGGGCAGCTGGAAGTTGAATGATGAGCTTGGTTCCCCAGGAGGGTCTTCAGAGAAATGAGAATAGAGGGACTCTTTGTGAAATAAATTAAAGGGTTTTAGTAAGAGTCTGAAGATTGGGTCCCCTGGTTGTCCCCTCCATTCTCCCAGACCTGACTCGCATGGCCCAGACAGATTTCTGTGTGGCCTAAATGTTTCCTCACCGCCCAGGAGTGGGTAGTAGAAAGTCAACAGTCCCATTAGTTGTTTCAAACTTATATTGGCTACTTTATTCTTCTTTTGTCCTGGCTGCTGTCCCTTTCTGAAGAGGTTCTTCCCCATTAAGGGGATCGATTACCCCAGTTTTCTCAAGACTGTCTCTGTTTAGCATTGAAAGTCCCACATTTGCCCCCTCTGTCCTGGACTCACTGGTTGGTTGGTCACCCTAGCATGGAGAATCGGTGCTCTTAGTAGATGACTCATGTTTGAGAGCGCAGTGCTGATACTGGAAACAGAGCTAAGCAAGTCGGCCTGGACTTGGCCTGGAGAAGCTGTCTGACAGACATGGTGGAAGCGAAATGGATTATCCCGGAGAGCTGTGGTGGGACAAACAGAGGCAAACGTCTGAGGACCTATCTCCTACAACACTGCAGGAAAGCAGCTTTCGAAGGGGCTTTTGAACTAGTACTGAGTAGGAGTGGGGTGGGAGTGGGAAGGGACATGTCAACATAGCCAGGAGCTTGTACACAAACATAGTGTGATGAAAAGTTGGGCATTTGGGGGACTAGTGACCTATCCCGAAACATTTGCAGGATCAAAGGCAAGCACATAGATGGAGGCCTATATATCATGTGTCTAAATATATAAAAGTTATAAATAAAGCTAACAAGCCCTTAATTAAATATGCTCTATTCTCTTCACAAACATACCTTCATAATCTGGGAGCCGGAGTTGAGTTTGAAATACCCGGTCTTCTTTGCTGAGAGAAGACTTACGAGAAGGGCTGGGCCCAGGTCTTGCTCTCATCCCTTCCTATGCCCAACTCTGCCCTTCCTATACTGCTGAGGGTCACCTTGAAACTACATCACAGACTCTGTCCACATCCCTTGCAAACAGCGGCTCCTTGCCTGTCTCTGGGGCCTAGGAGTGACTGGTGGGGAAGAAGCCTGAGCCGGCCCTGGAAGAGTGGGCAGGGGAATTCTCAGGTTCTGGGTCCTCAGAGTGTGGTCTGGAGGATGGTACGGACTCTGGGTAAGCACATCCCTGTGGTCCCTGCAGACTTTTTGCCCCGTGAAGTGGGGGACATCTGGATGAGGGTGGGGCCTTCTGGCTTGCGTGTAAGAATGATACTGAGAAGTGAGGGGTTCTCAGTGGCTGCAATGTTGTCATATTCAGCATGAGTAATAGCAGAGGGGGCTGGTTCCCATTATTACGAGAGATGACAAATATAGTGGCCCCGAATTTTTCCCTTCGGTCTTTAGGAAGAGAAACATCAGACATCACTTGGGAAATGCCTGCCCTTCTTCCCCGTCACCACATTTACACCAGAGTTGGACATGTCTAAGTCAATGTGTGGAATCCGGACTTCTGGTCCAGTAAAACTGAGAAGCTAGAAATGAATAGGACCTAAGCCACACACTATCTTGGTTGTCAGAGTTTGAGAGGGAAACCGGCCCCTTGGAAATGAATCAGCTTCTCTCTGGTGATATTTCATGGCTCATATGAAGTGAGTAACCTTGTTGAAATAGAGATGTCATTTCCTTGTCCTCCCATTAGAGGGGCCAGGATGTGTATAAACTAAGCAATGACCCAGACTTTCAGAGCTATGACATTATACAGCAGGGGGCACTAAAGGAGCTTGAATATCCTTTCTGAGGCTGCTCCACGCCTCAGATCCTAACTTTCTGGTTTCAGCAGCCATAAACTCTCCCCATCTCTGACCATTTGAGTAGCTGACTGAAAGGTTCAAGTTTTAATTACTTATAAGGAAAAACCACACACACACACACACACACACACACACACACACACACACACACACAATTTCTGTCCTTTCCTGATTGGATAGATAAGCAAAAGTCTGACATCTTGCTTGCCTTAGGCCAAGCAAGACCGTATTTTCATCCCCAACATAAAAAGAGCTTTGTTTAGACAGTCCTTGAACTTTGTCCCAATTTCTACCCTCAACATTTCTTTCTATTCATAGTGTTTTCAGAATTTCTTCCTCTCCCCCAAATCCCTGATAGATAAGCCCAGGAGCTCTCTGGTTCTACTATGAATAACGCTGTGTCCTTAACCACCACAGCTTTGCTATGAGAGGTTGTGCTATGCCACTGGGCTCCAGTCCCTCTTGCCTCTCCTAGCAGGCTCTGGAATTCAGCTGTCTGGGATTAACTGTGTTTCCCCATATAACCAGCTGTATGGCCTTGAGTAAATTATTTAAATTCTCTGTGCCTTAGTTTTCTCATTGGGAATCATCTCTTGCAGCCGCTTGTCTCAAGACACCTCGCATCCATTCCTCCTCCCACTGTATGTGCCTGCCACTCCCCCACTGAGAAGTATAGTCCATTCCTCCGCCCTCTTGAATCTAGACTGGGCTGTGACTGCTTTGATGCCCAGAGTGGTTAATCCTTTAGATGATTCTGGCCCCACCCCCATCTGACGGCAACTGCGTGAGAGGCCTGCTCAGCTCGTGCCAGTCAAATCACAGTACCGTGTGAATTAATAATAAACAGTTGTGTCTAAGCCACGAAGTTTTGTGGGACTGTGCAGTGGAAGATAACCACACTAAACACTTACAGCAATGATAATGTCTACTCCACAGGGCTAAATGAGTTAATATGCATTAGATGCTTAGAACAGTGCCTGGCAATTCTAATGCCATGTAAGATACACCCTGAACAGAAATATGAATGACCTAGTACTCTGCAGGTATTAGAGTCTCAAGCTAATAAATATTTTGAGAAAAGTACAGGAGTTGTCCCTGTCCCAAGCCCCTTGTCTTTCAAAAATACCTTAATGTGGAGTCAGTTGTTGGTGGTGAAAACAGTGTCCTGAAAAACAAAAGGTACTGGTCCTGTGTCTGAGCCTGGGGAAGCCCCCTAACTTGCTTAGGTCTCATGTCCACAGTTTTCGAAGGAAGACAATTGTCACTGCTACCACAACAGGACTATTGTGAGGGAGAAATATGAAAACAGTTGTGAAAGAGCTTTCAAGAACATAGGTTCTTTAGCCTTTATCGAGATGAGACACCTCATTCCTGACCCCTCTATTTATGTCAGTCTACCAGACACTGAGCTCTGTACTTCCATAAATTACCAGGCTCCAGAGTTCTTGGCTATAACCAATCTCTCACCAATACCCTCGACTCCTTTGCCTCTTCATTCTTTGTCCCTCCCCGACCCACAGTGGAATCCTGGTCTTTAAAACATAGGTTCCACTTAACAGCTACCTTTCTCTGGCTTTCTGCCCCCCTTCGTAACTGAGCTTCTAGCAACAAGAATCCTCACTGTCTCCACTTCCACGGTGTGTGTATCTGCTCCTCAGTTTCCACCTGCACCACCTAGACCGGAAGTACTTTTGCCAAGACCACCAGTTGAGTCACTAGAGCAGGCTCATACCAGCTCCCATGAGCTGATTGGATGCTTCTCTTCCCGGGTCCACATTCAATGACATCATCTTGGTCATTTAAAATTATACACGGCGGAAGTTTTACGCCACAGAAGTTGGCAAACAGTATAAATCAGGCTTTCTCCTCTCTCCAAAGAGCTTGTCAACTTTTTTTTTTACCAGCACACCACTGCCAGACTTTGTAGTCGTTGAGTGCAAAAGGGCACTTTCCAGACTTTCCTTACTTGGCTTTCTTCACTTGATACAATTTATCATTCTCTCCTTTCCGAGAGGTTCTCCATCTGCGGCTTCCCAGCTGCCACTTCCCCAGTTTTCCTTCTACTTCTCTGGGCCTCTCTGCCTCAGCCTCTTTATGTGTTTAACTCATCTTTCAACTATCGGTGTTTTCCAAGATTCTGTCTTCTTTCTATACAAGCTTCATTGGGGACATCTTACTTTCTCAGTTTCAACAATTCTGAAACCCTGCCCTAGCCATCCCTTCCCATATCAATCCAACATCAAGTCCTTTTGACTTCATCTCCTAAATAGCTCTCAAATCTCCCCCCGCCCCTACACGCCTCTCCATCTTCACTGCCAATATATAATCCAAGCCACTATTGTCTCCAGCCTGTACCACTGTAATCGCTTCCTAACTGCGCTACCTCTGCCTGCCACCATCCTCCAAGTCACTCTCTACATTTCAGCCAGTGACTTTTTCACAATACGAGACTGATTAAAATACCTCTCCACGTCCCGGTCTGCTTTAAACAATTAACTGGCTTTCTATCGCTCTTAGTATAAAGTTCAAATCCTTAGCATGACCTGGTAGGCCCTGCAAAGTATGGTTCCTGTCTTTCAGTCTCATCTCAGAGCCATCTCTCTTGCACTCTGGCCACCATTGGCTTTCCAAAGCACTGTGTTCCTTCTAGAAGCACTTTTGTACATGCTATTGCCTCTAACCTGGAAACTCTCTCCCCTTTCACTGTTATTCATCTTTCGGAAATCAATTCAAAAGTTATTTTCTCGAGATACCTTTCCTTGAACTTCCAGACTAGGTAAGGTCTCATTAGATGTCCTCATAGCACCAGATCGTTCTTCACCTCACTTATTGCAGATGTAATTATTTAGCTTTTGCGATCCTCACAAGAAGCTCCAGGGACTATTTGTCTTGCCCACCCCTGTATTTCCAGTACCCAGCTTAAATGTTTTGAATAAATGAAATGCGACATTCTTCTGACCTTCGGATCCACATACCCAGCTATCTGCTGGCGACTCCATCCTTCCAATTGCTCAGGCCCAAACCTTGGAGTCATCCTTGACTTCTCTGTTTTCCTCACTACCTGGGACCTAAAGGGGATATCTTCAAAGTGCATCCAATATCTCAGCCAGACAGTATGTGCCTCCTAATGGAAGAACGCAACCCAACCTAGGAAGCTGTCTTGCTTCTTCCCTGTGAGAAACGATTCAGAACCACCAATTTTTTCAAAAATAAATTGCAATAGGGGAAAAAAATAATGGGGGTGGGGATCTATAGATAAAAGACACATAGCTATCTATATCAAGTTTGTGTGGGACCTTATTTGGATTGACTCAAATTGTAAAAAAATATGACAATTGTAAGACAATCAGAACTTTTAACTGATGGATTTTATATTAAAAAACTATTACTTTTTGAGGTGTGATAATAGTATGGTTATATTAAAAATGCTTATTTTTTTATTGGTGCATATGGAAATATTTACAGATGGGATTGGCTTCGAAATAATAGAGAGGGGAAGTAGGTGAGGGTAGAGAGAAAACAAAATTGGCTATGAATTATTGCTGAAATTGGATGATGGGTACACTGGGGTTCATCATACTATTCTACTTTGGCATATGTTTGAAAATTTTCCTATTAAAAGATTATATAGAATTACATAGAAGTCATAATTTTTAAAATTACTGACAAAAGGTGCTCTTGAGTTCACAGCTAAACATTCTAGAAAAACAGATTTGATGTCTTAGGTGTCAAAAATGAAAAAATAAAAATGTAGCCACATTTCTGTTATAACTAGTTCTTCCATTACTGTCCGAAGTTGGAGTGTTCTGTTTCAAAAATTGCACACCAAGCCAAGTCGCCTGCTCACTGACCATCTTGCTTGAAAAATCAGGATCCAGGGGTGAGAACTGGGGATCCAGGGGTGAGAACTGGGGATCCAGGGGTGAGAACTGGGGAGGGCTAAGGGAGGCTGCTCTCTCCAGAAGGGATATTACTAGATGGTCAGAATTTGGGGAGGGAAATGTGAAGAGTTCTCAGATACGGAGGAAACTGAGGTGAAAGAATCATTGCCTTTGCAAAGAGGAATTGAAAGAGACAGAGGATATGGAACTAAATCAATCAATAGGTGAAAACAGGAAGAGGAGCAATAGGAATGAAAAGACTCAAAGTAATTAAAAGAATATGTATAGACAGGATTGCTTTGTGTGATCTGTTTTTATCCGTTTAATACATAGTGACTTTTTAAACTGTTATAAATTCTTTCGATAATAAATCTATTGTTTTGCTAGAAATGAAGTTAGTTGTAGCAGCAGCAGTTATCAAATTTTGGGAGAATTAGTTTTAGATTGCCCTTCAAATACAGCATTGATGCTACTGGCCAGCCATCAGTAGGACTGGAAGTTTATTTTCCAAAATCTGTTTGGTAATGGATTGTGCTTCTAGAGCCACTGGCACTCACTTTGACCTCACCAACTGTGACTAACTGCATTTGAAGATAATTAGCTAAGGTTAGGAGTAGAGTCTGTGATGATGGAACAGATTTTTTATGTGAAAAATTACTAGTTCATAAAAAATTACTAGCTCATAATAGCATTAAATTATAATTTCACTTCACATTCTTTAAAAAAGTATACAGACTCTTAAAAACTGACTTTACAGGGCAATGTCCCAAGATATAAGAAAAGCCGAACGTCCAAAGTATTGAGGCCTCAGAAAGTAAATTAGTGCTCAGTCTGGGGAGGCAGAGTCTAACACGGCCTCCTTGACACTGTCATTATAACAGCCACCGTCCTAACATAACACTTTGTGTCTTTTGCTCTATTCAGTTTACATTAAGCATTTTTCTGTAAGGTATTGAGTCAGGCAGCCCTGGACTGGAATCCTGGCTCTAGGATCTTCTCAGGGTCACTATAAAGTGTGGGTAATGATATTCACTTTCCAGTGTCGTTGGGGAAGCTGAAACAATCCATGTTATGACTTGTCAAACACCCAGTACTCCACACTGTAATTTGTTTCCTGTGGTTGAGTACAGCAGAACACGTCCAATACTCTGATTTATCAAGATAAATGAAGTTGAGCCTGTCCAAAGCACTAAATTACCAGATGACTTTAATCTCTCCTGTTCTTCATTCATTTTTTTTAAAATGTCATATTCCTTTTGAGTACTAAGCATGTGAGCAGGTACCATGGAATGTAAATAAATAAGGAAAGAGAAATGTGTTGCACAGTAAGTGAAACAATGCTGTGACTCATGCAGATGAAAGAGCTGTTTGGCTGCACAAAAGAATTAACATTAAAACATTTAAAAAGAGACTTAACATAGGAACAAGCTATTTTAATCAAGCAAAACCAAATTTATATTCATTATTTTTAAAAATAAAATTAGACTTTTCCAACCCTTAACATCTGCATTTAATAATATCATCTAACCAAAATACAGATGCTAAAACAGCAAATTACAATATATCTTGTACAGCATTCAGTATGTTCACTGTTTACACTTACTTTAATTCTAGTTGGTCGTTATGTACTCAATGCATACTTAAACATCACTCATAATAAAGTTTCCACAATTAACAAAAAGTGTGACAAGGCTGTCTTAAAACGGCTCTGCTATAAATTGTATAGAATATACAGAATTACAAAGTCAAGTATTTTTTATCAAAATATACACCCCTCCCTGAAACTAACACAAGCTGTCAACATTTTAAACGAATAATACAATTATAGAAAATATCTGCAAAATTATTTTTTCATGTATAAATATTCTGCCATATTTACTTTGGTCTAGAATTATCAGCATACAAGTCCACTTAAAAAATATCCACATGTAAGGGCTGGGAAACATCACTACATGTAATAATCTTATATTTGGAGTTATTTCAAATCAAAATGACTAAAATACACAGTAATTCTCCTTGATTCGTAATCTTAATCGAGATAAAACAAATTAGTAGATCACAGGTTTGCTTATTCGATATCCTAATTACCAATTCAAAAAATGATTTTCATAAGCCCTTTGTGACTATCTCTTTAACAAAACCCAAATGAAGAGTGCAGGTATACATATATATACAATGTATAAAATAAAGTTGAATTCGCTTGCATTTTCCCATTTTCCTCTATTACATAATACTGTATGTAAGTGAAAGTAGATGAACAAAAGATAAATGCAGATACAATATTGGGGTTACTTAACAGTAAAGTACTACAGTATAAAAAGGTCAGCTTTGATCGTGTCCTTTTCTGGGTGTTTAAATTCCTTCTTGCTCACCCAAATCCATATTGTCTTCTTCAATGGAGACATGACAACACTTGGAGAGAGAAGCTGGAGTCCTCTGACTAATTCTTCGTAATGGTAACCTTGCAACCTTGGACAGCCTTGGCTTTTCATCTATCCAATCCCATGAACGTGCATGGCCGCAGGTCACCCATATACTGGTGTCCAGATTCTGCTCAGACCGGTGATCAAAGGGTAGGAATGTTTTCTCTCTGCCTCCTATTCTGGCATTTTAAAAAGTTAAGAATCATGAGTTCCAGCTTCCCAGGAACCTAGTCCAGATGACGGAATATCCTAAAGGGCAATTAGGCTTTGTGGGCAATATTGATGGTATGGGTCAGCATAAAAAACATTAAAACACCGAAGTGGGTTTTTAGCAAGGGGGCCCGATGTCTGCAAACTTGCAGACAAGGTATCAGGCCTTGGGGATATATTTTTGAGTCACGTAAGTGAGTGATGGAACCTTATCATTCCATATTCTCTCTCTCCCTACCCCCAAACAAAGCTACTGTTTGAGGCAAGGAAAGTCAGCATTTCCTCTTGTCCACTCGGGTCCTTAATGGGTGGAGCATGTGTATGTGTTTCTGTTGTCCTTTTGTTTTATACTAGTACATACTTGGGGCTGCATAATCTCTAAGAAGTCTAATCATTGTAGAGATTAGGCTGTCACTTTCAAGTACCTAGAAAGTCATTACTGCATGTGTGCCTTGCACTGAATTTCCTAGATACTCCTTCAGTGGAATGGGAGGTGTCAATTTTAACTCGAACCCTTGAGATTGGTTAAGTCTGTCTGGAACAGACCTCCATATTTATGGCCTTGTGATGGATGGAAGACTGCAGGGAGTTTCAGAAGATTTTGACCCTTCTTCGTTTTCTGAGGTGAGGACATTACGAAGTAATACATAGCACAAGTAATCACAGGTAAATTCTGGGAAGGCTTTCCCCCATAGATAAGGCTATGACCTATGTTTTCTGTGACTTGAATAAGACCAGTTCTAGTAACAGTTCAGCCATAACTTTAAGAGAACAGCATTCCATCTAAAAGTATATACATGCTCTTGAGTCATATTCAAAATGCTCTCTACTGATTTTTATATCAGTCCTCATTATTTGCAGATCTATTGCTCATTATTATAATTCTCTACAGGGGACATGGACAGTTAGACGTTATAGTGATTTATATATGTATTTTACAAGATTTGTGTTGCAGAATAGTTCTAATGTATGAATGTCCTACTTAGGTTACTCATATCACACATATTTTTAGCTATATTATTAAGTATTTCATATATATCCGTTAAATTTAAACACTTTTTAATAGTGCCGTCATAGCTCGTTTACCTTTTAACTTACTTATGAAGGTGACATTTTCATGATGTCTGACCCTTATTTTCTCCAGTGACTAAAGACAGTTCAGCAGCCAGTTCCTATTAGCACTTATCACAAAGTTTTGAATTAGCCTAAAATTAAAATTTTTTTTTCCACTGGCAGAAATACCACAGCTAAGAACTTCATAAACTTTCACAAGATACTTGGGAAATTGGCGGAGTCAGCTATTTTGTTTTTGTGCACTTTGCAATAAGGTAATGCTAAAACCCAAAGTAGACATTAGGATCCTTTTTCTGGAATTTTCACAAATGAGATTTTCTTTTTTTACATTTCACTCCTTCATGACTGTTACATGAACAAAACACAACTAAACTTAAACAAAAACAAAAACAAAAACAAAATGGCTAACTAAAAAAAAAAAAAATTAAAAAAAAACAAACCCATCAACTTATCTTTTTGAAGATTTTTTTCTAAGTATCGCCACTCAAAGGACATTTTCAACAATGGCGTGTACATTATCCTTTTGGTCGTTGTTTTCTGAATCCAGGAAATGTGGATTCTCCAGCAGATTTGAGTTTTCGTGGCACATATCACCTTCTATTTTCTCCTGCTGACTTGGGCTTTTGAATAAGTGTTTCTTCTGGTGCATTCCAAGGGCAGCAGCTGTTTTGCAAATTTTGGGGCACTGGAAACAGGCGTAGCCCTTCCCGTTATGCTCTCGAATATGCCTCTGCTCATGATTCCTTTTTGTGGAAAGATACAAAAAACTCTGAAAGCAGAACTGACAGTGGTAACGCTTTTCACCAGTGTGGATTCTTTCGTGGATTTTGAGGGTCTCATTCAGAGTGAATGCCTTGTTGCAATACTGACAGATGAACTCTTTCACACCCAGGTGGATGCGTTCGTGTTTCTGTAAGTTCCCCTGCACCGAAAAGCACCGTCCGCAGGTCTTGCACTGATACGGCTTCTCTCCAGTGTGACACCTCATGTGCATCTTGAGTGTGGAAGGGCTCTGGAACTGCTTGGCGCAGAGCTCACAGGCATAGGGCCTGGCAGTGAGATGCCGGTGGGGCCTTCCTTGGTTTCCAGCCCCTGAGGCCTTGTCTCCGTCGCAGAGTTCACACTGCAACTTGGGCATCTCTTTATTTTCTTCTTCTTCAAAGGCCTTCTCCGGAGGAGCCTTCCCCACCGCACAGTCCAGTTCTGCTGGGTATTTATACTTATTGCTGGGGCTCCTGTTTTCATGCTCTTTCCTCCAGTTGACTTTCCTCATTTTTCTCAACTGTCTGGATTTCTTTTTGGGTTTGTAGTTGTAGTAAGGGCGCCACGGTTTGTCGGTGGAATCCTGGTCACTCGCATCATCGAACATTTCGCTCATCTCCACACACTCGGACTGGCAAAGCCCGAGTGGGCTGTCTCTGTTGGTTTCCGGGTCGCTCTCTTGTGGCAAAGGCTCCTCCTGCATTTGATACTTGGGTCTTCTCCCTCTTTTATAGAACAATTTGGATCCTAGGATGTGCCTTTTCACAATGGCTTCGTTCCCAATTTTGACTGTTATTTGGCAAAGGGGCGCGACGCTGCTATTTGTGGAAGTTCCAGGGAGAGCAGGCTTTGCAATGTAGGTTTCAATTTTACTGGTTTCTTTAATGACATTTGTGGTTTTGCTCAACGACCCTCCAGGATCAGCAACGTATTTCGACTCCTCTGGTATTTCTCCCCTGTTACATGAGATGGTTTTCTTTTTCTCCTTAATGCTTTTGGGTCTGCTGACAATTCTTCCCACTTTGTCTGGCTCGGGTTTGCTGTCATCTTTCATGGATGGACTGACAGTCAGGTCCGAAGGGGCCTTGTGGTTGTTGTTGGCCATGGCAGCAACAGTGTTGCTGTGCATAATCACCGATGAAAACTGGCTACTGTGCACAATGACCGAGGGAGCTGAGCCACTGTAGCTTATGACAGAGGCTGAGTTCTCACTGCCATTATTCAT
>NW_006432447.1:1360706-1364523 GCF_000325575.1 Pteropus alecto
TCAGTGGAAGAAACTGACACCTCCGTTGAATAAAAGTTATTGTCAAGATCAACTTTCAGTGTCTCCTCCCCCCATCTGGCCCCCTCTGCATTTTGAATATTGGCAGAAATGGGTCCATCCTGACATGTGGATGTTCCCAACGGGATGGCCGGACTGCTGGTCAAGGTGTTCACACTGTCTTGGAAATTTAGTGTAGGTAACTCAGAGCTGTGTGGATTCTGAATAACATAGGGACCGGGCACAGATTCATTCATCTGACTGCTTTCTCGAGCATTTTCATAGGAAGTATTTCGGTAGCTCTTATAAGGAGCCCTCTTGCATTTCATCGGCAGTAGCCTATAAAGTTTATATGGATAGACACTAGGCTTTAAGCCTCCATTTGCTGTTTTTTTACTGATGGAAAGTCTATGATCTATGGCATGGAAAGACTTCTGATGGTTTTTGAGTATATAGTAGGTCATAAAAGTTTCAAGGCAGAAAATGCACTGATATCGCCTTTCTCCCGTATGCCAAACTTCATGCCTTGTCCTGTACTCAGCCAATGCAAATACTTTGTTGCAGTAATGGCAAGGATATGTTCTTCTCCACGAATGAACATTTGCATGTCTTCGGAGACTGGATAAAGTCACATAACTACGTTTGCAGACAGCGCAGCTGTAGAGCATCTGCCCATTGACAAATTTAACCATGTGGTCCATTTCGGGCAAGGTATTTCCGGCACTGGAAAACTCACCAATCCTGTTTTCAGATAATAAAGATTCTGGACCTGCGAAGGAACCTCCGTTTTGTCCAATGGTAGGATAGTTTTCTAAAAAGCGTTGATTTCCTCCCGGAATGGGCACGTGGCTTGACCTCATGCAGATCTGTTCGTGCCGATCCAACCTGTTCAGGGTGCTGAACTGTTTGTTGCAGTACTTGCACACCAAAGGCTCCTGGGTCGGCTTGTGAAGCTGCATGTGGGCACTCAGCAAAGTGCTACTGTCGAAGGATTTGGAGCAAGAGCTACAATTGTAAACGAGAGGGGGAACCTCCGCTTCTGGCGGCCCAGGAACATCAGAGGATTTATTTTCATCTTCCCTGGAAAGAGCGACATCTCTTTCATTGTTGGGAGATTTTGAACCGGAAAGAACTGCAGCTGGCTGTGGACTTCTTTCTTGATTAACCTCTATGTTGGTTACTGAAGGGGGTGGTATCTTTTCAGCGGCTGAATCAGAATCCTGGGGTATGGATAGTGTCTTTGGCTTTCGACATGTTTTCGGTTTTCCTGCAAGAGCTTCACCATTTTCTTTACCTGTTTTACCAGGTGAACTGCTAGCACGTTCACACACAGGCTGACTTCGGTAAGCCTCGGTCACGGAAGAAACGGCATATGAGTGCTCCGCCAGGGTACGGACAGGCTCTGCCTCGTGACAGACATCAGTCCTCTCTAGGCAAAGGCTAGCGGTTCTCATGGAGTCAGAGACCTTTTTGAAACTTGCCCTCAAGTCCAGTGGAGAAAACATGTTATTACTATTTTCTGTTTCAATGATAGAAAATGCATTTGTGATCCTTGGCCCATTAGTGATGGCTGGTTCTTCATGCCTTTTTTCATTTTTTTCTTCTTTAACTACTCCCTTTTCGGTAATGCAGAATACATAGGGGCCTGGAGAATTTGAGAAGTTGCGATCGGTAAGATCTTCCAAGAAAGATATTCCCAGCTTTTTTCCTGCAGCTGCAAGATCAGTGACTGTTTCCTGTCTCTTGACGACGACTGTGGAGCTGTAGATATAATTAAGGATTTCTGTAAACACTTCGGCTTTGAGATCATCCAGCTCCAGGACATGGCTGGAAATGCAGATCGTATGGCTCCAAAAGATATTTTTGAAATAAAGGCTTGAAGCAGCCAGGACATTGCTGTGGGCTTTAAATTTGGTGTCTTCCACAATGATAGTGACATCACATAAGATGCCGCGAATGCGCTGCTCATTTAAGATGGAGAGCACTGTGTCACTGTGAAAGTCGTCCTTGAGGTCCCTGGAAAGGGACATGACTGTCATCTGAAACAAGAGGAAAGAAATGGTCAGAGACCATTCCACGAGTAGCTTCTCTATTTCTACATTATTTTCAATCTCTTTGAAAAAAATTTTTTTTGTATGAAAATACAGGTTTTTATCTCGTTCTCTTGTTTCCAAGACTTGGAGTCGAC
Source organism: Pteropus alecto (assembly GCF_000325575.1). Lineage (NCBI taxonomy): Eukaryota > Metazoa > Chordata > Mammalia > Chiroptera > Pteropodidae > Pteropus > Pteropus alecto. The sequence continues at coordinate 1,362,892 of NW_006432447.1, forward strand.
AAGAGAAGCTAAATCTTTATCTTGCCTCGGCCTGTTTCTCATACCACTGCTAAGAATTGTTATAGTTGGAAATCCTCCCAGAACTCTTTCTCCAAAGTTGTAGCTATATATACATGTCCAAATTTGGGGGGAGGAGGGTTTTTCTTTTCACAAGTGTTAAGGGTCTCATCGTCACTTAAAGCTGTTGCATTCAACTCCCAGAGTTGGGCAATGCCATAGTCCTGCCACAAGCTTCCTATCTATTTTCAAAGACAGCCGTGGTGATCTGATCCACACATAATTCATGAACCAGGAAAATGATTTTATTTTTAAGTTTCCCCTAATGAGCAGTACCTATGTATATAAAGGTACTGCCTGCTCGGGGAAGAAGCAAGATCTAGAGAAGCCATTCCAAATTCGTGGCTCTGAAGGGTCTCTCAATGGAAAGTCTCAGTCTGTATGAGTGAGTCTGACCACCAGGGCCAACCTGCCCTCTGTGCCACTGGCCCTTGCGGGGATCCATCCCATCCTTTCTCTGATTTCCCTTTCATTGTAGCCAAAGCAGACGAGGGTTTTCAAAAAGAACTCTGTGAGGTACTGAAGGCAAACCAAAAAAGAAATTAGGAAAGTATGTTTCTGAGTCTATAATACTGAGTTTAGTCACAGGCTCCTAAATCAGCACTATTGAAAGGCACAGTTGCTCTTGTTCTGGTCTGAGGATCCTATCTCTGTTTCTCCCAAAGCTGGTTCTTGGTATTCTCTATATATGTTCTATAATGAGTCTGGAATGACCGGAGCCTACCAACAAATAGTCTCATGAGGGATAGTCAAAAGCAGTGCCTTTTGTACTTAGCTACAATAGATACATGGTACATTAGTGACTTAAGACACAAATGAAATTAAAACTTAACCCTTATTGCATATGATGTATTCTGTTCTGTTCTATTATCTTTCATATTAAAAAAAGGGTAAAAGTAACTCACTAAACTAATTCCACTATATAGTAATACATCACGGTGGCAGTTAAAACCAAAACAAACAAACGAACCCCCTCTGATCTATAGGACATACTAACCGGCTATTCATCCAGTCCCTTCATCCCTCATGAATTGACATCCAGAAAGCCGTGTAGCTTGATGATATTTCTTTAACTCCCAGTGGCAATGTCTTCATAGCATTGGAATATAATATTTAGCTCACGGCATTTATTTAGTTGGAAAGACCAGATGGCCACATAAAGAATCTCTTTTTACCTTTTTGTAAAGCTATTATCAACTGTGCCCATTATGTTACTCAGTGTCCTTTATACAAGGGTCCCTTTCTTTTATCTCATTTAGCCATAGGAAAGAGTACATTTCTATTAACAAATTCTTCAATTCAGATAATGAGAACAATGTACTTACCATGTTTCTCTTTTAATTCTCGAGACAAGGAAGCTTCGAACTAACTTTTACCATCGATCGTTGTAGATATTCTAAGCCTGAGTTTCCGATGCGACTGTCGTCTCACTGCCTTTACTGCTAGTTTTTCTATTCTTGTTTACCCTGCCTCTAATTATGATCTTCCGTGAATCTTTTCTAGAAGTCTTGGGATCAAATCTCTAAGTAAAAATGAAATGAAATAAAATGGAATTTTTATGGCTTCCTCTGTCAC
>NW_006432447.1:1364572-1401777 GCF_000325575.1 Pteropus alecto
CCTTCACTGGGTTATAGGTGACAAAATATAATGACATACACACTTTGCTGATGTTTCTTTTGCCTTCCTTGTGGTCTCTCTGTGCTGGACCCCTACAGGACTCACTTTCTCTCCTGACTCATATATTCTTATCCTGTTTGTTCTCTCTAAAGGCCACACATTATTTCGATTCCTTATCCGGCCTGAATAGATAGTCTCAGATCTGACAAAACACATGCTATGTGATTCAATTTGGTGGCTTCCAACTTGGCTTAGTGATATGCTGACGTCATCGATTTTGTCCTTCCACCTCAAAATTACTGCTTCTTGCAAAACACCCCACAGTACTCTGAACCTCCCACTAGGCTCCATTTCATAGCACTTTGAATCTCCTACTAGGCTCCATTTGGGGAATACAGTATTTCACATCGAGCTAATATAAATACGCTACAGGGTGTCAAATTATAAGCCCCACTCACTTCTGTGGGATTTTCTGATTCCTTTCTTAGACTGTTTAGTTAGAATGGTTAGCTAAAGGCCAACTGTTAACACCGAATAGCTTAGTCTCATTTACAGTTAAAATAAGATATATAACAAAAAGTACCATTATATATATATGCCATTAAAACATCCTCACAACTGTGGAAAATCCAAGTAAGACATCTTTCAATGGACCATCTACCATTGTGTGGCAGAAATCCTTAGTAACAACAAATCATAGTTACTAAGTAGCACCCTGATTTGCCTTCTTGGCACACACACAAAAAACCTTCATTCTGGTATCAACTTTATCCAGCAAATATTTTAATGCCTAACACGGTCAGACACAGTGCTCACAGCTGGAGGTACTGGGGAGAATAAGGCAAGTCTCTGCCCTCAAGGAGCTGAGTCTAGGGAGAGAAAGAACTGTCAACTAATAACTGGAATCCATGATAGTAGACCTTATACTAAAGGTATGTACAAAGTGTCAGAAGATGAAGTCATAATTTATTATTTATAGGGGCCCTGGAAGGCTTGGCCTCAATGAATGAATAAAAGAGGGGTGTGGGAAGGGAATTCTAGCAGAAGGGCAAAACAAACAAAAAATGATAAAAGAGTACACTGTACTCAGAAACTGACGAGAGGGTCTATGTGAGGTCAGGAGAGGATGTGGGCACTGCTGTCCTTAGTGTCCTCAGCAGTGTAGGCACACGGCAGGCCTCAGCACCTATCTGTTGAATGAGATGGGCTAGGAAAGGAAGGGTCAATCATAAAGGTCTCTAAAGCAGCGGTCCCCCACCTTTTTGGCACCAGGGACCGGTGCTCCTATGAGAATCTAATACCTAATGATCTGAAGTGGAGCTGAGGTGGTGATGCTAGTGCTGGGGAGCGGCTGCAAATACAGATAAAGCTTCAGGCGCTAGCTGCTCACTTCCTGCTGTGCAGCCTGGCTCCTAACAGGCCACAGACCAATATCGGTCCATGGCTGCTGCTGCTAAAGAACTTGCCACAGTAAATTTTATACTGCAGGTAATAGGCAACATTGAAAGGGATTTGAATTAAGAAAAAAAATAGATTTGAATTAAGAAAAAAAAAAAATCACTCAGGCTGCAGCATGCTCAAAGGATCAGAGGGAGGCAAGCTGGTTGCAGGAGACCAGCGAGTTAGGCCATCCTGGTGGTCCAGGTGAGAAGGTGCCCATCTACCCCCGAGTGAAAGCTCAGGGAGGAAGAGATTGGTTACCAAGAAAGTGGGATGGTGGGGTTGTATTTGAACTCAAAATTTATTTTAATTCTCTCCGCTAATATTTACTAATCAACTGTTAAGTACAAGGCATCAGGTTAAATGCCATAGGAAGACAAGAGTTCATTCCTCTTTTGAACAGAGGTTTACTAAATACCTACTATATGCTTTGGGACAGTAGTTCCCAAACCCGGCTATGTATTAAAATCACCTAGGAAGCTTTTAAATAGTATAGATTTATAAATTCCTCCTTTCCTGTTCCCATAGAGATTCTGATTTAGAATGGTTGGGGTGAGATCTTGGAATCCATATGTATTTCTATACTTTAACTTATTTAGTGAATAAGTAATACATTTGTATGATACAAAATTCAAAAGGCACAGTGAGTACACAGTGAAAAGTCTCCTTCGCATCTTTTCTCAGGGGCTCTTCAGGTAGTTTTTATTAACTAGCCAGAATCAAGCCTGGGGGCTGATACTAAAACCAGGTGCCTTAAGAGAAATGAAAATTCTGTTCCTCAAGGCCTGTTGTGTAGCTGGGGGAATAAGATTTAAAAGAATTTAAAATCTTTCAGACTCTAGCACCCAACTTTCTAATTTTAACAATGCCCTTTATCTAAACTACCTAGTTTTGTCGTAGAGTCTCCACCATAGTTATCTGATGATTTCAAAAGGTGCTCCAGGTAAAAGTCATATTCTCCTTGTCCAAAGTGCAAAAAAGAAATGAGTCTGAAGGCCAGAGGGGACCAACTGTAGGTCACGGGCAGATCTGGTACCCATTCATTTTGTTTGACCCACACTGTTTCTGGAACCATGTTTTTAAAAAAACTGAGTTGATATTGAAAAATTTTTAAATTTAACACCAAAATCAATACAGCTTTTCTTGAAAGATAGGAAAACTGGACAACACTGGGGTTGTTGCCTGCCTGGCAAGAAGAACTGGGGCCTAGGAGCTGTGTGCCCTCATCACAGTCACCTTCACACACACACTGTCTACCCAAGCATGTAACGCCAAGTGGCTTCTCTTAGTAACGTGACCAGCCTGGCCCCGATAGCCAGTTTGGTTTGTGCAACTGATAAGAACATTAAGTAAAAAAATAACCCACAGATCTTATCAGACATACTTTAAGGATATTCCCAAAATTAAAATTAAGTTACAAAAGAACTCGTGGTGGGGGAGGCAGTCATTCTCACCAAAAATAGCATTCTTTGACTTAAAAATGTTAGAGTGACCTCCTCCGCTACATTTTTTCAGAGAGAATAACTTAAAACAGAAGTCGTAGGAGTTCCTGCCAATGGAAAGCTCACAACAGACTTCAGAAAAGGAAATATAACTTGGAAAGAAGATGAGATTTAATTTATATATAACTTCTACAATGTTTTCTAAAAGGCAAGTTTCATGCAATAAATTCACTATTGTCCGTAGTACTACTGTGATGGAATAAATAAGCATGAAAAAGGCTAACCAAAAATTGTTATAAACGCAAAAACTGGGGGCAGGGGAAAAAAAAGGCATAGATGATAGAGGCTCTCTGTTCATCCCTCTGGCGACCAAATCAAAGTTGTGATGGAAACAAGGAGTAAACAGCAAGGAAAGTCACCCGGGATCTAGATGAACAAGCCCTACAACTAGGGAGAGAAATAAGAAATCACCCTGCACCGGCAGAAGGTAGGACGGGGCGAGGACGTGGGGCTGCCTGGTCCTGAGCGGCTGAGTGGGATGGAGGCAGCGGCAGCTGCAGATGCCTCTTAAAGGAACCCTGTCTGCAAGCAGACTTTCATGGGTGACGGACCTGCTCGCTCTGAGCAACAGTGCCAGTTCGGCTGTGCAGGGACTTACAAGGGGACACTGAGTTGTCGGAGTGAGGGTGGCGGCGAGGCACCCCCCTCCCCCACCTGCGTGCAGAAGTGCTGGCGGTATCCATTGTTCCTCTGTTGAGCCCTCCCCCTTCCCAGTGCATGGAATCAGCGCCTCCACAGCGGAGACGTCATCAAACTGGATAACAGAGGTCGCTCAGCCCAGAAGATTCCCTGAAACCCCGCCTCTCCCAACTCGCACCCCCACCCAAGCCATATACACATCCTTGGCGAGTCAGGTGCTCCTTGCTGAGCAGCACCTAGACTCACACTGGAGGCAGCTGGCCTCGGTTTCTGGTGTGGCCTTTTGAGGCAACTGTAAGCACAGCATTTGTGGATTGCTTGCTGAATCTTAACAGGTGGCCCGGGAGGGGTACAGGCTGGGGCTAAATTCGGCCTGCAGCTGAACCCCTCTCAGAACTGTGCCACTGGACACCTACTTCACAAAGCCACACTAATAAGACTTAGGAGCTTTGCTTAGTTCATAGAAACAGACACAGAAAAGCAGCCAAAATGGGAAGACAAAGAAGCAGAAACCATATGAGAGAACAGAGATCCAGAAACAATGGAGTCAAGCAATCTAACAGATGCAGAGTTCAAAACACTGGTTATAAAGATGCTCAATGAACTTATGGAAAATGAAGATAAATTCAGTGAGAACTTCAACACAGAGCTAAAAAAACATAAAAATGGAAATTATAAAAGGGAACCAGTCTGAAATGAAGAACACATTATCCGAAATGAGAAGTATATTAAATGGAAAAAACAAAGTGAATAAAGAAGAGGATCAAATGACCTGTATAGAGGATGGGAAAGCCAAGGACACTCAATCAGAACAGCAAGAAAAAAGAAGCCAAGACTATAATAATAATTTAAGGAGCCTATGGGACACTATTAAGGTTAAAATACCCAGGTCATTGGGGTACCAGAAAGAAAACAAGATGTTGAACAGCTATTTGAAGAAATAATGATGGAAAACTTCTGTAACCTGGTGAAGGAAATAAACATAAAACCCCAAGGTGCTCAGAGGGTCCCCAAATCCAAGAACCCAAAGAGGCCCACACCAAGACATGTCATAATTAAAATGCCAAAGGTTAAATACAAAGAGAGAATCTTAAAAGCAGCACGAGAAAAGCAGATAGTTACCTACAAGGGAGCACCCATAAGACTGGCAACTGATTTCTCAAAAGGAACTATGCAAGACAGAAGAGCTGGGCACAAATATTCGACGTGATGAAGACCCAGCATCTACAACCAAGAATACTTTATCCAGCAAAGCTATCATTTAGAGTTGAAGGACAGATAAGAGCTTCCTAGACAAAAATAAGCTAAAGGAATTTATCACCACCAAGCCAGTATTACAGGAAATGTTGGAGGGACTTCTTTAAGAAGAAACAACATGTATCAAAAACAGGAATAAAGAATGGTAACAACTACATTCCTATCAACAAGTACCTCAAATGGAAAAGAATTAAGTGCTCCAACTAAAAGAAAGAGTGGCTGAAAGGATAAGAAAATGAGACCCCTACATACACGCTGCTTCCAAGAGACTCACTTCAGACTAAAAGACACACACAGACTAAAAGGAAAGGGATGGAAGAAGATATAGCCTTGACCTAAGTGATATTTAAGTCAGACAGAGAAAGATAAATACCATATGAAATATGAAATTCCATGTTATAAGTACCCATGCACATACTTTCATAAAGTATACTTTATAAGTATATAAAATACTTTAAATAATTTTTTAAATATATGATAAACATACTTTATAAGTGTACTTTATATAAATACCACTGGGGTATTTTAGGTAATTAGTATATTTGAAGTCTGCTACTGCTTTTGTCTTTGCCATCCTCCAAACTTATACAATACATACACATCCATATATTGAAAAGATGGGCACTTAAGATACTTTGATGATTAAAATGACTTTCCTTCACCTGCTTTAAGAATTAATTTGCTTTAAAAAATGAAAGAAATCTATAATTATGGTAAAACAGATAGTACAGGAGTGTATCAGAAGGCCTCTTCTCTAGCCTAGTCTCCCTACCCCCAAATCAATATACTCATCACACACACAGCACACACACACACACACACACAACCATGGGAGCCTTTTCTCATAACCTTGGAAAATTTCTACATTCCATCTATATAAAGCTTTAGGAGAAAAACTACATGTCCTCTTGGGTTTTTCTTCTATCCTAGCCCCTTGCTCCTCTGCCTGGTAATTCCTTATATTGATCTCAGGTGAAATCCCATCTGATAGCCTTCCTCCTCTGAAATTTCTAGTTTTGGGTTCCTACCTTTACTGCAGCATGTAGTATGATACATTTGTTCACATTTACATATTTCCCTATTAGCTCCTTGACTGCAGGGACAATCTATCTCATCTTTGTAGCCTCCGCACCTGTAGGGGACAATGCATTGTGAAGGATGTTGACAGCAGAGAGGGCTGGTTCCTCAGACTCTGAGCAGCAAATGGCTTTCCATATAAGTTATATACTGTACTTAGAAAGAGTCTCGATTGAAAGCTTTAAAAGTTACACCTAGATGAAGCCAAAGTCTACTCTATAAAGAGTAAAATCACTAGGAAAATAAAAATTAATTACTGTCCATTTTTTTTTCTAGTTTTCTTCTAATTGGTGGTTCTCAAAGTGCTTCATGGACCTCTGGGTCTCCCAAGACCCTTTCAGTAGGTTCACGAGGTAGAAGCTATTTCCATAACACTAAGGAATCACTCGCCTTTTCTCTTCCTATGTGGACATATGCATAAACAGTGCAAAAGCAGTGGTGGGTGAAACGGCTAGCACCTTAGCAGGCATCGAGACAGGAACGCTCAGATAAAGGAGTAAAAATTATTAATTTTATTAAATCTTGACCCCTGAATATATGTCTTTTTACTATTCTGTGTGATAAAATGGGAGGTATACTTCTGATGCATACTGAAAAACAATGATGACCTTGAGGAAAAGAACGCGGGTGGTTCTTTTGAGTTGAGTGGAACTAGCCAATTTTTTTTCATGGAACATCATTTTTGCTTGAAAGAATGACTGATAGATGAATGGTTATCAATGTATGGGCATCTGGACAAAAACTTTCTTGAAAAGGAACTAAGTGAGCATGTCGTTTCAAAGAAGGAGCCATTTTGTTGTGAGTAATAAAATTAGACTTTCAAGGGAAAATTCATTTTTTTGAAAATTTATATCCACCAATATGAGCTTGACATGTCTTGATACACAATGTTTGGATATTGATTTGGAAGATTTGGTAATAATTTGGAAGATATGCATCACTCATGAACCAGTATTTTCTAAATGACCGACGCTTATTGCTGCAAAAAATGACACGTGAGTGAGAGACCAGTGGATTTAAATGGAATGTGGTACTGAAAGTTCATTGATATGGTTTCAGACTCCATGTTGCAAATAACCTTTAAGAAACTGTCACTTGTCAAATTTTAGTGTGGTATCAAAGAATATCCACAATTAACTCGAAAGGCTTTTTAAAAAATCCTCCCTTTTCCAAACTACCTATTTGTGAGGCTGATTTCCGTTACATATTTCAACTAAAAGAACATATTGCAACCGAATCCAGAAGCAGATGTGAAAATCCAGCCATCTTTCTATTAAGCCAAATACTAAAGATATCTGTAAAAATGTAAAATACCACTCCTTACTATATTTTTTTGCTTTAGAAAGTAATTTTAAAAAGCAATGTTATTTTATCGTGCAACTGAGTTTATCATAGTAATTTTTCATGAGTCAATAATAGTTTTTTAAATTCTCACTTAAAATTTTGAATATGGTATATATTGATAGATATAACTCAGATAAACAAAAGCTCTTTGGCTCCTCAATGATTTATAAGAGTGTAAGGTTTGGGGACCAAAACGTTTGAGAACTGCTGCTCTAGCTTACAAGAAAATGTTCAAAATCATTTATAAAGAAACTATTTAAAATTTTACTCAACATAATAAATCATGTATGACCCTAAAAGAACTAATGATGAAGTGAATGAAAGTGTGATGAAACACAAGGCAGAAGTGCCCAGGAGACAGAAGAGACCAAGGCATAGAGAAACGCTGACACACCCACAGTCACAAAGATACACAAGCTCTGTAGCTGTCTAATTTTCCAGGTTTTAAGTATTACAGTAAGTCCCCACTTAATGTCCCTTAAGTTTCTTGGCAACTGCAACTTTAAGAGAAACAATGTATAATTTTACCATAGGCTAATTGATATAAACAAGAGTTAAGTTCCTACAGCATATTTCTGGTCACAAAAACATCCCAAACTGCTAAATAAAGACCTGAAACACTTTTAAGAATAAACATTAAAATAAATGTGAGCTATATGTACATTTAAGAAAGGTTAATAAAAGCAAGAGCATTATTTCCCAACCCACTCATTCCAGTTCAGGGTCTCGGGTGACCGGAGCTTATCCTAGACAGGATGCCCTTCCATGGCGGGGCACTCCCACACCCACGCCCACCCACCCACACTCAGACAGGGATAATGCAGGCACACCACTTCACCTCGTGTGCACAGCTTTGGGATGTGAGAGGAAACCAAAGTACCCAGAAAAAACCCACGCAGACTTGGAGAGAACATGCAAACTCCATACAGACAGTGGCCACAGCAGGGAATCGAGTTTTTTTCTTACCAATATCATAATGAAATAAAGTTATTTGAGGATCTGTTGTACTTGAATTTGAGCATGGATGAAAAACCAGGTGGACCAATAATCCTTTCTATACTATACTTGGGTGACAATTTTTCCTTGATTTGCAGGGCTGCTGCCTCTACTGTTTGCACAATCTATCATTGTTTGCATCCTTGCCTTCCAAATCTCAGAGCTCAGCCTGATCACAGTACTGTTTACCCGTATGATACCATCCATTAATCTACTAAATTAGCCCCTTCCCCACTATATCTTGGATACCACTTTTAGTACTTTGGGACTGAACTTGAAAACAAAAAAACCAAATTTTTGGCAACTAATTCTCAGTATTTCCAGCTTAATTAAATCTTCTCTCCTCTAATTAGTCAAGGCAACTTTACTGAAATACACAGATGTCAAAAAACTTAAAACGTTAGTTTCCATATAAATTCTAACTCTCACAATGCAAAAAAAAACCCCTCGAAAAACCTCTCTAAGTTGTTAACCAACATATTTATTACGTAGAACTTTAGAAAGCTCATTAAAAAACGGTATACTTTTATTAGTAAATCTTTAAGACATGACATATGGAAAGTAAAGTAACACTATCCAGTGTAAATTCTTAGTGAGAACTAGAAGTCACTTACTCAAAGCTGCTCTCCTGGGCCAGACTGAACCCCATTTTTCTGAATCAGAGGCAAAGGCCGAGAGCCCTCCTGTAGCACGTTGGCCACTCAATTCCTAATGCACATACGTAATAACAAAACTGAATCAACAGAACGACTTTCTCCTCTCTCTACCACGAGTCTTCTATAAAAAGAAACTTAGAAATAAAACCCAACTAAAAAAAGAACACACTGTATTAGGATACTGACCTGGAATCAAGCAAAAGTCAAACTCACAGTCCATTTTGGGCCAGTGCGAGGCCCATATCGCAGTGGAATCTACTGCATGCGTTTGTTATCCCCTGTGGAAAGTTTTCTGACAAAGGACACTGCTTCAGTGATCCGGCTCCACCTTCCCACACATCTTTGCAGTACACTTTCTCATAGTCATGTTGGGTGACTGCGTCAGACCTCCTCACGTGACGGGGTGTTAGAAACACACGCATCAGATCTCGAAAACAGATTACAAAACAGAAGCCCTTTATAGAGTTCAGCTGTGTCTAGGAAAAGGCAAATCCTCTTGATTTGCCTTCTAAATGCACCCCAAAGGGGCTGAGAAGAGCTACGTTTATCAGACTTTCATGCATTTAAGCTATCAGATTCAAGAAGGCGTAGTATGACGAGAGATGTTTGTTTTTCAACTGAAATCGGGCCGTTCGTAAGGAAGCTACTAGAGTGCATCTGACAAAGAGGGAAACTGGCCTGAACCGCCTTACCTGAATATATTATTTTGAAAGGTAAACATTCGGTCTCTAGACTTGTAGTTACGTGCATATAGATTGTGAGAACGAGTATTACCAGATTCGTGAATGATGCAATGTGCTCAGTGAAATATTTCGAGTTGCTTATTGAAAGGATGAAAGAGGGGAAAGGTCCTTGGTTTCCTTTTTTTCTTTTTGAAACACAACAGTATTTCAGGGTAGCCCATGTACCTTGAGTTCACCTCAGGATCAAGCCTGCCTATATTCCTGCTTGTCTAAGAAACCTGGCATACAGGCTGAGTTTTTCTCTGAAGCTCTGGGTGCTGTGACCGTTTCTTGTCTCGATCAAATTCCACTGACACTCTGAGTCTCTAATGCAGAAGGCTTTTTTAATCTGAATGCTGTGGGGACAGAGTTACCAAAATGACCAGGATAGGATTCCTGTCCCCTGGAACTTTTTATTTTAGGCACGAGCCCGAAACCATGAAGAGCTGGTTTCAAAAGTCAAAAATCATTTTCTTGTGAACCTAACCTGCCAGACAATTAGATGACCCTGTTCCTCTCAGTTGCCTGCTACCTCACAGGGAAGGCAGAGCGAAACAATGTTATACGTTCTGGATTCTGCACAAGAATCAACCTCCAGCTAGTTGCAAGGATGGGTCAGCCTAAAATGGCCAGAGCACCAGCTGCTGCTTTGGTGTTAAACGATCTAAATCCATCGCCCACTGCACCCTTGTTCCCTACCTCCAACCTGCTCTGTACCCCGGCTTTCTGGAGACTCCTGCAAGACAATGAATCCACTCTATATTGGTTCTTGCTGGAAGAACCAGAAACTGGGCAGCGGGGAGTGAACGAAATAACACTCACAAAAAGCACAAAGTACAGTGCTTGGCACATAACAGAAGTTTAACGTGGCTGGAATCAGCTTGAGAATTGACTGTCCTGCTTCATTGGTGGCTATGGAGAGAACTGCTTATGCAGCCCACTCCACGCAATATGCAGGGCGATCTTTTAAAAACACATCTATCTAGTCAAGCCCTTTTCTGTCTTCTCCCTGATTTTAGGAAAAAGTCCAAACCCTTCACTGTGGTCCGCAAGGCACTGCACTGTTTACGGATCCCATCCACTCTCTCCAGACTCACTTGCTCCTTCTGCCGCAGTCTCTGTGCTCACCACATAGGCCTCCCTGTGCTTACTCTACTTGCCGAATCTCTTCCAGCCCTGGGACCTTTAAACACACTGGTCCAGCAATGCCCATAACTGGCTCACTCTCATACTTCAGGCCCAGCTCAAACGTCACCTCAGAGGGGGCACTCTATCTCTTACTTGCTCCCGCCTTTACTGGCCCTCGTGTCGTCTGGTTTATTTCTTCTAGACTACTTACTTCGACCTGCATGTACCACGTGTATTTGCCAGCTTGTTCACTGCCCACTCTGCCCATCAGAAAGAAAACTCAGGAGGGAAAGGACCTTATCTGTCCGTCCACCACCTCATCTCCTGGCTGCGGCACATGGTAGGCACTCAGGAAATCTTGGTTAAATGAATAAGTGAAGTGGCTATGTACATAAGACACAAACGAGGCTCACCCTGATCAAAGAAGTGACCTCCCTCTCCCTTGCACTCCTGATTCTCCTTATTCCGCTCTGCGTCTTCCTTTTCCTCAGCATTTATAACATTCTAATATAGTACACAATTTATTCATTGTTTTTCGTCCATCTGCCTGCTAAAATTTAAGCCGTACGGGGCAGCAATCTTTGATTTTCTTCACTGGTGTATCTTAAGCATCTAGAGTAAGCATGATACATAGTAGGCCCTCAATATTCATTTACTAAATGAACAATCTGTACATGTTTGTAAATCAGCATTATATATGGAAAGGCATCATAAATATTGCCAATTACGATTTTCATTTGTCTGAGTTTCCCCAACCAATTTGAATAAAATTGCTTTTATCTGACCTATTTCAGGTTGCGAAGCACTTCACATATTAATTCATTTAATCCACTTCGCAATCCTGCAGGCATGTAAAATGGAGATACCACTATGCACACTTCAGGGCTAAATGAATGAACAGAGTCCATGCTCCATACATGGAAGCAGATATTATTATGCCACAGTGCTGGTGTGGACTGTGAGCCTGGAGAAGTGCCTTGCTCACAGCGGAGCTGTACTTTCTGATGGCGGTGCAGTGCTCAGCTCCCCTAAACTCCACTGCCTCCCGTGCATGTGCACACACAGCAGGGGTAAAGCAGAACAGCTAACTTGCTCTATCCAACACAAAATGGCCCTGCAGTGATTCCAAACTGCAGGCTCGTCGTACAGCATCACCACTGCAGAAGTCTGGAACAGGAACAGACCCAGACTGAGATTCAAGAGCTAGGGCCGTCGGGGGCGGCCAGTTGGGTCACATGTCAGGAAGTCACTGAGAAATGCTACCTGTCGTGAAGCAGAATGTACTAGAGAAGTCTCCAAGAAAAGCAGCTGAGGATTGGACTTAAAGCACACCCCAGACCATCGGCAGCAGTTACCAGGGCAACCTGAGCATTGCTAGATGATGAGGCTTGGGCCTGGAACCCTTCCATCATGGCTGCCAGGTACAACAGGCGTTTTCAAGGTGCCACCTGAACATGCAGTCAATCACAGTGTTGCCCCACAGCCCAGAATTTGCTTAACACCCAACATCAAGGCCTTAACACTATACCCACATGTTGCCAACTTAAAATTTTTAGTATTAAAAATATAAATTTTAAAAGTTTGTTGCCAATTCAGGAGACATAAGATAGGATTTGCACAGCTAGGATTTGCTAATCTGAGTGAATGTATCAGGAAGATGAGTTTTCCTCTGCCTCCCCTCCCCCACAAGTATTTAGATTTATCCTTTCATTACAGGCCTGGGGATGATGCAGTCTCAGGGATCAGAGGCTAATGCTGGGGACCTGTCACTACATTCTGGTACAGCATGAGACCCGTGGGTACGATGCCTCAGGGGAGTGCTCAGGGAAGAGACTCTCCAGGGTGGGGCCACCTTTGGGTGTGAGCCTTCTCATGAGAGGGAAGGTCTCCCTGTGAACACGAAGCTGAGACCTGGTCAGTGAGGCTCCTTAAAAGCCTAAATCCAAATTCCAGTATCTTTACCAAGGCTTATGAGGTCCTCTGTTTGACAAACGTGTTCCTTCACCACAAGAGTATCAATTCTGTGAAGGCTGAGACTGTTTACGACAGCCTCTCCAGCTCCCAGCACCACACTTTGGCACATAATAGGTGCTAATAAGCCTTTATTAGATAAATACAAAAGCAAAAAGCACCCGTACACTAGGCTTTCTAGAGTTCACCTTACCTGGCACTGTTATCAAGCTTTCTTGGATCCAGTGTTAAGTCAATGTGAACTGTCTGGCTATTTGTCATTTATACTATAAAGCAGTAGTCCCCAACCTTTTTAGCACCAGAGACCAGTGCTTCTATGAGAATCTAATGCCTGATGATCTGAGGTGGAGCTGAGGTGGTGATGCTACTTCTTGCTGTGCAGTCCAATTCCTAAAAGGCCACAGACCAGTACTGTCCACTACTAGGGGGTTGGGAACCCCTGCTATAAAGGATACATTTGATGAACATAGAAAAAGTCAAGAAGGCTGTTCTGACTTGGTGAAAGGGAAAAAAACAAGATACAAAAACAAAGAACACTGCTGGCTTAAAGCTGAGCTGGATAAGACAAGTCAGGGCCATCAACTGCCCATAAAATTGTTACTGTTGAAACAAGTTAAAACATTGAAACGGCTTTGGAACACCAAAAAATTGCTTACTACTGCTGCTTTGGCTCAAAGGAAGGAAAAGAGCAATTTCTCAAACTCTACTAAAATGCATTGTTCTGTTAAAGACAACATAACAGGCCCAAAATGGAGTTGCTTATACTAAGCCCCACACCACCGAACTGAAATTTAACTTACTTTCGGCACTCCCAGGAATGGAATATTAGACCAGTCAATCAGAAGGCAACTGATCAGCATCCATTAGGTAATTTTTCTGATAAACCCCTGCCATCCCCAGTAAGGAAAGTAACCTTGCGATAACCAATCTATATTTTGCCTAAGTTCTTTGTTCTGCTCCCCTGTGCCTGTAAGATCTCTTAGGAGCTCCTTTCTGTTAGGCTGGATACAGCCCAATTCACGAATGGTTGAATAAAGCCCATAAGATCTTTATAATTACTCAGTTGAATTTTGTTCTTGAATCTTTAAACTCCAGGGATTTGGCCTTTGCCTCCTGAGTGCTTGGACTAAATTGGCAAGAAACTTAAAAATCAACTTTTAATACTAAAAATTTAAAGTTGGCAACATGTGGGTGTAGCATATAGTAAAGGACTTTGTGTCCACGTGATGTCCTCCCTTCAAGAACTCCCGCAGGTCTCCTCCTCTTGTACTCACTTTTCAGTTCCTGCCTGTATCTCCCTCACTCAGCTTCCTTTCATGAGAAGCTCATCCGGAGAAGGTGCTGGGCTGAGTGAAGCATCCCGGGGCCTGTGGCCTGTGGTCTGCTTCTGGGTCACAGACCTTGGATACTTGTGCTTCCTAGTGCATCGATATGTGACCCACTCCAAAAGCAGACACAAACCCTTTTCCCTCATCAGGTGAAACTAACTGTCAGATGAAAAAGGCATTATAACGTGTGCTTAATAATGGTAGGTCTCAGCAGAACTGCACATCAGGTTCATCTGCGAAACCTCAAAAAAGAATGTGAACTAGGTGACACCACCGACACTGGATTAGTTTTGGGAGACAGGGTCTGGGCAGAACCTGAGTTATGTTGTGTAGATGAGTTGACCCACGACTTCTAACTACATTGTGAAGAAACAGGTTTTGCTTGTGTCGGAGTCCCTCTGGGCAGCCTTCCTGTAGGTTGCTTTAAGAGTGACATCGATAATCCTCCACACATGCATCAAAGCCCCCAACGTGACTTATTTGACAGGAGGAAGTTAACTTAAATATGCCGGCCATGTGTTGTGCCTCTAACACCAGCTCTGTCACGCACTAGCTAAATGACCTTGGTCAAGTTAGCTGTGGGCCGAGGCCTGACTGAGGGCGGTGATTCCCCACAGAGGATTTCGTGTTCCAGTTTAAGGGCCTGTGCTACTTCACCAACGGGATGGAGCAGGTGCAGCTGGTGACCAGATGCATCTATAACCGGGAGGAGCTGGTGCGCTTCGACAATGACGTGGGGGAGTATCGTGCGGTGACCGAGCTCAGGCGGCCGGAGGCTGAGTACTGGAACTCGCAGGAGGACATCTTGGAGCAGACGCGGGCCGACGCGGGCCGACGCAGGCCGAGGAGGACAGGGTGTGCAGACACAACTACCAGGTGGACGCCTCCTTTACCTGGCAACGGTGAGTGGAACCCACAGTGACTGTCTCCCCATCCAGGACAGAGGCTCTAAACCACCACAACCTGCTGGCTTGCCTGGTGACAGATTTCTATCCAGGCCAGATCAAAGTTCGGTGGTTCCGGAACGATCAGGAGGAGATAGCCGGCACTGTGTCCACCCCCTTATAAGGAACGGAGATTGGACCTTCCAAGTCCTTGTGATGCTGGAAATGATTCCCCAGCGTGGAGATGTGTACACCTGTCACGTGGAGCACCCCAGCCTCCAGAGCCCTATCAAAGTGGAGTGGTGAGCACAGTCTGAATCTGCCCAGAGCAAGATGCTGAGTGGCATCGGGGGCTGCATGTTGGGGATGATCTTCTTCGGGCTGGGCCTTTTCATCTGTCACAGGAGCGAGAAGGGTCTTCGTGGGTCTCCACCAGCAGGGCTCCTGTATTGACTCCTGAGGATACTTTGACTGGGATTGGATTTATTTCTCCTGTAACATCTGCCTATTGTTGCCCTGAATTCCCAGCTGCCTATCTCAGTTTGTCCCCTTTTGAGATTAGAGCCCTCCAAGACTCTGATGTAGTTACCAGGTCACCTCCTGTGACCCCTGCCAGAGGCTCTGACTGACATGCTTTCTGCACTGACCCTGGAGCCTCTGCCTGTCCACTGCCAGCTGTATCAACTCAGCCCCTAAAGGGTTTTTCTGTTTCTATTCTTCCCCAAGACTGTTCATGAGAAGCAGGTTGAAGCCATTTACCTGAATATAGAGTTTTTATCATAATTAAACATGATTTTGTTATCGAAAACAAACAAACAAACAAAACCTCACCTAACTTGACCAAGGTCATTTCACTAGTGCATGACAGAGCTGGGATTCAAACCCAGGCAGTACGACTCAAAACCACAATCTCCATTTCAGGTTCAAAAGCACCAAGTTAGCTTTCCCATGCCTTTAATATCCAAAGCTCATCTGCTCATGACCCCAGCCTACTCACTAGTGTGTGTGTGTGTGTGTAACAAACTGTAGCCTAGACTTGAGCAGGGCTGCCACGTACAGGGGATAGGTTATGCCCTCTGATATGCTGTGGGACTAAGAGGACAATAAGGCAGCCTATGCTGTGCATAGCCAGGTAGGGTACCCTAGGAGGGCTGCATCCTTTCAGAAGGGGGCCATTTCTTTAATATGCACAAAGACACCACATGGACTACCAGATGGCCTTGGAGTGAACACTTAAAGGGAAATTCGGAATTTTCCATAACATTCTACTTTAAATTTACTATTATTTTTTTAATGTAAACTTTGAAGTACTATATGGCACTCATAAATATTATCATTTTGATTTTGATCCACTTCCATCTCAAGGTAATATTTATCAAATGCCTACCGCCCATTAGTTATTGAGCATATAACAACGCAAAGGCACAGTGAAGAGCTAAAAGCTACTAAACCAGGAGAGCTGAGAGACCCCAAAGCATTGTATTAATCCGTTCATGAAACAGGGCTCTACCTAAGGATAATTTAGGATAAGGCAAACCACGTTTAGTCTGGTACAGTGGCTAAGGCCTGAACTTTGGTATCAGGTGTACTTGGCTCTGTCACCTCTGGTTGTAATCTTGGGCAAGTTTCTTAAACTCTGCCCCTCAGTTTCTTCATCTGCAAAATGTAGCTAATAATAGAATCTACCAGGTTAACATGAGGATTAAACAATAATACCTGCTAATACCTGCACAGTGCTTGGTGCAGTGTCAAGATTAATAAACATTAGCCATATTGGTATTACTATTACCAATTCTTATTAGTCACAAATGTCAGTAGCATCAAGCATTACCAAGTATTGCCCCCAGGCCCCAAATCTAGGGAATACGGAATTCTTCAATGGCAGAGACAAATGCTTTATTTCACTGTGTGCTCAGGGCATCCCCATCCCCCCTCACAATGTTTCATACCCCAGAGAGGTTAACTATTCTTCCCTAATGCAGAGGGCAGTGACATCTGAGCCTTAGCTCATATTTGGGTGTTTAGTTACAAGTTTCATCTAAATTAGGGGTCCCCAACCCCCGGGCCACAGACTGATACCAGTCTGTGGTCTGTTAGGAACTGGGCCGCATAGCAGGAGGTGAGCGGCGGGCCAGGGAGCAAAGCTCCAACTGTATTTGCAGCCACTCCCCAGCGCTAGCATCACCGCCTCAGCTCCACCTCAGATCATCGGGCATTGGATTCTCATAGGAGCAGTGGTCCCTGGTGCCAAAAAGGTTGGGGAATGCTGCACTGTTTGTTAGCGCTTTTTTCTAAACATGGGGAAAAAGGCATTAAGAATGTAAATAAAACTCATTCAATTTAGCTACTCATTAGCAATTCTGATAAAAAGCGTGATAGGAAGGAGACCAAAATAATCTGTTTAAGACAAATACTTAAATCATTTATAAACTTCCATCATGCGTTCTTGTCCACTTAAGCCAAAAGGTCAAATTTCGCTAGATAAAACAAGGCTAGGGCACTGTCCATTTATTGGGTTATGTGCCTGTTTTACATGTCAACATTCTTGCCTTCATAAAAAAGGCTCCCCTGTGCTTCGTTCCCTCTCCTATTTAGACTCCTGGCGGATGACATTTGTTCCTTTCCTTTCACACCAAGGGGATTTGTGGAGGCCAAAGTCTCGGGACCTTCTCTCTCTTACTTCAAACTAAGAACCTAATAATTTGGTTATGATTCTTTTTAGTGAATACGTTAATGGTTTTGGGGGGGGCGTTATTTTTATTTTTTTATTTTTAATATTTTTAGTTTAATGCTCAGTTTAATAGGTCCATTAGGTTGTGGTCTGTTCAGTAAAAAATTTTTTTAAATTTGGGTTCAGTGTGCAGCTTAGCACATTTACGTGCTTATTTATTTTGGATTTTGGTTCATGTTTCCATTGAAGTCCTTGATTAAAATTTTGACAACTGTCAGAAGTAGTCAATAGTTTGTAAGCTTTCCTGGTCCACGCTTCCTGCAGTTAGTTATCTTCATCCTCAGAGGGGAGAGCAGGGCTTGTACTTACACACCCCTGGGTTCAAATTCCAGCTCTTCCACTAAGTAGCTGTATAAGCACGGACAAGTTAATTAACATCTCAAGACCTGGGGTTTTTTGTTCTAATCTATAAAATGGATATAGGAGTGCAACTTAGTTCTTAATAGGATTAGATGAGACAATACAGATGAAATGTAGTATCTCATTCTATTGCTCTTTTTCACTCTGATGATTTTCCATGAAAATTCCAGAAAACAAAGCAATACCTAAAACTCTTTTCTCTAGCCCACCTAATTATGATAATAGCAACCTATTTAATGCTTGTTGGTTGAAAGGGTGTTGGAAGCAGGGGTCATTTTGTAAGTGGGGATTTCCCTGCAGCTGAAGTGGAGAGATGAGTGGCCTGGAGAGTCTCAGACTTTGAGGAATTCCAGTGAGCCCAGCAAGACTAGCTCTGCAGGCTGGACGGCCAAGAGTACCCGGCTCAGGCGAGGCTGAGCCCAAAAGAAGGGAAGTTAGATAAAACATGCTCGTGGAAGGTAAGTGCAAAAATAAATATTTAGCAAAATAAAGGAGTGTGGGTTAATACAGATACGGTAATGTAATTGAAAGAACATTTAATTTTAAAGAATAGGTACATGCATTACAATGTAATATTATGATAAAGCCAATAACTGTGTATTAATAGATATAAAAGTAGTGATGCTATTGTTTTGGGGAGCCCTGCATGCCCATTAAAGATATTGCCCCCTGCAGACCTACTGTGAAAAATAAGCAGAAAAGGAGAGTTCTAAACAGCCGGACAGCTTCTACAGCTTGAGTGGTTTCTCTAGGTCCACAGGTTGCTCCTTCCAGTCTGGGTAAAGACACTTAGCAAGGCTGCCCTCAGACCTTCATCTTAGCCCCAGATGTGATTACTCAGTTTCTCCATACACAGAAACAACACAAACACAGAGGGAGCCAGCTCCATCAGTGTGAAGAGACAGAGCTGGAGAAGGCAAAGCATTTTACAACCCAAGTGCTCTGTTTCCTTCACACCTTCATTCTATTCCATCCTCACCTGGCTGGGAAGGGGCCCTTTAAGCACAATGGGACAAGTTACGCTGAATAGACTCTATACCAGCAGGAAGGAGAGGAGGCAGGGTACAGAGGTGTCCTGGACCAGAAGAGGTGGGGCCAGAGACAGGATACAGGGGGAAGGAGGCCATGGAGGAAGAGGCTTGGGGCTCCCCCTTCAAGAAGGCCTCTGTACTGATGCCCTCCCTAGTAAATGGAACTCTAGGTGCTGTACCACAACTCCTGGGAAGGTCTAGCTTACTATGTTACTGAATCTGCCCACTATGCTCTTCCAGGTGTCATGGGCTTAATAATAGGGTTAGAGTCACAAAATTCCCCAGGGCAGTCCCTCGCTCTGAGAGCAGGGAGCCCCTCTTAAAAACGTGATCCGTTAGAGCCTTTTTCTGGCAGCAGCTTTCTCAGAATTGTGTTTTCAGGTTCCCTTTTGTTAGAAGCCACAGCCCATTCCCAGTCCACAGTGCTGTGTCCACAAGATGGTGCTGAGTCCACACAAAGAAATGCTAGTGTCCCAAGTAGCCAGTAATCCAGTTCCCCAAATCTTTCTCAAAATGGGCAGATGAGTAAGTATCGCTTCGAAATAAAGAGACATTGAGTATTTTAGATAACAAAAAGCAGAGAGCATTTTTCTTAGTGGCACATGCACTCTTAACTCATTCTTAATTTGCCACAAATGGATTCTAGAGATTCTTCAGATCAGGGATGGGGACTGCTCCACCCAGTGTGGGAATTCTCCCTATAGGAAGAGCAGCAATCGAGGGGGCAGCAATTGAGGGGCCTTCAATGGTAACCTCTGCCACATGACAGCCCTTTGAAAGTTTATTCTGCACATCTCTTTTCTGAACTAAAAATCTCAAATGCCTTCCGCTATTCCCTGGTAAAAAGAATTTTACAGACAAAAAGAAATTTATAGATTATACTCCAACCCCTTCGTTTCAGATATGAGAAAACTAGACCACGGAGAAGTTAAATGACTTGCCTAAGATCTCATGGTGTGACCAAAACATCTCTCTAGACTTCTGGTTCCACACGCCTTACTATACCATACTCCTCGAATTGCAGGTGCTGGGACCCTCCTACCAACAGTATGACCTTAGAAAGTACTTTATCCCCTTAAGCCTCAGCCTCCTCACCCATAAAATGGAGTGAACAGTGTAAACCTCATGGGATGTCGGGAGGATTAACTGAGAGTATACGAGCACTCAGCAAGTACACAGCAAATAGTAAGTGCTCGATAACTGATTTTATTTATAGTACACAGACTTTTTTCTTTTTTTGGCATGGAGTTTTTCTTTCTTCCTTTGTTTTCTTCTTCCTCTTTGGCTTCCAAACTTCCAAGGCTGATTTTTTTAACCGATACTCAAAAAAATTCACTTATTTTTTCTGGTTAATTTAATTGTATTCATTAGGTCTATTATCTCCAGTCTGTTGGAATATTTTAGAATGTCAATTCTATCTTAAAATATATCTACTGATTCCTTAAACATGTTATACTGATTCCTGCTCCAGAAACTTTCCGGAAAGTTTAGGATGGTGATGTCTGTGACAAAAAGGCACGACCATTTTCTCTGCTCACCTCCAGAGAGGGGCAGAATGTGATCATTCTTCTTACCCACTCGGGTATTTTGAGATCAAAGTTGTCATACTGGTGATAACTTGGGAAATATTTTTCAATCTATGAGAATATAACAGATAAAGCCTTGGTTTCATCTTTAAAGAGGAAGGAGGCTGAATCCACACTAGCAGGAAGTGACTCTGTGAGAAGCAGCTCTGGCCGTGTCTGGCAGCAGCTTTTTCAGGGTTGTGTTTTGAGGTTAATATGTTTGGAATCAGGATGCGGAGACCTCAGTGTAAGTGAGCTCTTGTACTGAGATCCAGAAAACATCAGAGCTGCTGGGAATGAAATTACTGGGAATAACCTAAGAGTAAAAGAACAAGACGTTAAGCTGCTTGGAGCTGACCTGCGCTCCCTGGGCTGGTCCTTGGTTGCAGAAGACCCAATCTAAGCCCCGACCAGTTACACTCTCTCAGCTCTGTTGTTTCGACAAGCACAGCAAGACTCTAGTTTTCCAACCATTCTCTTTCTTTCCTGCGTCATCCCTAACTAGCTCATGCTATTTGTTTTTTTCTGGGGTTTACATCCCAGCATCCTCGTACCCTGCCCCTGTCGGGGAATTCAGACAGCCTGAAATTGTCCGGTGCCCATATCCACTTACCGAGCAGAACACCAACTTCCCCATCCTGACTTTTCCCAAAGGTCAACTTTCTGGAACTAAGCACAGAACAAAGATAAGAACCCCAGTCCTTATTCCTGCTTAACCCTTTCCATTTACAAATCGCTTTCATACACACCGTCTCATTTTCTTTCTCACAACACCCCTATGGGCTGTGAAATATTTCCAGTCAATAGGTCACTGAGGCTCAGAAAAATGAAGCCAAAATCCTGACACGACATAGCTTATCATTGGCAAGGTTGGATTTTCAACCATGATCTTGTGACTCTGAGTCACGAACTTTTTCTAGCATACTTACAAAGAAGAGTATACTTACGTAATTCCAAGTGTTAGTAAATATAACCATCTCATCTTTTGATTGTTTAATGGTTGTTTGTTTTATGCCAAATTTCATGTCAAAAGTGTATTTGCCATTCAAACGACGTTTTATTTTTACCAAAAAAATCAATGTTTCCTGATCAGCCCATATGCCATTAACACACTGCTGATGAGGTTATCATCTACGCATTCTACTTCGTATACTCTGCCATCCTGCATTACCTGATTGCACAGCATTTTAATTTACTCTGTAAAATGGAAATGATACCTGAGATGATTACTGTGATAGTTAAATGAGGCAGTGACCACAGAGATCTTACCTAGCAGGAGTTTACTCACACACACCCATACATACAAACTACTGCTACTACCGCTAAAACTTCATTACATTCATTAAAACCAAGTAGTTTTGTTTTCTTAACAAGTGTCTGATGAGGTGTAAGGCAGCATGGATCCAATCATTCAGAGAAGCAGAAAAACTGTTTCATCCCTTTGGCCTTGTTTAATCCTTTATCTCTTCCCTTGTTCAGCAACCTCTGGAGTCCACAGTCCAATGGAGGAGATGGACAAGCAGACTAACAGCTTCTCCATGGTGACTGAAGTGCTCTAGTGAGAGTGCCCAAGGCTCTGGAGGAGGCACTTAAACTGAGTCAGAGAAAGAGAGGTGGAATAGAGTTTTAAAAGACAGGCAGTTCTTTTGAATCCAAGACGGGAAAAGGCATTCTATTCTAGGCAGAGGTCTAAACAAAGCAAGGAAGCACGAAACAGAATGACACATTCCGGGGAGGCAAAGAGGTTGGGATGGCTGCTACATAGGGCGTGGGCAGGGCCTCCTGGGAGATGGAGAGGGAAGATTGATAGGCACCTGGGTGTAAAGATTTTCAGATGTCGTGATGACTTTGGACTTTACTCTTTAGACCAGTAGTTCTCAACCCTTAACTGGATATTGGAATCACCTATAGGCACTTCAAAAAAATATCAACAGTCAGGTTCCAACTGGAGATTCTGATTTATTTGGTTCTAAGTGGATGCTAGGTATCGGGATTGTTTAAAAAGCTCCCCAGGTGATTTTAACATGCAGCCCGGACAATGATGGGCCATTTAAAAGATTTTAGGCAGGAGGCATTTAACAAATCTGCAGATGGGTCATACCGGGAACAGTCTGGTGAGAGGGATGTCTGGAGGGGGTCTGAAAAGAAGGCAAGGAGACAGATGGGGATGAAAGGAAAAGAACAATTTGAAAGTTATTTGGATGGAGGAATCAACTAACTGGAAATTAGAGAAGAGAGAGAGGGAAGAATGAAGGTTGACATACCAGTTTGATTGCCTAGATGTACCATTAACAGGTAGGGAACCAGATCAAAGACTTGGTTTGAGAGGAGGATTATGCCGTCTGTGCTTTCTCTGAGGAGTGTGGAAAACGCAGGCAGTGCTCTCAATCAATAAGCGTCCAAAGTGGACTTTGTTCCTGAAAGGAAGCTGAATTTTCAGATATGCAGTACACTGACACATGGGAGGTGGCTACAAATATGAACATGAATATTACCCAAGGAAACTAAAGCGAATAAAAAGAGGGTCAAAGGAGGAGCTTGCAGAATACCAATACCGAGGGGGTGATGGATGTATCAGAATAATGGAGGTCAATGTTAAAAATTTAGTTTCTTGGTACTATCTCAGGCTGACTGAATCAAAAGAGCTAGGGGTAAGGCCCCAGAAACTGATTTTTACTAACTTTACACGTGCTTCTGATTCAAGGCTAGGTTTGGACACTGTATCAATTTCCTGGGGCTATCATAATACATTGTCACAAACTTGGTGACTCAAAACAACAGAAATTTATTCTCTTACAGTTCTGGAGGCCAGAAGTCCACATTAAGGCGCTGGCAGGGTTATGCTCCCTATGAAGACTCTAGAGCAGCGGTCCTCAACCTTTTTGGCATCAGGGACCAATGCTCCTATGAGAATCTAATGCTTGATGATCTGAGATGGAGCTGAGGCGGTGATGCTAGTGCTGGGGAGTGGCTGCAAATACAAATGAAGCTTTGCTCGCTGGCCTGCTGCTCACCTCCTGCTATGCTGCCTGGTTCCTAATAGGCCATGGACTGATACTGGCTCATAGTCTGGGAGTTAGGGACCCCTGGCTCTAGAGGACAATCTTTCCCTGCCTCTTCCAGCTTCTGGTGGATGTAGGCATTCCTTGGCTTGTGGCTGTATAACTCCAATCTTTGTCTTCATCTTCACATGGCCTTCTCCTCTTTTTGTGTCTGTCCTCTGAGTGTCTCTTATAAGGACACCTGTCTTTGGATGTAGGGCCTACCTCATAATCCAGAATGAACTCATCTCAAGATCCTTAACTAATCTATATCTGCAAAGACCCTTTTTTCAAATAAGGTCACAATCACAGCTTCGGTGGTGTGGACATATCTTTTGGGGGGCCATCATTCAACCCACTACAGGCACCAGGGCAACAACTCCTCTGGATGAAGGGGAGAGGGAACTGGGATCCAGAACTGCAAGCTGAGTTCCCCGACAATGGCAGGAAGAGGAAGAAGAGAGGGCCATTTCAGGAACTAAGACCTACAGCTGCACGTCCAAGTCTTGTGCGGCCTGGGGAACCGCAGGTCACTAACTGTCCAGGGCACGAGGCCACCTAAATGTCCTATACAGAATGGAAAAATATCACCACAATCATAAGTTAGCAAAATGCTAGACCAAAGCAAGAGCTTTGAAGGGTTGAAAGCGTTTTTAGTTAATTCGCTTTCTAAGCCAAAGTCATTGGATATGAAGCTAGGGTTTCATCTCTAAGATACTGTGGCCATTTTTCTCCTCACCACCCTAGTCCCTTCCAGTCCAGACAACTAGTCACCACAGCAACATTTTTATCTTCCAAAATGTTTCCTTAGGAGCAGGCAATGTTCTCGGTCACCAACATTAAAGGTCCAGTTACACCTCCCTTCTCACTGCTCACCAGGGTCCCCAAATCTTCACTGAAAATGGATCGACCCTCATTTTCACAATGATACATGTACCACTATTAAAGTCCCACATCATAATCCTCTGTGTCAGTTCCCAGACGCACAAAGGTTTTCTGCCCTCTAACAGGCATTTCCCTTCCTGGCATGTCCAGAAAGTCAGTGGGTGGTGGGGAGGGCGGGAAGAAACCAGGTGCTATGTTGAGGTTAACATCACAGGCAAGGGACAATAGCCTTCAGAATCAGATCCCTAGTGATTTCATCATATATCCCTATAGTATAACGTAAAAGGCACAGTCCAGCCCCCACCCCTAAGACTGTCCCAAAGCACCTCCTAGCTAGCAATCTGCAAGGACCAATCTCTACGCAAGCCTGTCTCGGTGCTTTAGCACGGCATCCAGAGCCACGCTCCCCAAACACTAACATACGTGAGTCAGCTGGGGATGTTGTTAAGCGCATTTTCTGACATACTGGGTCATGCATGTGTGGTCCATCTTCATGTATGTCAGGGTGGAGATGGCTAAGGTACAATACTGAGTTTCAGGTTTAAGGAAACCAAGTTTCCTTACCTGCTGGTGTAATGATAATAGTTATAATGCTGCTGCTGATGATGCCAATGACAACAGAAGCTAATATTTACTGAGCACTTTCTACACACTAGGCCTTGTGTTAAGTGCTTTACAGACAAGATGACTCACTTAGCACCTAGAGAGCTAAGGAAAATGGGAGTGGTTAAAAGATGTTTAGAAAAAAAGGGAAGGCATTATAAATTCCAGGATGTGCAGAAGGTCAATCAAGTGTCAACTGAGAGAGAAGACAATTCTCACATTGTCCCAGTCCAGGACTAGTCAGGAAGTTGCTAAGTGCTTGATATTTCAGAAAGCATCCTTCGGCTGAGCAGGTCAATACCACAGACTAGGTATATCAAGATATGCCTGCTGTCCTTTGGTGTCATCCCTTAGCCTGATGCCATCCAGGACAGCCTCTGTGGGCTTGGCTCCATTCAGTTGCCTCAGGAGTGACATGCCTGGATAAGGAGGGCTTCCTTTGGTGCATTCTTACTGTTCTATCCTGATGGGCGCACTGGGCACTGGGCGGCTTAATCACAGCTACGTCTCACGCCTCTTGGACATACACACTGTGTTCTGCTGCTGTCGCTACCAACACATCACTTTGCCTGTATGAGATAGACACACTTTATATCCAAAGTGGCTTCTTTATTTGCTGTGACATGGAGAAGGCTCAATGGCCATGACTTTTCCTTTGGGCTGGGTCTTAGGGAGCTTCAAGCCCCTAAGGAAAAGACTGGGCAGGAAATCCAGGCTGGTGTTTTGAGTTTGATGGGATAGCTCTGTAATTGTCATGCTGTATTCAACCTGCAGACCTGTTTCATTCAGCCACAGTATTTAACTTTTTTCATGCCCTCCAGTTTGCTACAATCTAACCACACTATCTCCTTACATTCGGCCTGCTGGTGTAATGATAATTAATATTATCATTAATTTATATTACCTTCCTGTCCCTGTATCTGAATTTTAGACCCTAATCTATAATAAAATAAGTATAAATCACTTATAAGTTTTGTTCTGTCTGTAACATTTCAGTCTTTATACAGTGATTCATTGTCCTTCTAAAATTTAAATGATGAAATATCAGTCTTCAAGGTTTTAAAACTACCAAAATATTCCATCCTAATGAAGGATAGGTAGTGAGACACCTTAACAAGGAACATATTTGGGTCACACAATATTTTTTCGGAATCTATCTGGTTTGTTCATTTTCATGTGGAACATTTCTTAATACATGAATCCTAGGGGGCAGAGTGGCAAATATTAAACTCTTCACTTTGCTTCAAAAGTTACTTTAATTACAGGGTCAGCTCAGGCTTTGAGAAGGAAGTGATATTCAACTCCTAATCAGTACTCCAAAAAATCTGATTCCCTCTCAAGAGGCACCCAGCTCTTTTTTTTTTTTTTTAAAGAAAGTCCCGTCTTCATCATTAGCAGGCAATGTAATGAGAAAAGCAGTAATTGCTGAGAATGCACAGATCTTTATCGGTAGCTGCTTGCTGGGTCAGAGTATTCTGAATGGATGTCACGCTCCATCACTGCATCACACAACAACAATTCCCATAACCAGATCACAGAAATGGAGCATGAACTACCTGGAAGTCAGGGCTTCAAACAATGGGGTCAACACAATAAAGCATACCCACCAAGATCACAAGTGTCCTTAGGGAACCCTCAAGAATGGAACAATGGTGGTCAACCCAAAGAAGTAACTTCCGCTCTAGAAATGTTGGATGGGGGGTCGGAGCAGGGGGATGCAGAGCTAATCCCTTTGGTCTAGAGAGCAGTCCAAACCTATCTCTCATGTTGGTGGGGACCTCCTGGAGAAAAGCTGCTGATGCCTTTGTCCTGTTCTGCCACTCCTCTTCCCCACTGTCAACAGACAGGCTCATGGTTTCCCACTTGGTTCCAGACACAAAATGTACACAGATGACTTTTATAAACCTGGGCTCTCATATATTTGAGTCCGTGTACATTCTTTCCTCGCACATTCATGTCCTTCTCTCCTGTTTTCTACCATTCCTCCCCCCATGTGTTCCATCATTTCTCCTCCACCGCCCGTTTTTCCAGCTTGAAGCCACGGCTGGCAATACTGCAATCTCTGGAGGGAGGCCAGGCATGGCGGCACAGTTCTCTGAGGCAGCACTGCAATGTGAAACAGTCACCTCTTCCTAGGGTTCAGGAGATGCAGGTGACTGGCAGAGCTGTCAAGCGGCCCATCAGTAGGTCTGATGTACAATTAGAAGCACAAGAGTTTTTCTACTGCAGAAATGCTGCAAAAACTCTGGCCAGTCTCACAAATGGATGCACAATGGTTTAGACAAAAGAAATCGACTGGGGAAAATTGCTGGGCACGGAAAGGGAAAAATATTAAAGTAACTAAGTTCCAGTTAGCTTTTGCTAACTTTACCCCCCAAACAAATTTAATTAAAACTGAATGAAGGTTTCTGGCACTAGTCAGGTATCCAAACAGTTCCCCTGTTCACCTGTTTTAGAGTGAAATTACCTGGGGGCAGGCGCAACAGGAAGCAATTACACAATACATTGTCTATGTCAAAAAAAAAAAGCAAAATTCCCAAAACCAATCCCAATCTCCTGTAGATAAAAGCCCACAACAGGCTGTTTAGAAAAATTATGCTTTAAATATACTGATCTAAAAAAACCTAAAGAACAGGCTGTACTGTAGAACAGCTCGAGTGTCTGCCTGTGCTTTCATTTTAGAAAACAAATAGACTCCACAGTGGGAGGAGTTTTACACAGGGATTCAAACTCACAGAAAATGGCTACCGGTTCTAGAAACCAGAACACAACAAACAGGGCACTCAAGGGACCCTCTGGGAATACAGGGCACTTGCCTTTCACCAGAGTAATTATCTAGAGACAGATATAACCGTTTTTTCCAACCAGTAACATAAATCATGGCCTCCAAAGTATTTGTTTGCTGAACGCCACAATGACTAATCACTCGACTTTTATTATCCTTCCTGCTAAGGGAAGCTCATGGGGGGAAAATAGGTCATTTTTAATGTAAGGTAGCTGCTAGAATTGGGGGTAAGACTCCCCTTTAATCATAAAAGAAAAAAAATTCTCAAAAAGTACTTCCTAAAATGGAAGCGCAAATCACCTTATCAGAAACTCCTACTATTAAACAGAAAGTCTTAAAGTAGATCATTCGGACATGGCAAAAAGCTCTTGATTGGTTTTCTGAGAATGTCAAAATCAAAAACAAATATTAGGAATATTAAATATACAATGAAACATTTAGGAAAAAATGTTCCCTGGGTAACTTACGGTACGCTTTTCTGCAAAAAGTCGACCTACAGTGTGTAGTAGCTAAAGAAACTCCAGAATTGATAGACCTTAACAGGAAAGTTTTTAAAGGTCAGGTTTTTTTTTTTTTAAGCCCTATTTAGCACAGCACTTGGGGTAGGCCAGTTCTCTAACGTCTGCGTAAAACCCCACTGGAGCTTCACTTCACTGCCACGTCATTGCTTTTTCCGTCTATCCTAGTCCCTTCTGCTTCCTCAAAGCGGTCCTCCCTTTTCTCTCCCCTTAAAGCGAAGGTAGAACTTGCACTAGTCCAAGGGGAGGGCAGAGCGCACCACGGACGGTATGGTTCTGCAGCAGGCACACCCAGGCAGCAGGTCTGACTTCGGCTGCTGTAAGACAGTGAACCGCTTCCACTGATCTGAGACCTTGAGAAACCCTGCTCTTTGTGAGTTCGTGTCAGGGATTACAAGAGTAGAATAAACGGGTATAAACCAGGGCAGACCAGAATGCTGAGTAGGTTTTTTAAAAAAGGAAATCCTCACTTTGGTCTAGGAGCGAACTGATGTTCTATTAGAGGTAATTAGAAACCTCCATTCTTACGCGAAAATGCATTTAAGTTTGGGGAGCCTGCGATCCAAACACGAGTCTCTCATGCTTGGCAAGATAATACATTCAGCTGTTTTTACTGAACTGGTGATCTTATTATCTAATTGTAATCAACTCCACAAACAACCAGAAGTTGTTCTAACACACGAACAGGAAGAACACAAACAAAACAGGGCCTAGAAACACCAGTGAACTCACAAAGCAGGAAGTGACAGCTCATATCCACCTCACCTTGCACAAGGCCTGCCTTTACGAGTTGCTGAAATAACCCTAAAATGCCCTTCTAGGATTTAAACAACCACTGGATTTCTCCTGAACGTGCACCCTGGGATGAACACGCTCATAGTAGAAGCCAGCAAAATGGGTGTGCAAGCTGGGTCTCCCTCATACTCCCTGAGAAAATGTTTAATTCCTCTCAAAATTAAGTAATTGTATAGCTTAGTAATTTTCATTTAAATAAGAAAGGAAAAATGCTCTTAACAAATAGGAAATAGCTTTCTGCCTCTCCTAGTTTAAAAAGATCTTCTTGACCACCTTAATTGGCAAGAATCCAAACGCTTAGACAGGACTGAAGTTTACATCATGGTGTCCTACTGTACGTCTGCTAGAAGCCCAGCAGGCATTGTGGTTCACTCTCTCCAATGGAACAGTTCCAGCCCCTCTTTATTCTTTGCTTGTAGGCTGCCATCTCCGGCTCTGATAACCTGCCTTGAGACAGGGCTACCTGTCCTGTTTCTGCAGAGAGTGTACTGGACTGGGCATAGGACAATGGGTTCTGTTCCGTTTGCTACTAATCGTGTGACCTTGAGCAAGTCCTATGACTTCCCAGGACTCCCGTTTCCCTATGTGGAATGTGAAGAAGTTGGGCAAGTTTATTTCTAAAGTTCTTTCTAGCCATAAAATGTGGAAACCACGATTCCTTACCTCCCATTTTGTCACC
This sequence comes from Pteropus alecto, assembly GCF_000325575.1. Lineage (NCBI taxonomy): Eukaryota > Metazoa > Chordata > Mammalia > Chiroptera > Pteropodidae > Pteropus > Pteropus alecto. The sequence goes on from NW_006432447.1 coordinate 1,394,510, forward strand.
TTCTGATTGACTCCCAGCCAGTCTCGATCTTTCTGTAAGAATCTTCATTTCCTCCAAAGTGGTCAGTTCTCCCATCCTTAAATTCCCATACTCTCCTCAAAAGTGTATGGAGGTAAAGGCAGAACCTGAAGTCTGGCTAGTACTAGTGTCTCCACAAGGACAGCTGGAGGGAGCTTTGAAATCAGGGGCCACAGAAGACCTCAGATGTGAAGTTTACTATCTGCTCGTCTCAGCACCTCTGCTTTTCTGCTGGAGACGAAATAGAATTACTGCACCTTAAAGCTGTAAGAAACCTTAGCCATCAATGAATGAGCCAGCTCTCTGGTTACAGGTGAGGAAACCAAGCTAGCAAAGTTACTTAACTTTCTTTCTCAAGGTTGTGCAATCAGGCAAGGGATCAAGTCCCAGGTCTTCTGTCTGCTCTCTCGCATGAGGTCTTTCGCCTCCCTCTGCAGGGCTCTGGGCTCTCTCCCTCACCCCTCTAGGCTTCCTCAGGGCCTCAGAGGGTAATCAACAAACACTTACTGTGCACCTCTGCTTAATTCCCCAAGGAACTCTTTTAAAAACTTTCAAGTAGCATGGCCACTCTGGAAACATTTAACCAGGCACAGGGACAGTGACAGCTCTGGCGAGACACAAACTGATTGATCGTATCAGTGCAGAAATCCATTGGTGTTTTGACTCTAAAAGAAAAGCTTGCAGCAGCACATAGATGGTAGATAAGGACAGGTGAGGGAGGTAGGGAGGCCCCTTGAGGATGGGGTCCTGCTCTGGTACCTGGCACAGAGTTCATATTTATTGAACAAATTCAAGTTTTGACATTGCCTCTACACCACTTGCTTCTTGTCAAAAATTCTGAGGTTACAATAATACTGGGGATAAGGGTCTCTAAGTCTCTAAGCTAAAATCAAGAACAATGATCTATCTATTGTATACTTTCAGTATGTGGCTGGGGAAACAACATGGGTGTGGAGAAAAGAGGCCAGACTTTGGAGTCAGATAAGACCCCAGGGTGTGAAAACCTTTCCTCTACAAAATTGACGTTATTGAACTTCTTTGCCTCAACTGCCACCACATCAGGTTATTTTGAGCTTTTAATAAGATGACTGAGATAATGCACGTTAAGATACAGATCTGACTCCATGAACGTCAGTTCTGTCCTCTCGGGGGCTCTGGGTATAGACAGAGAAATTCTGTTTCTAGGCAAAGCTCCAGGTCATCGGCATCCTCTTCCAAGAGAAGCAAACCATCAACGAATGCCAACAACTATGTTACAAAATGATTCAGTATAGTTTTAATAAAATATTCCCATTAAGTCATCTGATTTTTAAATTATGTAAAAGGAACATAAAACACAATTCAATATGCACAAATAAATGTTTTACATCCTCCATACACAGCTTAAACATCAAACGCGTATGTATATCTGTCCTTTTTTCTGAATAGAGAGAGAGCTAGGCCTAAGAAGAAAAATACTATAAATTATTTTCTCATCTATGAGGTCAGGATAGATGAACATGAACTAGCCTCAAAATTACATGATTCCAAGATGCAGAGAATGAGGGAAATATAACATAATGACAAATGTTTATCGGTCAGAAGACACAGAGTCAGATAGAGAAATGCATTGAAATGTTTTAATGGCATGACTGGACAATGTTGCTGCCATTAAATATATTACTGATAACAACATTTAAAGTTACACTGGTTTTGAAAACTCTGGGCACAGGGAGAGGGTGTTACCATTTATTCCACAGGAAAAGAAGCTGATCTGGCAGCTGTGAGTCACCCAGGACTGCTGTGGATATACTGCAGACAGTGACGGTGGGTGCGATAATGACACTATACCTGGATTATCTGGGGTCCATTTGTTTTTACCTTATTACAAATACAATCCATAAACATTAGTAATACAAATGTAAAACTTTTGAGCACAGACGTGTCTCTAATAGAAATTGGATTTGAAATCAGCATAGCAAGTCTTGAGTTTATCCCCTCCTAGTAATGGTCATTTGTTTATCATCACCACAGCAGTGGTTTTTTAAAATGACAATTCCCAGGAACCCCACCTCAAATCTACTGAGTTAGAATATCTGTGCCAAGTGCCAGGGCACCTAAATTTTAGTAAGTTCCCCAGGTTGATTCTTATCCAAATTAAACTGAAGGTCATTTGAACTACTGCAGGATAGATTAGCTATAGTGGGAGGTATGCTCTTTCCGTGATAAAATTAAAAGGAGCCATAAAGATAAGGTTTTGTGTTAGATTTATAATATGTAGAACATTTTAACATCTTTACAAGGTTGGAGGAGGAAGGAAATCAGCATTTATTAATTGCCTATATAGTATAGATCCTGACCAAATTACATATTACTCAATCTTCAAAATAATGCTATTTGAGTTATGAATGGAAAAAGTTAGGCTTAGTTTTCTGAAGTCACAAGCCTGGAAAATGGCCCAGTGCGGTTGTGAAACTAGATTTATCTGACCCCAGTCTTCTCATTCCATTGTATTAAGCTCATATACCCATGAAAACACACACACTCACTCACACGCACGCACACACACACGCACTCACGTCATAAGACAGCCATATGGTAAAAAGGCAAAGAAATGAAATTATTTTTAGAAACTTTTTGCATCAACAGAAATATAGTTTTTAAAGAACTTATTATATCAGCAAATATTCTTTGATCCGTCTGCTGACAACAGAATAAATTGTATGACTACTGTCAAAACCACATTTAACAGCCTGAATTTTAGTAATCAGAAGTGTATTTTGAGGCTTGCTAGGGACAACTTTAACAGTGATCCTTGATTTGTGTAAGCTACAAAGTTTTGCAAATGAAACATCTTAATATTCATTCTGCAAGTCATATTACCTTACAAAGGAAAACACCAACAAATGTGTGTGTGATCTAGCACTTATCAATCTAGTGGCCATCTTGGGCCTCCCTGTCCCCCTCTAATATCTGACACTTCCCTGCACTGGGAAACCCCTTTCTGCTGGCTTCTGGAGTCATGTTCTCTGGTGGTTCTTCCTTGCTGTCTTGCCAGACTCCTCTCTAGATCCTCCCTAGGTCCTTTCTTTTCTCGTAAGACTACATCCTCAACCTCTGACTCCCTACAGTTTCTCTCTGGAAAATTGCTTCTCCCATCTCTTGACTTATTTATATCTCAATGACTCCCAAACTAGTCCTGGACTTCCTCTGGAGCACAAAGCCCCCATCTGTCTGGAGGATGTCATACTTCAACACTTCCAACTCAGCATGTCTAAAATGCAGCCCCTTACCTCCTTCCCTCATGGGTACCACTGCTCCGGAACTACGTCAGCTTAGCTGTTACTTCTCTACTGAGATGTCAGATTGTGTCAATTCTTTCCTTAGCATCTGTTCCTTTCCCATTTCACTGCTGTCGGCTATTTCAGGCCCTCTCTCTACCGTTTTCCTTGGTGGATTGTGGGAGCCTTCTAACTGGTCTCCCTGTCTCTGGTTTCTGCCCTGCCTTTCATCTCAGTCTCCCCATGAGCTACCCACAAGGATACACTCCTGATGCATGGCCGTGACACTTCCTTATTCAAATGTCTTCAATGACTCCTACTGGTTAATACATTCATATTTCCCAGCTTGGCATTCAAGACCATTATCATTTGGAACCAAATGTTCTCCAGCTTTCTTTCCTACTTAATGCCTGTATAGATCAGTTCCAACTCAGCTGGGCTCACTACCTTTCCTTAAATATGCTCCATGCTTTTCTGTTCTTCTGCTATCCCCCCTATCTCAATGCCTCCTCCCCTTTTCTTTGATAGAAACTCCACATCCTTCAAGGACTTTTCTCAAGAAAGAGTCCTTACAGGTAAAAGGGACCTCTTCCTCCTCAAATTACCAAAATATCTTGTTTTGACATTTACCACACAGTTATTTTTGCGTATTTTATTTCCCTACCTACAAAACAGAGTCTGAGAGGAAAGGAACCAGAACTTTTTGCTGCTGACTCCTCCATTCTATGTAGCATAGTGTCACACTTATAGAAGGTACTCAATAAACATTTGCTGTATGACATTTATAGGACTCCTAAAAGTTTGCAAAGCATATTTACATTCAACATGTCACTTGTTCTATCTGAAGCTTAACTTTAGGAGCATGCAAGACTTACAATCTGGTTTCTGTTGCTTAATGCGATTATTGGCTCTACCTCCAACACTGTACCTTGTAAATTAAAGTATCTCTTAAATTGTTTTACTTTGAACACTCATAATCCTGTGTGGCTTCCACCAAAGAGGAGAGCATTTTGAGTCAAAGAAAACCCACTCGCCAAACTGATTTGTTTCTCTGCCTGGGAGTTAAGTTTATAAATAAAAGGTCTCTATAAGCTGACGACAGTAATGGCAAAATTCATATTTAAAAGAGAAGAAATTCCTTTCTGAAGATTTAAAAGATCTTCCTATATATCCAGTTGGAATCTTATTTATGGGTCAGACGTCTCTAACATCCTTGGAGCTGATATTCTAGCATGCTAACAACAGAAAATCTCTTAATAGTTGAACAATAATTCCTTGCTGAGAGATTCAATATGACTAATGCCGTGATGGTAAACACACAGTACTATCTTTGGTCTTAAATATCCAAGTGACTTGTAGAAACTCGATAAACATTTGTTGAATGAATAAATAAATGAATGAATTTAGAGAAGGCCTTCCTAATGTTTATAAATTAAAAGTCTAAGTTTTCACAGATGGATGGGAGGATATGTTAAATCTGAAAACAGTGAAAAATTGCATTGAGCGGCAAGAACTGTGATATGGCAACTCTTTGTGTGACAGATACTACTATCACTGCTGGAAAACCAGGTGAAGGAGGGGCACTGCCCATCTGACACACCTCTTTGGAGTTTAGGATGCAAGCGCCTCTAGGACAAGGACTTTACCTTAAACTTTGTGGTCCTAGCACTGTGCTCTGCATACAGAATGTGTACCATAAACGTAGTATGAGATGCAAAGACCTCCATGACCTACCTGTGCATTTTCCCATTTCAGTCCTTCACATCCATTCTTCCTTGTCTCATAGGGGAATTGTGAGGAATAAATAAAAATACAACACTTAATCCCTTAACACACTGCCTTACCAAACACACCCAAGCGCCTGAAAAATGGCAGTTGTTATTGTGATCATCTGGGGCTTTGTATATGCCTCAAAGGTAGAGTTTACTGGGCTGGGCTGTCAGTACTTGTCTGCACAAAGTGCAAGTGCCCTGGGGGTGGGCACTTCATGCTTCTATCCTCAGTGCCTAGCACACTGCTCACCCCACAGCAGGCCCTAAGGCTAGCTGCATGACTGAGCAATTGAGATCCAGGTTCCAGGCCCGCCTCTATCTCAGCCTAGTGTGTCACCCTGAAGTCATTTAAACTCTCCGGGCCTCATTGATAGCTGTTGGTCCTTACCGTCTGGAGAAGCTAGTATTCAATAAACAGACTTAGAGAAGCTCTCACGACAGTCATTGGAATAACTAGAACAAGAAATCAGTTGTCCTGGAGCCCTGTTCACTTAGTTTCTCCCTCATCACAGAAGTCTCATAAGCCATGTCCCCTTAATAACAACAGTTCACTTGAATATCATGATCACTTTGTAATCCCCAAACCTAGTGGAATGCTGGCGCAAATCATATGCGCCTTGGGAGTCCCTCAGAAAAACCATTTCCGATTTCATGTAGACTAAGGAGACATGCAAATTCAGTTACCTCAGGTAGAACGGACCAGCTTTAACAAAGTTAGTTTCTCGTGCTTTGGAAGAAATCACTTGGAAATCCTTGATTCTGAGTCCTCCATCTCCTCCACATCAAGATCTAAAAAGAAAAGAAAAAGCACAGGGTCTCAAGAACTGGCTGCCAGGATATGATGTTTTAGCCACAACAGTAATTACAACTAGCATGTGTATTGAACACTTACTATAAGTCAAGCACTGAGCGAAGTGACTGACATATGTGACCTCATACAGTCTTCATAACACCCCTCAAATACAGGAGACATCCCTTCACTTTACAGCTACACCAAGAGGCTCTGAGAGGTCACGGAATCTGCTCAAGGTCACACAGCTCGGTTATATTAGACCTGGTACTTAAAATCAGGTTCAACTGATTCCAAAGCCTGGGTTATTAACTGTAAGTCAGGGTTTTACAGGTCAATAACCTGTGACCCACCGTTTTAAAAAATTACATTACATAAACAAACCCCAAAGTCTCGAAATGCTTACTATGTGCAATAAATTCTGACATTTTCTTTTTGATTCTTTTCTACATTGTATTATATATTCTATAACTTTTAAAAAATTCCAGTAGTAATGCACTAAACTGATATCGTAATCTAATGGGTCCCTACTCTTGTTGGAAAAACACTATAATTAGATATAGTACCTCTGAAGTTTCTCTGAAACCACGGGCTAAATCCTCCCATGCTTTTTAACCATGAGAACTTGAATAAGTAGTTGAGCTTCATAATTAGGAGAAAAGTCTTTAACCGTTAAAATATGTATAAAGCACCATAATGCGTCATCTATAACAGATCCTTAAAGGGATATTTAATTAGGGCCAAAGTCCAGAATGGAATGTCACTTACCTATAGCAGAGCAGGAGTTATAAAGTAGAACCGCGGACGAATTAAAAACTCAGGTGATTTATTATGTACCCTGCAAAGTTGTGGCTAACACCGGGCGGTTGTGTTGTATCATAGGAGGCTGAGATTGCAAGCCCCGGGGGGGAGGGGGGGGACTTTCGCATATTCCATTCAATTCCAGGAGTTTGGTGTTGAACCAGGGAAATCATCAGGTTCCCTTAAGGTTAAGACTAGGGTCCGCGTCGCAGTCGGCGGGAAAGGAGGTGCGACTGTCACGGCAGTGCCCGAGCCTGCTGGACCCGAGCCCATAATGTCCCTTGGGTGCGCATTTCTCCCCTGGCCCCCCGCCCTCTAGTACAGCTGCGCAGTTGGGTCTCTATAGATGTGGCGCAACCTGCCCCGACTCTGCAGTTGAGCCCCACTCCCAACTCCGGCGCAGGCCCCGAGCCCGGGCACCTGCGGGCGCCCGGTCCCTGCAGCAGCTCGTCTCTCCAGCCCTGTGCGCCAGGGCTCCCCAGCCAGGTTTCGAGGCTCCCTCCGGGGAGAGGAAGAGGCAGGCTGGCCGCGCCCCGGCCCCCGCGCCCGCAGGCCGCGCCTCACCCACCCAGCTGCGCACACAGACCCTGCGACGCGCACTTACGAGGCTCGACTCCGCCGCCGCGA
>NW_006432447.1:1402030-1414690 GCF_000325575.1 Pteropus alecto
CGGCCTCCGCCGCCACCGTCTCCCGGGAAAACGCAATTAAGAACCTGCGGAAGGACAACCCACTTAGGTGTCTACAGTCACTATCAGAACAAGGCCTGGATCAGCGGAAGGGTCCCTGGGTTCCAGACCCAGATCCCAGGCAGCATCCAAACCCCGCACATTTGAGAGAGGCAGGATTCAGAGAAAGTCAAGTGCAGTTTTAATTTAATCAAATTCTCAGGAGTAGGGTGTCACCTGCGCTTTCCCATGGCTGTCGGGAGAGGCCGAGATTGATTTTCCTCACATGGTATTTCACGCAAAAGACCCAGTCCTCTTCCTTAAATAAAAGGCACCGACTGCCTACTAGGCTCTTTCTTCCAAGATCCAGGGGCTGCTCACTGAAAAAGTACTGAGGCCTGCCACAGACTCGCGTTGCGGAGCTAACAGCCTAGTGCATTAATGTACAGGTTTTGTTTGCTTGTTTTAAAAAACTATCCATGTGCCTTGTGTTTTGGTAGTATGAGTCTTATTTAAAATTTTTCTTTAGGAAAGATTCACTCCCTTTACAGTTTAAAGGGATATAAAGTCTGTTCTTAGCTTGACAACATCCTGTTTTTAGCTTGGAGTATTACGTTCGCAATTCTGCATCTCAGCTCATGACCATGTTTTAAGAATGTGATCACTTTGATGGAGAAAGTAGATTCCAATATTAATTTTAAAAACAGTAAAACTTTTTTGATTTTTAAATAAGGGGGGATATATTGACTTAAAGTCAAATTAAAGGATCATGAATTAAAAAATAAAGGCAGAGTTTTGAAGGCTGGCAGATTGGGCAACGTGCCTACACATGTACACTAGCAGTTCCCAAACTCCTCAAAGCCAAGCACACTTTATTCTCTCTCCCTAGGTCACATGATTAGAAAGATCTATCCCACTAAACTGCACTTATTAACTGATTATTCATCTTCCCACTTAAAAAAGAAGTGACCTCTGCAATGTTTTTGTATATCTAACTGTTAATCAGGGCTTCTACGAGATCTGAGCTAACTCTTTGTTAATCATGGATTCCAACCTAAAGAAACTTGTAGTCTAATTGTAAATTTACGTGTTTCCATTGAGGCTTTTGAAACTGAAAATCATTCAGACCTCTAACAAAACTAAGACGTACAAATTAGAAACCACAGGCATTGCTCTCTGTGCTTTCCAGAGATTGGAAGGTGGGAAGTGGCAGAGCAAAGCAATTTGGCCTTTGGATTCTGTCTGCCTGAGTTTTGTGACTTAGAAGGTCACTCACTATGTAACTTCAGGCAAACTACTCAGCTTCCCTGAGCCTTGGCTTCCTCGTCTGTAAAATGGGGCTAATTTTAATATTACATTTACCTCGTAGGGCTTTTCGGTAATTAAATGGGATACACATAAATACACACAAAGCGTCTACAATAATGCCTGGCACCTAGTTAGTGCTCTGTAAGTGAAAAAAGTATTTGTGGCTATTAGTGTTGAAGTCAAGGATTCACAGCTCTGAATTCCTACAGTCCAAGCTGTAAGAATCGTAGCTAGCTACTGTGTGTAAAGCAACCTTTTATTCCCTTGAAATTTTCCATGCATAAGCTGCCAGGGTCACATGGTGAGTGACATAAAGGGATTTAAACACAGGTCTGACTCCACAGTCCACTTTCTGTGCTGCTAACATGTTCCAAGGTGGTACCTCGATCAGACGCTGTCAACAGCTTGTTAAGAGTAAAATCGGCTCTGGCTTTCCTAAGAGGCTTAGCAAATGAATGGCTCCTTACATCCACTTGGGAATTCACAAACAGAAGCATTTCTTTCTCATTAGAGTTAAATGTTTCTCCAGAAGCGAGTAGATTTCCCCAAATTGTTATTAATAACTAAAATATCATGGTAACGGTTTTAAACACCACAGCCTAAAACTTACATAATCAGCCCGTCCTTCAAAATTTTCCACCCTTCCTCATAACCAGTCACAGATTCTCTCTCTTAATCATTCTTCTGACTATGGGGAACTATCTGGAAATTTCCAGGACCGTCTCAACTTGTCATAATTTTATTCTTTTCTGGAAAAATTTATTCTTTTCAAAACGACTAAAGGTGATTTATTTTTCTATATCCTTATAATACGTTTCATTTTAATACATTTGCTAATCACAAAAAAAAAAATTCTAAGACTTTCAAGATGCTTTCCTCTCTTAAATTTCTACCAATTTTTCAACATCTCTACAACATGGCTCCTGATCTTTTTCCAGTGGCCTTTAGGAGGCTTTTCTCATTTTCTACTTCATTTCTTTTAAACCTCACAATTTCTACTATGCTATAACTGCCCGCTTGCACTTTCTGATTTAGGACTATTGGCCAATTTGACATTTACTGCCCCCCTTCTCCTACTTTTTTAAGGTTTCAATATTATCATAATATATAAAAAGATTTATGTGTTTCTAGTAAAGCCACTTGCTTCCTGTTTCCCACTATAGGTTAGGAATCTATAACTCATTCTGCCTCCCATATTTGCAGCACTCTGAGAATTTAATTTTTTGTTTTACTTTTCTTCTCTCCCCCTCATCCTGGATACTCACCAAGTTCTACCCCGTGGCCTCTCCTTGTATGGCTGCTTATCTCTTTCCTTTCAAGCATATTAAGCAAGTCCCTGTCCAAGTCATTTTTTCTAATCTCTGCCACATTCCTGAAAAGCCTCTTGTGATGTTGTGTTGAGAAGCCCCTGAAGAGGCAGTGTTTAGAACAGGGGTGTCGACTTCCAATGTCCATGGAAGCCAGGTAGAAAATGATATGAACTGGGACCTACAGGATAATCCATGTCCCACTTAAATGGGGGGTGGGGGTGGTCACTACCCAGCCCCAGACAACTGTTGCCAGCTGAGAATGGCAGCGATGAAGAATTTTCTAATGAAGCCCAAATCAGGATTCTTATATAAAATATGTGAAATGTTGACTACTTAAAAAAAAAAAAAAGAATCTAAATCTGATCAAGTCTCTAACTGTGACTATCAACTACAGGAAATCTCTGAGACAGAGGAACATGTAAAACAGCTCCAAGGCGTGCAATTGTCAAATTTCAGATTGTGGGAAACTCTATGGGTCAAACAAACTTTTTTCGACAAAATTTTTATAGCAATAACAAGGATGAAAGAAACAGAAGGAGGGAAATCTATAGATTAAATGAGATTTAAGGGGATATTAATTGCACTGGATGGACCTTATTTGAACTTGTGCTTTGAACAAATTATTTTTTTAGAAAAATGACCTAATTGGACAAATTTGAATGCTATGATATTCGATGTGGTTGAATCATTATTGATTATTATTGTTTTTGTTTGATAATAATACTGTTGTTATTTTTCTTTTTTAGTAATGCATATTTTAAAATGTTTTCTAGTAATCCATATTTTAAAAACTTATTTAGAAATATTTCAAAGTTATAGAAAAGTTGCAAAAATAGTACAGAAAGACTATATACACTCTACCCAACTCTATTTATCATACTAAAATATTTAGAGATAAAATTGTGTGATCTGAGATTTTTAAAAAAGTACAGGAGAAGATTTACATAAAATAAAGTTTGCCAGCAGTTGAGAATTGTTGAAACTGAATGATGGCTACACGGGGGTTCATTAAACTCGTCTTTCCATAGTCTACATATGTTTAAGATTTTTATAACAAAGTTTTAAAAGATTATGTTAATAAAAGACTTTAAATGATATAAAATTTTGTAATATGAAGTGAATTAAAAGAAGACATGAAATTGTCTACAAAATAGCTCAACTATTAATAAAAATATCTCCAGGCATACATAAAAAACTAAAAGAATACATTCCAAATTATTTCACAGTAAGTATATTTTACTTTTATAACTAGAAGAAAAAAGTTAATACAACTAAAAAATAGAAGACAAAAACATTGGTGACTGATTCAATTAAAACTATTGTTAAATGTCAAACAAAATACACATGTGGACCAGACTGGCCAATGGGCCTCTAGTGTGAAGATTTTGACTTAGAAAATGGGTCTACTAACTATGGCTTATGAGCCAAATTCGGCCCCCCACCTGTTTTTGTATAACCTACAAGCTGAGGATGATTCTTACTTTTTAAATGCTTGAAAAAAAATTGAAAGGAGAATAATATTTTGTGACATGAAAAATTAACATGAAATTCAAATTTCTGTGTCCATAAGTGAAGTTTTATTGGGACACAGCCAGTCATTCATATCTGTACCTATGGCAGAATGTCTATTATTATTATTCTAGTTTTAATTTCATCAATAAAAAGTTTGTGTGAATTTTTCTCCATTGTTATATAAATACCTACATAACATCTTCAGTTTTGCCTTGATCTACAAAGCCTAAAATGCTATCTGATCCTTTATAGAAAAAGTTTGCAAACTTTTTCTATAAAGTTTAAACTGACCCTGTCTTAGAACAAGACTTCCCCTGTGACCTAAAAGCAGCTTGGTTTAGCAGAAAGAGCACTGGACTAGGAGTCAAGCATGGCCCCTTAACTCGCCAAGTGACCTGGAGAGTCATAACTTCTCTGGGCCACAGTACCCTCAATCATAGAATAAAGTGGGCCTAAGGTTTATACAGCAACTGAAGTCTGTGGTTCACATTCCTATAAGAGCTAAGCAAGAAGTACAGGGATGATGACCACACTAAGTATGGGTGTGCCAGCTCGGTATGATTCTCCTGGAGACCAAAAAATTCAAATGATTGAAATATCCACCGGGGATGGCTTCGCAGGCACTCAGACCAGGGGCTGGATAGGATGGCGAGGAGCAAGAAATGACAGGCTTCCGGGGCTTCAAAAGCAGAGCAGCATGCCTGCCAGGGGCAACATAACTTTGGGAAAAAGAGTTTCTAAAATCTGCAGCTTAAAGCAGGTATTTGGGGTCTATCTCCAGCCTGGGCTTTGTAGAAGACCAAAAGCACTAAGTCACAGCACATGTGAAAACTCTGCTCATTTAAAGATTAATCCAGATCTAGTAGAGTGATATGGGGTGGGGTTCTCTGGCGTCCTCAGCTTGTAGAATGGGAGTCTCGGGATGCAGACTTCCTAAACTGAGATAAGTCACCTCTAAGGACGTTGGTCTGCGGGTTGTTCATAACAGCCAACGTGGGGCAAGTAAGCAGCTAGGCCAACATTCCGAATGAAGCCAGACAGAACAGCAGAGCGCCCAGTCGCTATGCCTGCTGTGGGCTCTCTCAAGCCTGCGTTTTCTAGTTGAAGCTCCTCCCCATTCCTTCTCCCTTGTAACCTGCACCCCCAGCTTCAGGGTGCAGCACAGCGGCATCTCCTTCTATTCACCCACCCACCCGCCTCCCGACTGCCCGCTTTGTTCCCTCTCTCTTATTTTCTGCACCCCTGCCTTTCCCCCTTGCTACTCTCTCAGTCTGCAGTCATCTCCATCTCCCCATTTTACCCCTCAGATGGCCATTCTATGCTCTTCCACATAGTTTCCCCCATATCCTGCATTTTCTAGAGACTCTTTCAGTGATATGGCCCCTTTCTTTTCCTACTAAAGGTTCCTCCCTTCCCTTCCGCAGCTCAAGAAACAAGAGGAAGGGAAAAAAATTACAAGGGCACTGCCCTTCTGGGATTTAAAACCACGTTCTCAGCTGGTGGCTTTTGTTTTCTCGTCTCACTGGCTTGTAAGGCCCTCGGGGCAGGCGCTCCAGTCGTGCTCTGCGCTGGGGAAGATGGGCAGGACCGTTAGGCCTTAATTAGAGCAAGGCCTCAGACAGGGTAGAAGATTTTAGCAAAGCAAAAAAAAAAAAGGATTTTCAAAATATCCATCTGGCAGCAATGACCACGGAGTTAGGAAGGGGTTTATTTTATTATATAAAGAAAATCATGAAAGCTCTCACTCTTTTTCATGAACACAAAAAGAATATTTACACTGGCATTTGTAAAACAAAAGAGAAGCATCAAACAACCCACCTCCAAAGGCCAAATATAGTGAGGGTAGACGTAAACGCTAGTTTTGAACCCAGAGCAGGAATAGCTGCAGAAGCAGGGAAGCCATTAAGGGAAAAGATGCAAAATGAGTTACAAGATCAGAAGACCAATTTTCTGGTCATTGAGATATTTAGGCCACGGTAGAGCCATGCTGGGATCACCTGACAAAGACAAGTGCTTTGGCAACTGGTCTTTGATTTACCTGCTGCCCACAAAGCCTGCTGCAGAAAAGCCAGCAGAGAGACGTCCCCCCATCACCACCACCCCCATCCGCCACCCCCGCCGTCAGCCAGGGAAGGTAAAAAGGCAGAAGCATCTTGCCTGCATCACAAATTCAAATTTTTGCTTCTCAACTTAACATCTGCTCATGAATGTGAAAGAGTGGCAGCCTGTTATTGAGGTCACCTGGCAATGCAGGCAGACCAGCTTGGAGCAGGGCAGCCAGACATACGGTGTCTGATTAAGAGCCAAGACATCTTGCTAAGGTAACGAGTAGGAAGACACAGAGTCCCAGGGAAGAACCATTCTTGCCATTGGCTGAGATGCCCCCAAACTGAAGGCTGGCCTTCAGGGAACAGTATGCCATTATAACAGCATGCCATTCATTTCTTTCTAGAACAGATGACACTCAACTGTGCCTGTCCATACAACATTCTAGCCTTGTGTAGGAACCTGGACCAGAGTTTCATAGGGAGTTTCATGTCATATTCTATTCTGTCTGGTTGTAGCAGTGTCTGTTACACAGTAGATGCTCAACAAATGCTTGAAGAAGTGAACTGAATTGTTGAAGCTCCCTCTCTTACTAATGGAAGATACTCTACTACAAAGGACTAGAATAGTCTTCATGCAGTGAAATGTTTCATGGCTAGTCAAAACCAAAGTGTAAAAAGTCAGCCAGGCCACCTCCAACTTGTGATAAGCAAAGCCCACTAAATTATGAATCAATTTTAGAAGATGCTTCCGAAACATTCAAAGGGCCTTATAGTTTCTGACTTGTATATATAGCAAACCTACCTCCTTTGTTTTCAAACCTTCATCAGCAGACTAATGTAAAAGGCATGAGGGTTCTGGTTCTTAAGAAGAATTTTCTTAATATTATTTGTTCACATAGAGAAATATTATTGCAAGTAGTGAGGTCTTTAGAAAGCCACCAACAGTCAAAGAGGTCTGAAGAACTGAAGAGTTTTAGGCATTAGAGGACAATGACAATTTATTGGCAAGATGGAACAGACCCTTGAAAAAAATAAAAATAAATGGCTATTTCAATGTTCGGCCATGTGTTTAAACTCTGAAATTCTTATGAAAAATAAAGCAAAAAGCTTCCCAGAATATTTTTGCTCTAAGGAGGCTTTCTTCTGTGGATTTCTTGGGTTAGCACTGAATCTGTGCCAGAATATTATCACCACGCGAGACTGCAATGTGCAGAGTTTCACTGCATATTCTTAGGCAGTTTTGGAGTGGGACCGGATCAAAGATTCCTCTGGCACTACATCCTGGGAATTTGCCTAAAACCAACCATGAGGGCCTGACGCACCTTCTCACTGCAGGGAAATCATACCTAAATAAGGCTCAACCCACAAAGTCATCAAACTGGGCTCTGATATAGTGGCAGTTACACCAAGAAAGGAAAAGTTTGCAGTTTGAGCATGAGCACTCCTCTGTCTGGCAATGTTCCCCAACAGATCTTCACCTGGCTAGATCCATCTTACCATGTAGGTCTCTATATAAATACCACCTCCTTAGGAAGGCTTGTCCTGGCCAACAATTCTGAAGTGACTCTCCTCTTCGCAACATGTCACATTGTTTTTTTAAATTTATTTATTTTTTGTCTTTGCACTTGTCTTCTTTAATTAATTGTTTACATATTTATTTTCCCCACCGCTACTACTAACCACACTAGAGGCAGGTCCACGAAAAAGCAAGCCCTGGTCTATTTTGTTCATTACTATATTTCCAGTCTCTGAAATATGCCTGGCATTGAATAGGTATTCAATAAATGTGTCAATTGGGAACTCAAAGGCTTAGCATGATTTAATACTAAAGAGAAAGGTGCTAGATCTTTTTCTAGATTCTTTTCGCCATATTAACCAGCTCAAAGACATGTGGGAGCCATGGTAATGGTTGAAGTAGAGCAACATCATTCTCATAACGAGAGATGTGATCTCTTTTAATTAGAAGATATTGATACAACAGATATCAACCCGGATGAAGATATTTTGGATAACTGAATGTAATAGTACCCATGTACCTATCTAAACAGATCATTAATAAGAACAGGTTAAAAAAAAGCTTGAGTTAATAAGGCTTGGAAAAACATTTCCTATTTTCCAAAAACAAAAAAGAATTGAGAATTTTATACTATAAATCATTCAGGCGGAAAACCACAGATTTGCCCATTTCATTTTGGTGAGAACAAAGCAGTTTGCACATTCTTCCTGTCGCACCTGCTCTGGCCTGCCCAGTATAAACACCTTAGCCAAAAAGTGCAAATGGCTTGAGCATAGCCTTCTGAACAATGATAAGAGGTAAGTGTCATCTTTTACATTTGGCAGGAAGTGCTTTTGGCTAAACTAGGAAATCCAATAATAATTGTAAATGGGTACGTTTAGAAAAGCTTTGTGCCTTGTAAACATTTCTGTGAAATATGAAGGCAAGGCATTAAGGCGAAACACAACAAAGTAATAAATAATAATTATTCTTCCATTCACTGTCTATTTATTAGAATGACAATGGTACAATATACTTCCCAACAGTCTTATTTGGCTTTTAAGCTCCTTGAATTGTGTTTAAAATTCTTCTAGGCAAGACCAAGAGCAACATAAATGCATAAAGCCACAAAAAAATTATTAGGGATGAAAATCTCCAAGATGACGCAACCATGCTTGAGTTAAAAACAAAAGGATCGACATTTTATAAAGAAATACACTGTCGAATCTATCAGGCATTCATTTTTATGGTAAAACAATGCCACTGCATCCATCTAATCTTGTGATTAAGATTCAAATGGGTTCAAAATGATTAATTTGTACCAGCCTATCAAAATAGAAGACATTGTAGTTGTAATCTTTCTGAATAGCAATAGTGTTTTAATTACACATGCCTGGCTCATTATTTGTTCAAGAGCGAATGACAATTAGCTTGATCCTACTGCAACTGTTAATGCTACCGGTACTAAAATAAATAGGCAATACTGAATCAGGTTTCTGGCATTTCCCCTTAGTTTACGATATTCTGATTGATGCTATATTCAAAAGGTACTTAGTCATTTTAAGGCACAGGCAAAAGGAAAATGGCTTCCGAACAGCCAAAAAAAAAAAAGGTGTTGCAGGAAGGATATTTCATGGCAACCCAAAGAACGAAATCACTATGAGAGGAATCATGTTCTAATATAATTGAGCCAGAGAAAGACTCCAAGCAAAATATTTAAGTTGGTCTCAAAACAACACAACAACAACAGCAACAACAAACCCTTAGTCCGTAAGAGGTTTGATTTTACAGACAGTGCTTTGGAATCTTAAAACAAACTGCTAGAATACAGCAACTATTTACATGAATGGTTCTGAATCTCAAGGTTCTTCACATCGGAGAAAACCTGAAGGAGGTTTTGAGTTTGACAGCATTTTTCTCCTCACACACCTACAAAGACGTTTCCACAAAGGCTCAAGGTACACTTATCATTGGAGGGGTGGGCTTGGGTTTGAGTCTTTTTCTACAGAGAGCTCTGAGGTTACCAATGGAGGGATCAGGGAAAACAAGAGCATGAGCATTTTATGATTCTCAGAATTTCTGAGATATCTTTTGTTTCAGTGGCGCTGGTGAACTCGTGATAATGAAACTACACCTTTGTACACAAACCTTGACCAGCATTCTGGAGCACGTCACAAAGAAAACCTTAATTTTGAAAGTACTGAGCACAAAGGAGGGGAAAAAAAGCTCTCACTGGGCAAGGTTTCTCTATATATGTAGAAATATGGCTTAGATTTTAAGGCTTGAAGACCGCATTGAAAAATGTTTAAAATCAATTCACACTCTATATGAGAGGAAAAAGAACTGTATTTCATTAAACATTTGTTTCTTTTTTTAAGACAAATCTTTTGCATATCTGTTATTGCATTTTTAAATGAGATTTGGTTACCAAGGAAACAGGTTCTGGCCCAGTGTTAATTTGAAACTAAAATATATTTTGAGACGTTAACCTCAAAGGAAAGAGCCCATGAAATTATTTTGAAAAGTGCCAGAATCTGGTTCTTACAGAACCACAGCTGTATGGTCTGCAATGAACCATCCTAGGGACTCTTTCATTCAGTGAAGCTCTTTTTCTTCTAACAGGGCCATCTACACTTAATATTTCCCCCTTTAAAAATTGTAACTTCTCATTTCCTCAAATAACATATAAATAATGTATTTATTCTTGCATATTATCTAAAATTAATTTTGGAAGCATATAAGTTTTCATTTTCATCTTTCATATAACACGTTTAAAGACCGCTTCTTAAAATTTAAATATTTTAAATGTTTCATATTAAGCTTGTTTGCGCTATTTGAAATTATCTCCAGAAACCCATTTATTTTTAGTTTCAAGCTAAAATGGAGCTGAATCAACAGACTTTTCAAAAAATTCTTTTGTTGTCTAATGGCGCCACACCTATCATATACATGATTTTTTAAAAAAAGAATCATCTCACTTTTATAGCAGAACCATTTTATGTTTATTCAAACTATATATTTCTATAGTATCTGAATAGGAAAGGCTATCCAATTTAATACCCCCCAATTACAACTGTCTCATTTAATTTTTGTTTTAAAAGTCATATTTTAATCAATCTAATATTCTTGCTGCCTGGCTCAAATTTTATAAAACATGCAAATTTCAACCTACCTGTATGTATCACTTAGTGCAGTGCTAGCATGACAAGACACTCAGCCATTTTTATGTAAAGCGATGGAGACCAACTGATTTCTCCGTCTTCTTGCTCACAAGTTTTAGATGCAATTGTCACACACACAAAAAAATCATACGCAGAACAGCTTGAATGTACTGTGATCACGAGAACTGAATTTATCAACAGGAAAACAGGATTGAAAAAAGAAGTTTCTCATCCAAGGTTTCTCTGAGGCTGCAACCAAGGAGGTGGTGTGTTGAATTTTTTTCCCTTCCTCCTCTGAGAGTTCAAAGCCCGGAGCTGACCACTGCAAAGGCCACTGTCACATTTGCTGAAAATCAAACCACTGATACCAGCACTGAAAATACAAATTTGAGAACCAAGTTGTTTGCACACCATGGAGTGCACGAGAGTTAAAAATAGATTCTACCTTGCCTCCTACCTGCATAATAAATATGTAAGTTTCAAGTGTTTAATTTGATATTCACATTAATTAACAATACAACATACATTATTTAAAAGACAGCAAATGCAAGAAGAAAGGGGAGACACCATCTGGTAGCAGAGTTTTGTTGTTGTTTTTGTTTTTAGAAATTTTTTTTTTTTTGGCTTTGTTAAAAAAAAAAAAAAAAGGTAAAATCCTATTTTGAATGTGATGAGAAGCAAACATCCAGCAGCAAATGAATCGGAACTGAAAGGTGGTGTTGAAATATCTAAGGCTGTAATGAGGCAAAAACAAGTCTTCTCTACCAGATGATATGGCATACAGAGCATTTACATACTCACATCTGAAATACTAGGCAACGTGTAATGAATTCTATACACAGCATGCACACACAGCACAAGCACGGCTAATCCTGCCTGCCATCTTAGGCTCACAGGAGCAAGATACGCACTGCATGCAGCACACAAGCACTGGGGAAGGAGGAGGCAAGGGACTGCTCACCTTAAATGCAGTATCTGATTAATGTTGTAAGTGACATTGCATATCAGCCTCAGAGTCTTGGTTCAACTGGGTAGGAGGGAACAAAGAAAAATGTCATCAACTGGTGATGCAAGATGAGCCCAATCACTAAACACTGTTTAGCAAAGTCCAAATTCTGCAACCAGACAGTAGAAGGCATTTCATACACTTAAGCAGAGCTGCTGCACAATGAATGTGTCCTTCTGCTTCTGAGAATCAAACAATCCTTTTGCTAAGGAAGAAAATCAGCTGGAGTGAATACTGTCATATCTTCTTGAAGAAAGCTTTCAATACAGTATGTATCTGGTTTGGGATGCATTTTATAGACTGTTAATTTCATAGAATTGCTAATAACAACAACAAAAAAAACTGTTAAGCTATTGCAAAGTAAAAAATATTATAAAAGCATTTCTAGATTATTTTTCAAAATCCTAAATGGTGCTGGCAGGTTTGTAGAAGAATGCATGATCAGCTGTCTGTATCCGTGCTATAACCTCTTAACCACAAGCGTGTAAATGTATCCTGCTAAATGTATCTGCAATACTGAACAGGCAGATACCTCCTCGGCCAGGATTGTATTAAAATGTGAATGAATTTGCGTAAACTTAGAAGCAGAATAAAACCAGGAGAGAAAAATAAATTGATGCCGAGTTCCTTTGGATGTATAGCTACCATCGTTCACGATAAAAGCTATCCTTAGGTACTGACCTAAATAATGTTGACTTGCAGCAGCATACTGTACTTGCTTAGAACGTAGGACGTGCAAAATGATTTTTCTCCTCCCTCCCCCTCCAAAAGCTAAATTGCAAAGTAACGAGCCATTAACAGGAATCCAAAAGGCTATATATAT